>NC_050576.1:192960453-193271953 GCF_011100635.1 Trichosurus vulpecula
TGATCCTGTCGACATGACATCCGTCACTGCAGCCGTAGACATCGATGTTCTTAAGAAGCACTCCTTCAGACGTCTGCCTATCAGACCATTGCAGTGTGAGGGAGAGTTCAAAATGTCCTGGGGAAGGATGAGGCAGGCACAGTAGGTACCTTCCCAGGTAAAAGTAGATTGATTCTGACTAGTCTCAGTCATAAGAATAGAAAAAATTAGCAGGTTTCACAACTCCATACCACTCACTTGGACTGCCTGGTCCACCCCATTGATAAAGTCAGGAATGAATGCAGTAATCAACATGGCAAACTTGGTCAGCTCCCTATGGTCTACTGTAAGCTGCCAGGTGCCAGCCACCTTCCTTAAAATCGCATAGGGTTGTTGTAAAGGGAAGTTGCTATATCCAAGCTCTCTGGCCTCCTCCATCTCCATTACCAGGGAGAAAATAGCTTTCATCTCTCCTAGAACCTGGAACTATTTGGTGTTAACTACACTGTCTCAAGCAACTTCAAAGGTTTCCATTTCACCCTACCGATAATAACCAACATAGGAGTTGCCATAAGCACCCATACAAGTATTGAGTCCCAAGAGCTTGTGATGCCCATCCCCTCAATTGTAAGATTCTCTAAAACTTCCCCTTGAAACTGGTGTCTTCCAATGAACCTGTCATGGGTCATCTGGCATTATAATAATCTGGATGCCCTTGTCCAGAAGCACCTCCAGGGGTGGGGAACCTTCAGCCTTGAGGCCACATGTGACTTTCTAGGTCCTTGGGTGCAGCCTTTGGACTGAGTCCAAGTTTTACAGAACAAATTCTTTTATTAAGGAGATTTGTTCCGTGAAGTTTGGATTCAGTCAAAGGGCCACATTTGAGGACCTAGAGGGCCACATGTGGCCTTGAGGCTGCAGGTCCCCCACCGTTGTCCTATACCTAAGTGGGGCTGGGGCTTTAGGGATACCTTTCTTTGAGAGTAAAGTGCCCTTACTGCCTTGGTTCTGGAAATGCAGTATAGTTTTACTAGTCCACTTCTTAGACTGGCCATCCATCCCCTCCTTGTCTATCACATAGTTTTAGGAGCCACACTTAAAGTCCTTTACCTGAGAATATTGTCATCCTCTACCCACCCAACAAAGCAGTGACTGCCAATTGCATTGCATGGAAAGACTAACTTTTGAAGACAGCCTTAAAGACAGTGATTGTCGTGTTGTTCTGCTGGATTACACGAATTGGCTTTCCTATTCCTGGATAGTGTTTGCTGAGGGATCCCTATGCCTAAAGCCTGAAGATATTTGGGTGGGGCTCTGCCTGGATGAGGGATTTAATTACTCTTATGCAGGCTGGTCCATAGGGCTTGGGGGATGTGGTAGGGAGTCATAGAATTAGTCTACCAGACCCATTTCAGGATTTTCACCTCGTCCCTTGCTGGCCCCCATCAAGAAAATGGCTACAAAAGGAATTCATCTTTATTAAGTCAGCCAGCTATGTACAACTCTCCATCCGAGTCACCTAAAAAAGGACCGAGGATAGTCCCCATCCTGGGTCTCTAAGTGCTAACTAGCTTTGCAAAGGTGGGATCAGTGAGACTGTCAAGTTCATAGAACTCTACCAGTATTTCACTTTGGCCCCATTGAACCATCCCTCTTCAACCCCTTATGCTAGTGACTCATCCTTGGTGATGGAAGCTCTCCAGCTTTTGGACACCTGTGTGAAGGAAGTCACACCCAGGGGGCAGTAATAGAGTAAATTGAGGCTCTTATCTCCAGGGTGGGTTCTCAGTTTACATCCTCCCTCCTACTCCCTTTTCGCTTGCAGCTGTGCTCTATATTTTGAACCTGGTATCTGGTAGACATCTTAAACTCAACATGTCCCAAATTGAACTCATTATCCCCACCCTGCCCCCAACCCTTCCCCTTTTCTTTATTTATTCTGTCCTTCTTCATCTCCAACTCCTGGTTTCCTGCAAGTTCTGGCTAAAATCCCATCATTTACAAGAAGCTTTTGCTAATCTCTCTAAATTCTAGCATATTCTTTCTGAGAGTACTTCTAATTTGTCCTGTATATATCTTGTCTGTCTATAGTTGTTTGCAGTTGTCTCTCCCATTAGACTGCAAGCTTCTTGAGAGCAAGGGGAGTCTTCTGTCTTTTTTTTTGTATCCTCAGCCTTTAGCATAGTGCCTGGCACATAGTAGGCATTTAACAAATGCTTGTTGACAGACTAACTGCACTTGTTGGGGTTCAACACATCTTCTACCAGGACCTCTGGATCAGAGACTGTTTGTCAAATGAAGCTTATCTGTACCTCCCTTAAACTTGTGTTGCTACTAAATCCATGAGTTGTCTCTGTACTTTCTGGGCAAAGTCCTTAAAGACTAAGGGAATGTACACAACCTTTTCTAGCTGCTATATAAATGGAGATGGATTACTTTCTTATTACTTTCACTTACTTTCATTTTCCATTAGATTGTGAGTTCCTTGAAGAAGGTAGGGGTTGTTTTCACTTTTCTTTGTATCCCCAGCCCTTAGCACAGTGCCTGGTACATAATAAGCATTTAATAAATGCTTGTTGATTTGATTTGGCTTATGCTAGAGATCCAACTTTTCTGAGGTCATGAGCAACAGTCAGGGAATGTGGACCCTGGTCATAATATCCTTCTTCTTCCTCTTAACCTCCTTAAATACCAGCAGGTTAATCCTACCAGGTGAGTGGGGACTCCCTCCCTGTCTCACTGAGAGGACTTTATGAGGTACTACTCCAATATCAGATCATCCAATCTCTAAGTCTCCCTTCTCTCTGCATTGCCTTTTCTCCGTCTCAGCCATGAAGTCAACCACAAACCTATTTGAAACCCATCCTATAGATTACAACAAATATAATAGACATGGTCTGATGCTGGCAGGTCCAATGGTACAAGCTTGGGACTGGAAAAAAAATGAGACACTTGAGGAGGGGAAAGGAATGAGCATTTATGTAGCACCTACTATGTGCTGGGTATTGTGCTAAGCATTTCGCATGGATTATCTCATTTGATCCTTAACAACAATCCTGTGAGCTGTTATCATCCCCATTTTTACAGTTGATAAAACTGAGGCAAATGGAGGTTAAGTGACTTGCCTAGGATCACACAGTTAGGAAATGTCTGAGGCTGGATTTGAACTCAGGTCTTCCCGATTCCAGCTCCAGTGCCCTCTCAATTGTGCCATCTAGATACTTATATATCTACTTAACAAAAGGAGACACTTTATAATAGCATGAACAAGAAAGTCGGCAAAGATACGGCACTGGTTCAATGGGTCCTACTCCCCTTGCCTCCCAGCTCCCGGCGGAAAGGGGTGTTGACTAGGAAGACAGTGGGAAATCTGTCAAGCTTAAGAAGCGTCAGCTGGTGATACACTATAGTGTTACGCCTTAGGCACCCATGACACTGCATTGGTTCCCTGGACCAATTAAAACCTGAGAATAGATCCATCCACAGCACATCTTGTTATGGAAACACTAGCTTATATGGCAGGGACTTGCTAGATCTTCTAGTGAATTTCTAGCTGCACAATGGAATTTACCTGCTGCCATGGGTTCTAGCCAGATTAGTAGCAGATAATGTTTTTACTACAGAGGGGAACCATCAGAAGAAGCATATTAACATCCAGCTTGTGGTTGGTGATTACTTTCGTCTTTTTGCCTTCTTGAGGACCATGATTAAATTCTTTCAAAAGACTGTTATGTCCTCATGGGCAAAGACCATTTCTTCTACCCCTTCATTCATCTATCCACAGTCCCTACCCATAGTCTTTGCATATAGGAGAAACTCAATAAATATTTATAAAGATAAGAACTTTCTTTCTGAAGTGAACCTTAGGTATTGTCTAATCTTTATTTTGCAGGTAAATAAGTTGAATCCCAGAGAATGATTGGTGACTTGCAGAAGGTCATGAGTTAGTAGTACAATTGATAAGCCATGTCAGATCTCCTCATTCCTTTCGTTGTTTGTTGCTGTTGTTTAGTCAAGTGGTAGTGTCTGACTCTTTGTGACCCCTTTTGGGATTTTCTTGGCAAAGATAGTGTAGTGGTTTGCTATTTCCTTTTCCAGTTCATTTTACAGATGAGGAACTGAGGCAAACAGGATTAAGCAACTTGCCCAGTGTCACATAGATAATAATTATCTGAGACCAGATTTGAACTCAGTTTCTTCTGACTGCAGGGTTGGCACCATATCCACTGTGCCACCTAGCTATCCCTTCCTTACACCTGTGCCAAGGTTTTTTATTTGTTCAGTGAATAAATCTAACTAGAACACTTGAGTGGGAGAGTGAAGGAGCTTATGGAACCCCTTCTTTGGCAATTTTTTTTAAACTGGAAGAGATTCTCCATGTACTTTCAATCTAAATTCTCTGTCCTCTTGTGGCCTCTCAAGGATCCCTCTTTTACCGTTGAGTCTTTGCTCAAGTTATGCCCATCATCACAGAAGTAGAGCTGGAAGGGGTCTAGTCTAATCCACTCACTTTATTAATAAAGAAACTAACACCTGGAGAGGAGAAATTGCTTCCCCATGATCATGCAGGTAGTTAGTAGCAGAGTGGGAATTTCATATGTATATTGTTTTCCTCCAATCTTGTCCCCCACATCCCATCCCTCTTTTTTTTGTAAGGCTGGTTGAGAGGTGGTTGATTGAATCAATGAATCAGTCTTCCTAGTCCTACTTTAAGTAACATATGTGACACCCTAATACCAATATTTTTTTTCTCAGGTAAGAATATCTCTACATAATTAATTTATAAATCAAAGGCATCAAACTAGTTTGAAAAGCCCTTAGTTAATTTGGAAGAAGAAATATTGCTTCCATCCATTAGATAAAATGAAATGAGACAACGTAGGAAGTGTATTGGGATTGTCTGAATAAACTTGATCATACCATGTGGGTCTTGGATAAAATAGCAAGTGAGTTCAGAATCTGAGCATTCCAGAGTCAGGACAGCTAGGAGATGGAGTAGTTTCAGCAAGATCACTGATAGTGAATTTCTTGGTGGGGGAGAAAAACTCTCTTTTTCCTTCCTCTTCCCCTGCCTCAACCAGAGAATTCAAAAGATAGGGAAACTTTTTTTTGGTGGGGAGGGGACTTTCCATTTGTATCTTAGTAGTGCTCCCTAGAGCAACTGTTTTGGTAATTGAGGACAAACAAGACACGGAGGAAAAGCAACTTCAGAACTGTACAATGAACCCAACAGAAAGCTATACCATGCCCAAGAAGAGCTTCGTGATGATTTTACAAAGGGAGAAAAGAAATTCCATCTAACCAGTGAGCATCCCTTTTGCACATAATCTCTATAAACTTGAACCTACTTTCCCCTGGATTCTTTATGTACTTGAGGCAGAGTGAGCCCCAGACTTTTGGGAGATGGTTCATGCCACCTGTACTTAATATACTAGTATAGTATATCCCTAACTAAAAGCTAATTAACTCTGACTGGTTAGTTGATAATAACTGATAATCATTTAGGGAAGCACACTAGTAGGGGCTCATGAGCAATAGCATTTGAAAGGAACCTCCAACCCCCTTACAGTTACATCTAAGATCCGGAGAGGAGCAATAGCCAGCTGCCCTTTGGGAAAGCAGCCTTTCAGTACAAATGAGGGTTTGAAATAGTGGTTCCAGAGACTGTCCTACATGCTCATACTCTAGGAAACTTTGTGTACTTCTTTTCTACCCCCTGTCATTCTCTAACCCATTGACAAAAATCTCTGTCCCATCCATCTCCTTGTTGACTTTCAGCAATCATAGAATTCACATACTTGGGAGCCCAGAGAAATAATACAATTATTTTGACTATTATAAATACCCAAATTAACTACAAGGGACCCTATAAAGGATGATGCTATCTGTATCCAGAGAAAGAACTGATAAATAGAAATATGTATAGAATGATTTTGCACACACACACACACACACACACACACACACACACACATTTGTGTCTAATGGTAGCCACCTCTAGAACGAGAGGGTTGAAGAAAAGAAAAAAAGAAAATAAATTTATATGACAACTAGTATATATTTAAAAGGAATAGCAAGTTGTGCTTAATACATTTGCAGTTTCATGTACAATCTTTTTTATCATATTATGTTATGGAAATGCTTGTTTTATTCCATAAATTAAAACTAAAACAAATAAAAATTTAAAAATAATACATAATAATCATAGTTTTAGAGCCTAAGTTCATCTTAGTCCAGAGAGGGTTGCCCAAGATTATAGCATCTTAGAGCTGCAAGGGACCAGAGAACAATGTGTATGTAATCCTTTCTACAACAACTCTGTAAGGCAGTGATCACATAACCTCTGTTGGAACACTTGTGGTAAGGGGAAGCAAACCTCTCCCCAAACATCCCATTGCATTGTTGGACAGCTTTAATTGGTAGGAAACTTTTCCTTACATGAAAAGAGTCATGTCATGCAAAGAGAACTGGACTTAGAGGCAAAAGAGACCTCGCTAGCTATTGACTTTTGGCGTCTCACTAATGATGAGACATCATCTCATTTTCTCATCCAAGGTCCTTTCTAGTTCTTAGTTTGATGATCCTATGAAATCTGCTTCTTTGTAACTTACACCTATTGGTCCTCTTGTGGGACAGAGTAAATCTATTCTGTCTAGACTGCTTCTAATTAGTGGGTAAGTAAATGAAAACTCACCTAACTCACTCCATCTATCTAGCCCCACATTATGCTTCTCCTCTCAACCAGCTATCCACTAGGAAAACAAAGTCCAGTCAAATTAATGGTACCATAGCTACTGAGAAGAATATGCTGATTGAGTGCTCCAGGGGTATATTGGTAAAGAGTTAACAACTATAGTACGCAGGAAGTGGAGATTGTACTCACAACACACTCTCAGGTTTAATCAACATTATTAACATTTTCTCTATTGCTTTTTAAATTTGAGACAATCAACAAAATAATAAACCAAATCCTGATTTGTAGCAATTGCCCATTATTGAGGTATAGAGCTGGTTCCAGCACACCCCTAAGGCTCAACTCAAAAAGCCTATGACTACTCACATCAAGACTTCCTTTCCAAGTCCCCTCTCCCCTATTGTTGTGTCTCTCCATTGAAATGGAAGCTTGACTATTATAAATACCCAAATTAACTACAAAGGACATATGAAGGAAGGTGCTATCTGCATCCAGGGAAAGAACTGATCAATAGAAATATGTACAGAATGATTTCACATATAAATGCATGCACACATACATATACATATTTGTATCTATGGGGGAGAAAAGGGGAAAAAAAGAAATTTACATGGTAACCTTATTATATATTCAAAAGGAATAGTCATATATAAAGTCATATATAATAGATTTGTAGTTTAATGTGCAATCAATTTTTTAATTTTACTATGTTATGGAAATGCTTGTTTTATTCCATAAATTAAAAATAAAGAAAAAGGAATGTAAGCTCCTTGAAGGCAAACACTATCTCAATTTGTATTTATATCCCTAGGGCCTAGCACCTGGTAGACAGTAAATGCTTATTCATGGATTCATTTATTCATTAATTTCTTCCACATAGAGAGTCATCCCCAGTCATCCTGTTCTATATCTGGCCACTGGACCCAGATGACTCCAGAGGAGAGAGTAAGACTGGTGACCTTGCACAGCCCTGCTTCACTTAAATCCAATTCGCTTGCAAGTCACGGCACCATCTTCCTGAAGTCATGGTCTTCTTTGAGAACAGAAGGACAAACAACAAAAATCTTCCACATCATAGGCCTTCAAATATTTAAAGACAAGGATCAGATCACTCTTCCATTTTCCATATTTATGTCTTCTCTCCACTAGTAGTCAGTAAGCACTTGAGGTCAGTATACCCCAATCTGTGTTTCTTAAACGTGTCCCTACAGTACTCCATAAGTAGCAGCTAACCTGATTGACTCCCCAAAACTAAGTCCCTGGGGATCCCTAGGGTTCCTGATGCCCCTGCTCGATGTTTCTTCTTAGGAAGACAGGCCCCTACCTGTCTTTGTGAAAAGAGGAACAATCCTTGTTCCCCCTAACATGCCACTCACTGTTGTGTTTGATCCCTCATGGGGTGCAAGAACTGCATAATAGACTCAGTTCTGCTGATGGGAAGCAATGGGAAGAGCATTAGATTTGGAGTTAGCAGTTTGTTTTGCTACCTGTATTGTCTTAGACAAATCTCTCTGGACCCCAGTCTCCTCAAATGAGGGGGCTTGAACCAGATAACTTCTATGGTTCCCTCCAGGTATGCATGTGCTGGAGCCAGCCCTAACCAGATGATTGTTAAATTTTCAGCATAAGCATTTTCACCTCAGAAACCAACTAAAAATCAGGGCTTTATTGTTTGGTTAATTGCCTGAACTTAAGAAAGTGATGGAGAAAATATTAATATTGCAGATTAAACTTAAAATATTCCAATGATTTTGGAGAGCTTGTTTGTTAAAAATTTACCAGCACCTTACTGCTCCCAGGTGTAAAACCATGATCTTAATTAATGGTGTGATCTTGGGTAAGTCAGATGGGTTATCTGTTACAGCTGGAAAGTCCTGTATCTATGGAACCATAGAACTGAGACTCAGTTTACTCATTTCTAGAGTAAGGGGTTAGACTAAACCCTTTCAGCTCTGGCTCTCAAAGGTTTTATATTTTTAGGCCCTTATCCTTGTTTTCTAACCTGCATTTTTCTGCCTAGTACAGTGCCTTAGGATTAGGCAATCATAAATTTAGAGTCAGAAGGGAACTTAGAAGCCATTTATCCTTGTAAATGACTTGTAAATAGTGCCTACATTATTCATGGTGGCCACTCAGTTCAGATTTGCTAACAAAATCAATTCTCCAGTTTTTTCTTTTGTCATTATCTTGGGGTGGGGGTCAGGGGAAGATTGTTAGATCTGAAAACATGGGAGTTGGAGTAGGTTGGGGACAATCAGGGGACATGACAGGGCCAGAATAAAAGCAATTCCTGAATCCCAATGAACTTTCTCTGAACCCTTGTGACCTGTCCCTACTCCCAGGTCAGTAGAGCAGCCCTGTTCTGAAAATACCTATCTCTTCTTTGACTCTACCACCTTCCTAGGCTGGTCCCTCTTATTCTAATGTCCCTAGCTTGCCTGTAGAGCCCATTGCCCTCCCTTCAGACCAACCAATCCAAAAATCTCCGAGCTTCCATGAGAGTTATCACATAAGCTCTGGGGTTCTGACCTTCTCTTCTGAAAAATATTCCAATCTGGGCATGATGGTAATTAGTTTCCTGTCTCATAGCTCCAAGTGTGTTTCCCTTCCAGAGTAGTCCAACTCCACACAGTCAACATCCTAGTTTGGTCTTCCATAACCTCTCACTGGGATTATTGCAATACCATCCTTTATCAGTCTCCTTATATTGGGGCTCCTCCCACTCCACTCCATCTTCCCCAGTTTCCAAATTGATATCCCTAAAGCATAAGTCTGGCCATGTCATTGCCCTGCTCCTTATTGCCTTTAGGACAAAATTCAAACACCTCCTTTTGGCATTTAAATCATACTCTAGCTCCTTTCTTTTCAGACTGATTTTGTATTACTGCTGTCTCCCATACTATGCTTCAGCCAAATTTAATTACTTGCTGTTTCCTATGCCCAGCAAACCATCTCCTACCTCCGAGCATTTGCTTAGTCTCTCTCTCAAACCTAGAATGTTTCTTGGCATTCCTGGCTTCCAGCCCTGACTCAGGTCAAATGCTACCTTCTTTGAGATTCTCCAAGTTGTGAGTACCCCTCCCCACTGCTTTAAATTTTTTCTCTCTCTCTCTCTCTCTCTCTCTCTCTCTCTCTCTCTCTCACACACACACACACACACACACACACGTATATTTGTATAGCTTTTGAATGGACATATTTGTGTATATGTTGTTCCTCCCTCCCCCAGTAGAACATATGCTCCTTTAGGGCAAGAAACACCTTTTGTCTTCGTAAACTTAGCATCTTGCTCCGATACTAAGGAACACAGTATAAGGAACTTGCCTGGAACATCAGAGTTCAATAAACGTTTGTTGAATTGAATTGAGTTGTCCTAATATGGTCGGACTCCTCTTCCTCCCTGCCTCTCACCACCCCCCCCCCAACCTCACACATATACCATGAATATATCCATGAATACATAGAAAAGGTCATCCTTCTAAATTTTAGTGTAAGGAGACTTTAATTCCCATGCCTGAACTCTGCCTTTACATCTCTAGAATCATGGACTCATAGGAGATAGAGGGTTTTAAAGAGTTCAGATAGTTCATTCCTCAGCCCAGACCAGTGTGGATGAATGCGGACTGGCTGTTTGTTCTCCATATTCTTAACATTTCCATGGAAGGACTCTCAGTAATGACTGGCACCTGGACTCTGATGTCTGAAACTGCCTTCCTTTGGACCACCTCTCAGAGACATCTCTCATCCTGAGCTGACAATCAGTGAGCAAAAGAATGGAGGGGGTGGGGGAAGGGAGAAGAACAAGGTGCTTTGGGGTCAGTACCCGGGCTTTGCACACCTTGAATCCATATCAGGGAGAGGATATCAATACCATTAACTTCTTGGACCTGGGACTCTGGTTTTCTTCCATGAAAAAAATAGAAGGTACAATTGTGGATAACCTTCCAGGTGAATTTTTTTTAAAAAGTCTTTTATAAAAACACTTGGGTTGGGGCTATTAAAAATGTTCAAGAACCATGACTTCTAATGCCCCCCTACTCACACTGGCTCTTTGGGTAACTCCTTAATCCAGCACCTCATTAACTAGCTCTTTCTTTTTCTCTTTTCTCTCCCCTACTTCTCTCTCTCCTTCATCTCTCAGGCTCCTCCTCCCTTCCCCATCTCCCCTTCCTCTTCTTTCATCTCCCCCTCCTCTTACTCTTCCCTTCATCTCTCCCCTTTCCTTTCTCTTTCCCTCATCTCTGCCCCACCTCCTTCTCTGTCCTCTATTCTCCTCCTTTCTTTCTCTTCCTTACATCTCTCTCCTTTCTTTCTCTCTCCCTTTCCCTCCTCTTTCTTTCATCTTTCTCCCCCATCCACCCCCACCAGACGTGCACCTTGGCTAAGAACATTGCAGAAGGCAGGACAAGCCCAGGCAGCTACCCAACCCCCCCACCCCCACCGACCCCTTCATTTGCCCCAAGGGGCCAATTCAGGAGCTGCTGAGCCTCTGCCAGAAGGACTTGGTGTGGGGAAGGATCCCCATGCAGAGAATGCAGAAAGGGCAGGAGGTTTGAAGATGGGGAATCACAAAGCTTTGGTAGCTGAGGGGGCAAGGATCAGAGGTTAGGGAGTCTGTCTGGGGTTCAAGGAATTTCTGAATCCTGTGTGGGTTCTAAGAACTGCACCTCCCCCTTGCCCTTGTCCCTTCCCTAAGGACAGGGCTCCTAAGCAGGGCCAGGATGAGCCTCAGGGGTTTGATTTCCTTCCAACTGGCAGTGAGCCTCCTGCCAATCTTATCGGGGGACGGCAAACCTTGTGCCCCCTTATTGGGCTGCTCCCCTGTACCTGTTGTGGTATATCCCTGCATTGCTCGTGATGATAGCGTGGAAGCTCATACCTTCTGGGAATCTTAGGGAGACTAAGGTCTGGAATGTGGCCAGCCCAGGAGAGGCAGGGAAGGAGAGAGTAAAGAGAATGAGGTGGGCTTTAAGTGGGGAAGGAGAAAGAGAGCAAAGTGGGAGCTCATTGCCAGACCCTGGACTTTTTGCTGAGATAGGCCTTTGGGAGGAATGGGGTTAGTGAGTCAAGTCCCCAGGTGTTGTGGGACTTCCATGGGACAACACACCCTTATGTACTTCCTCTCCCTTCCTGCACAGTTTTTCCATTATGGAATGCTACTTCTTTGTAGGAAGGCAGGTTGTAAGAATTCCCTACTGGGTGTCTGAAGGTGCTTAGAAATCCTTAAAAATATCATCAGCTTTATGACTTTTCCTGGGGAGTGAAAGAAGGCAGACAGGTTTTGGGAGGTAACTGAATGTGAACAGAGGAAGAGACCAGGGATTTGGAGGTGCTTCCAAGGCTGCTCAGACCCTGAGATTAGTCCCCACGGTAGGGAAGGTCTAGAGGTGAAAGAGAGAAAGCTTAAACTGCCTGGATCCTGGGTAGAGAAGCTGAGGTCGGTGGATAGAAAGCTAGCCAACATTTATATAGTGTTAAGGTTTGCAAAGCACTTTACATTTGTTAACTCATTCGATCCTCACAAGAAGCCTATGAAGTACTATTATCACCTCCATTTTACAGATGAGGAAACTGAGGCTGAGAGGGCATGAGCGATTTGCCCAGAGTCACACAGCTAGGCAGTTGTCTGAGACAGAATTCGAATTCAGTTCTTCCTGACTCCAGGTCCCAGGTTCTATCCACAAGGGCATATCCAGAGGCTCAGGCATCCCTCTAGAGAAGGGTGAACTTGTTTCTTTCTTGGATTGGGCCCCAAGGAAATGAAGACACAGTCCTAGGGCAAGGCTTTCAGTCAGCAATTCCCTTCCCTTGTACCCCAAAAGAAATTCTAAAGTCCACTCAAATACTTCCCTCCGGAATGGGTGGGTTTGGAAGGTTTTTCTAATTTGCCTAGGGGAAGGGGTAGAGACCTAGATCCAAGAGGCATTGGATAATTGGGGGAGTGGGGAAGGAAAGAGCCCCTTAAGGAAAAAGTGAAACTGACTGCAAGCAGGAAATGCAACTGACCCAGTGTGGTGTCAGTTGCAGGAAATGCAAAGGCAGCAGGAGGTCCCGATACTGATCTGATCCCTGACAAAATAATCCAATAACGAAGGGCACTTTCCCCTGGTGCCTTTCATCCCAAGATCTCAAAGCACTCCCCAGATCCTTCTTTAAGATTCCCAATACCCCTGGAGGAGAGTTTTATTTAGCAAGTTTTACTGGGCAATGGAAAGATAATAGGGTAGATCTGAGGCGGTAAGACGGGCTGGGGGGTTTTCGAGACCATCTTCCCATGCAGACACCCATTACTGCTTTGAAAAACCTTGGCGTTTTAAACAACATAAAAACAGAGGCTTTGGGTTCTTCCAGATCTTTCCTTGGGCTCAGGGCGCCAGAAATTAGTAGTTACCCCCAGAAGAAAAACCATCTACCATTCCCCCAACCTACCCTCACCCCATCTTCACCTCCCCCCACCCACACCACCCAAAATAAATAAATAAACAAACCCCAGCCCCACCCAATGGTCAGTCGGTCAAACCATATCAAAGTAGAGCTCTCCCTCCGGGGCCAGATGCTGGGACTGGCCATTGGTGTCCGTGCCCCCCCGCAAATGAACTTGGGGAGAAATCTAATTATCCCCAGAGGAAAGGGTTTTTCACAAGTTTGGTAGGGCTGTGCCCTTCCTAGCCCGAGACCAAGTTGTGGGGCCGGGGAGGGAGGGGAGGGAGGGGAGGCATGATTGACAGCTCTGAACTATAGACTCATCTCTTACCTTAGGCCGAGCGTTCTGATTGGTTGCCTGCTGACATCCTCAAACCCTGTTTCTCTGAGCTCTTGGAAAGGGGGGGTGGGGGGGGGAGAGGCTGGTGAAGGTGCGTTTCTGACAAACCCGAAAGTCATTTCCAATTTCAAGTGGACTTTGTTCCAACTATTGGGGGCGTTCGCTTCCCCTCTTCATGTTTGCCTGCAAACTTCCTCCTCCAACCCAGGACTAATGGATCACCACCTGCTTGGATTTCTCTTCTCCTTCCTGTTCAGTGGCACCAAGGTCTTAGCCGGTTACCCAATTTGGTGGTAAGAGTCGCCTTTCCCCCTGCTCCTCATTTTCTCTTTCATATTCTGGAGGGAAGGGGGAGGGGAGGTGATACTGGTGTTGGGGGTAAGGGTGGGAGACTAGTTCGTTGCTTCTCCTTTCTCCTCTCCTCCTTCCAGTCCCCCCCCCCCCCATGAGAAAGAAATAGGTTGCTTGAATTCCAATGCTGCTATTGCCTTCAATTTCAGAATCAAAGTCCTAGGTTCTGTGATAATCACCATTTTCTTTTCCATTAATTGTAAAGGTTGGAGAGTCCCCCCTCTCCTGTTTATGGAGGACTCTTTTTTTCATTCCTTAAATCCAACAGAACCACCCCCCCCCCCAGCCATGGTCCCCGGAATCCCTTCCTTCAATTGCAACTGAAAAAAAAATAGAAGGAATCTATCTCTGAATGCCTAGACAGACACACGCTCCCATCTCCATATCTGGGTTATTCTGGCTGAATTTGGGGCTTTGTGCAGAATTCTTATGTTCTGTCACCCCCACTCTAGCTCATCCTCTAGAAAGGGATCCACCTCCCCCCAAGAATCAATACCATTTACCTTTTTTTTTTTCCTTTTTCAAATAGCTAAGGGCTTTAAGGGACTTTTGGATAGGGGGTAGGAGGGTGGGGGAGCGGTGTGGTTTTAAAAAAAAAATCATCATATTCTCCTATGTAAGCTGTGATAATCCAGACCCTCCAAAGTGAGCGTGGCCGGCTTGAGCCGCTAACGAAGGTGCCATTTAATTTCGAGTTCGTTCATTTCTTCCTTTCTCATACTGGGGGTGAATGGGAGGGGTGTAGAGGGGAAAATAAGGTTTGTTTTATATGGAGTTGTCAAGGTTTTTTTAATTAAATAATTCTCCATTTCAAATTAATTTCTTTTCTAAAGAGAAAGAAAAGTGAAAAAGGAACAAGAAAGCCGGGGAGAAAGGGACAGTTCCCTCTCAGAGAAAGGAAAATACAAAACAAATTTTAGAAAATGAAGATGGGAAAATGAGGAGTGGGAGGCAGGTTGAGTAACATTACATTGTGGCTCTCTGGTATAGGGAGCTGTTTCTTGTTTACCGAATGACAGTCTCCCTCCCTTTGGCAGGTACAGGGAGTCGGGAGAGAGAAGGAGACTAAAACCAGCTTCTTTAAATCACTCTGGGTCTCCCCACCACCCCCCAACCCCCTACATTCCAGAAAACTTCAATTAATGAATCTTCCCCCAAGATGATGATGAAGGGCATAAAGGGGAGGGGGACGGGAGGAGGAGATTGGGGTGGAAAGGGCTGAAGAGGAATTTGGGCTGGTTGAATTTCCAAAAATATTAGGAGTGTGATTGCTTGTCCCTTCAGGAGAACCCAAGTGAAAAGTATTCATTGGGCTCTGCTGCAAAGAATACAGTTCAAAAGAACTCGAACCCTCTTTTTTCATCATCCATCTCAGAAAATTCATCCGCTTCCATCCAGTTCCCACCCTGGTTGCTTTGGAAAGGGGAAAATGACGATTTGGGCCAATATGAAGCATTGTCTTGCGGCACCCTCCCCGCCCCCTCCCCCCCCCCAAAAAAATTAAAAACAAACAAACAAGAAAAAGAAAAGGAGAATAGCCAAATTTCAAATGTGGTTGCCTATGTTCTTGTGTGTTCGTTCTCTCTCTCTCTCTCTCTCTCTCTTTCTCTCTCTCTCTCTCTCTCTCTCCCTCCCTCTCTCCCTCTCTCATTTTTTTCTTCTCTCTTTACTGGAAAAGTAGCAATATTTATGCTTGAGGGGAACAAGGGCCTGGAAGGGGGATTTGGGGGGTGAGAGAAAGGAGGGCACATGGGTTATAGACAGTAAGGACTATGCAGTCAGGAGAGACTCAAATTATATAGTCAGAAGGTCGCTGGGAAGTCATCTCTGCAGGATAGCTTGAGAGTCTTTCTTTGGACTGGCTCAGCATGGGATGCAGCCCTGCATTTGACTGAGTTGAGTGGTTAAAGGAAGAGAAGGGCTGGGGAGATGTCTTCCCTGGGAGAAGAGGCAAAGATAATAGAATCTTGTTTTCTAGGGGGTGGGCTTTTCTTGGGTGATGGAGGTTTCCGCAGTTTGTAGCAGAGGGTTGAGGGGGTAAGTAGCCTTTGAGACCTACCCTCTACAGCCATTCTTCAGACCCAAGGATGAGTTCAGTTCTTTGCACAGGCAGAGCCCCCAGACAAGGGAAGGCATGAAGGAGGGGAACCTGTGGGAAAGAGGCAAAATTAGCTCCGAAAGGCAGAAGGCGGGAGCGGGGAGGCCAATCTTGTCCTGTCCCTGTCAAAGGTACCTGGCAGACAGACCCGAGAGAGTGCTGTCAGTAATGGACAAAGCCAGCTGGGGAGGCATCAGTTGGCTAAGGAAAGGAGTGTTGGGTTTGGAGGTAGATTTTTTTAAATGGTGGTTTGAAAAGCTTCCAGTTAGAGGTTGCCACGAGAGGGAGAATTAGGCCAAGGAAAGGGCCATTTGAAAGGCTATCTATCTGTGAGTCTGCCAGGCCAGGTCCACCCTCAGTGCCGTATTCATGGTGTCAGACAAATCAGAGTAGAGAAGGGAAGCAGGGTTGCTTTGTCTGGGTGTGGAGGAGAAAGGTTCATGTGTCTCTGTGTTTTATCATGTTTGTGTATGTGGAGGGGGGTGGTGGTGTCCGTGCTCGTGTCTGTGTGTTTCTATGAGGGTCAGCCAGTGCCCCTGGGGGGAGGGGCACCTGTGTTCATGTCAGTGACTGCCAGTGTTGGTAACGGTGGGTCTGCCTATGTCCATTTGTCTGTGTCTGTATCTGTGTGTCTGTTTATACAAGATCAGTGTGTGTTGCATGTATGTGTGTGTGTGAGGGTCAGTGCCTCTGGGTGTTCTATGTCTGTATGAGTCTGACCAGTGCTTCTGTATGCCTATGCCTCTGTGAGGTGGTCAGTCCCTCTGCGTGTCTATCTATGCCCAGAGGAGAATCAGTCTCTCTTTATCTGTGGGTCAGTGCCTTTGTATATACATGTGTATATGTGTGTGACCATGTCAGTAATGTGTGTCTGCACCTGTCTGCCGGTCAGTGTCTCTGGTTCTACATCAGTGTTTGCGCCTGTTTTTGTGTCTGTATCCATATGTGACTGTGTCAATGCTATGGGTCTGTGCTTGTGCCTGTGGGGGGGGTTGGTGATTCTGTTTCTGTCTCTGTGTCCATGACAATATCGATATTATGTACCTGCATGAGGGTCAGTGCCCTGCATTGCTGTTTAGGTTGTTGTCTGTGTCTATGTCTGGGCTTGTGTCTGGACTGTGTATGTCCATGCCAATGTTATTCACCTGTGCCTGTATGAGCATCAGTGGCCCCATATGTGTTGTGTCTCTGAATGAGGAACAGTGCCTGTGATTGCATCTGGGAACACGTATGTCAATGCTTTGTGACTGTCTATGTGAATGATTCTTCTTGGGGGGAGCTTCAAACAGGAATATGTACGTGTGGATGGATGGGTTGTCTCAGCTATGAAACGCTTTTTACTGCAGTAGTCAATTCCCCTGGGAGATTCTACTGCTTCAAGGGGTATAGCTACAATTGTATCCTGGGCCCTCCTTCACTCCTTCCTCCCCAGGTCTGTGGTCAATCACCAACTTCATGAGCTATTTGGGCATAGTTGTGCGGGCAGAGAGAGGAAAAACATCATTCCCCCATGGCTGGCTCTTAGAATTTGGGTAGAGGCTGATTAGAAGAGGGAGATGGAATTGGGGGAAAGATACAGAGATCCCCAATTCCACCCCTGGCTCCCTACAGTTCTGGACAGGCAACTTCAAGTTGTTAATGACACTCTGGCCCACGTAGCCCACACATATGCCCTTGGGCGAGATTTGGAAGGGAAATTATTCAGTCAGTAGTTTGCCCACTCTCACCTCCCCCCCAAAAAAGTCAGTCCTCTTAAGACCTAAGGTTTCCCCCGCTTCTCTTCTTGACACTGAACTTCAAATCTTGCAGTGTATGCACTAGCTTGGATTTAGAATCATGAAATCAAGGAATGTCAAAGCTAGATGGCATATCTAATTCTATCCCCTCATTTACAGATAAGGCCCAGAGAGGGGAAAAGTGTCGCTTAAAGTCACACAGCAAACTAATGGCAAATCTCCCATTTCCAAGGCCAGGGCTCTTTCAGCTGCACAATGGCAGCTGTTGTCCAGTCTCCTGAGAGACTCCTGGAGTATCCTGGATCATGCAATTCACTCTTTCAGTTCCCACCCACAGCTGGTAGAGGATATTGTCTCCTCTTCCTTGGAAGAAAATGAGACCATTTTCTTAGAGTATATCCTCTAAGACCCTCCTCAAAAGACAATCAGATGAATGAACACTGACTCAGGAGTCAGAAGACCGAACTGGATGCCTGACCTTAAGCATCAAGTCATTTCATTTTTCTTGGACTGTTTTTTCATCTGTAAAATGAGAGCTGATAATCCCTTGCCTACCTCACAGGAGCATTCTGTGATTACAGTGAGGTAATAGGTTTGAATATGATTTTTAAAGGTTGTTGGAATGAGAACGAGGATTCCCAAATGAGCTTCTCAGGGTCCTATGTTAACACTGAAAGGATTGGGCCAATTGCTTGCCCTGTGGCCAACCTCAGTTTTCCTTATTGTAGAAATGGCACGGTCTCGACCCCTCCTATCCTGACTGAGACAGAAAAACATGTTCAGTCAAACCCTGTGGAGGTCAGTGAACTCAGATGTGCCAAGCACCTGGAGACTGTGGGGGAGGAAGGCCTGGGGCCAGGTGTTAACACTTGTAGCAGGCAGGAATTACAGATGGCTTGCAGTGTCCCTCAGCTCCCTGGGCTGAGGCTGCTGATCAGAAAGATAGACAGACAGACAGAGATGGACAGATACCAGATCGGATGCCCAGGTTTCCGCTGGGTGGTCTCCCAGCTAGGTTAGATCTCTCCCTAGGGGGATAGAATGTTGAAGTTAATCCAAGTTACTTGGAAGTGGGGTGAAGTCGCTTCTTCTTCTCAAACTCCATTTAACCCTTAGTACTCTAAGAAATCACGTCACTGATAGGATTTTGATTTCCTAACTGAATAGTCTGGATACTCAGAGAAACATTCTATATTTTGGGAGTATTTGAGACAAGCATTTAAGAAATGATTATTGGTCTTATGAAGTACTTGCTCATATTTTAAAAATAAAATAAAATGTAAAAAGCAAGCATCTTAAAGCCCTTTCCAAAAAAGGATGCCAAAACAACTCATCGACAACCTCAAATGGCACCCCACCCCCACCATCATCAGATCTCAAAGATGAACTTCAAGACCACGAGGGGTATTTTTTGGAGTAGATAGTGACTACCCACTGTTTAGGGAACTAGATAATTCCCTGGAAAGAACAGGATTTCAAGGAGGGGCAAGGGTTACATTAAGGCTCTGAGAGATGAGATTGTGCTTCCTATCCCAGACGTCCTATACATCTCTCCCCTCCTCCCCAGCCCCCCTGCTTCCTCATCCATAGATCCAGGTAAATGGCCAAATCTACCCATTCTTGAGCCAAGGTAGATAAGGACACAGCCATCCCAGCTTGTCCTGTCTATTCCAGGGCATCTGATCATGCTTACCTACTACCTCCCTTTCCCTCTGACACCATTGGGGAAACTGAGACAAAGGATGATGGGGCAAATCCCCAAAGTACAAGAGCTCTGTAGGAGGTGGAGGTGGGGAAGCACTGAAGACTAGGACCTGCTTTAAGCTGTTCTAGCCAGTGCTGGCCCATCAGTACTAATGAGTTTCCTCATACCTTATACCTGTTTGTGTCTGGCTTGTATACTTCTCATCGTCCATTACAATCATCTTAGTATGGTAAACTGTGAGTTCCATCAAGGCCGGGACTAGTACGCAGTAGATACTCAATAAAGATTTTGTTGAATAGCTTTGACTTGATGCCTTGGGCTGACACAGACTAGAGTAGATAAGAGTAGGCCCCAGGGGGGTGAGCTTCCGCCTGGTCTTGTTCTAGGGAGTGAGTTTTTAAAGAAACTGAAGCACCATTTCCTTTTACACGCTAGAGATAAGAGGACCAAGTTTGGTGGCTGTGTTGTGATGGTGGTGACATGGTGTCCCGGAGTGGAAAAAAAAAAGAGGGAAATACATATCTCCGGAAAGAGGATTGGCTGGAGTGGGGCAGTGCTTAAACTCTCAGGATAGGTTTATTGTAGCTCAAGCCCTGTCCATTAGGCCCTGCCACCACAGTATTGTCAGAGAAGCCACATTGGAAGGGAACACTGTCTCCATTTGCTGCCCCTGAGGGGAGGGAGTAGAGTGATAACCAAATGGCCTCCCAGCAAAACCTTCCCTCAGAAGGTTTCTGCCATTCTGCAACTTAATCAGTGGATCTCTGAATTTGGCTGGTTATTTACCAAAATGTTCTCATGTCTGTTATCTCATTTTATAGTCACATTATCTCTGTACTGGAGTGGAAAGAGCCCTGGGCTGGAAATCAGGAGATCTGAGTTCTCATCTTGGCTTGGCCACAGATTTGCTTGTGTGACTTCGGGGTGAGGTTTGGCTACAATGTAATTTGGGGTGTTGTTAGCTAGGGGTGACATGATAAGAGTGGATAGGGTAGTGATAGAGCTGGCATCAGGAAGACAAGGGCTCAAAATCTGCCTCTGATATTTACTGGCTATGTGACCTTGGTCAAGTCACTGACCCCCTCTGAGCCACAGACAACTGTCAGAAGCTATTCTGGTTGTGATAAGCCTTCTCCATGGAAGGAGCTCCCACGCCAAGGATCTCACAGGTTTTTTGACATGTTGAATTGTTTTTCCCCTACCTAGGATTCTCCAACCTTTTTTGATAACCAATCAATAAAAAATTTCTGAGCATATATCACAAAACTATGCAAATTTAGTTATTAATTATATACATGTACTACTACACTAATATATTACCATATATTCTGAAACACATGTAAAATAGACATTTAAAAAATTAGGGTAGATAATGATATTTTAAAAATAATTCCATCATATTTATTAATGGTACAAAAGCCCTTTTTGTTCTGGCTGAAGAAATCACAGTGTTTTTAGTGAGATCAGGGTAAATGGATATGCTTTTTTTAAATTTCGGTTTAACATTTTGTGATGCAGTGAATCAAAGGTCTGCTTCTAAGTTCAGTTGATTTTGATGCTTGGTTTTAATGGATGTCATAGTTGAAAAAAGAAATCTCTCAAAGAAACAGATCCAAATGGAAGAAAGTGCTTTGCTGATTGTGCTAACTAAATGACGATATTCATTTTCAGTCTTTTCCATCAATTATGTAAAGATTTTTGTTGAACTGCACTTATTCAATTACTCTCTTCCCCGATAAAAGGGGAATGTGGTCTCTGGAGTTCACATCTCAAGTCCAGAGGGTGACTGTTGCTGGGGATGTGGGGGAGATGCAGGCAAATGGCAAGATCTTCTGTGGGGCTCTGGATTCCTGATGATGGTTGGGTTTGGGAGGGTCTTGGGAGCCAGGTTTCTCATGTGAGAAAGTTCTGCGCTTGCCTGCCTGTGAGCCCCAAACCTAATGGCGGTAAAAACCAGCCCCTGCCTCTCCCTTCTTGCTTGCTGCTGCCGCCTGTTGCCTTAGCTCTGCCTCTCCTTACTGTTACTTGCCTGGGGCCCCAGCCTTTCATGTTTTCCTGGGGGTCAAGGGAAAAAGAAGAACCCTGGTGAGCAGAAACAGCTCACCTTGCAAGTAAGCATTTCCCCACCAGGTCAGCCTGACTGAATGGGGCCAGAGAGGGCCCCATTCCTGTCTTGGGATTTTGAGTCGTATATCCCCAGACCACACATCCCAACCATCCTTCCTGAGAGTGAAGCCCTGCAATACTTTCCATTCTAGGGAAACAGGGTCTGTCTGTCCCGGTTGCAGTCAGGATTCCTTGGGCAGTGTTACCTCTCTGGGATATGGAGGCTCAAGGGAAGCACACAAGCCATGCACACACACTTTAGGGTAAGGCCCTGGAAGGGGTCCACACCTCCAGGGAAATAGGATCTGTTTGTCCTCTTAGTAGCCTAGGGCCCCGGGGGGGTTTCAGCAATGTGAAGAGTACTGTCCAGGGCTCCTAGGAGGTATATACTGCTACTGTGGTGGAGCAGAAGGGAAGACAGGGGCATTAGGCAGCCAGATAGAGAATAACTCACTGCCTGCCCACCTGTATGCTTTCCTGCACAGGAAGGGGGGTGCAGCTGACCATCCAGCGTGGTGGGTGATGACAGCAGCCAAGGGAAGGGTAGCAGCGGATGCACGCAACAGCTGGGAGCTGGCTGCACAGTGGTGTTGTTTTCTGATCTCAAATATTCTTCATGCACCCCAAGGGATGATTTTTCACATCTCTGGGTACATGTACCCCCACTTTGTATACCTGTATTTGAATCTAGCACTTCTCATTTTTCAGCTGAGGAAATAGAAGCCTGGATGTAAAAAACCTCTATCAGTCACCGATCTCCCGTTTATAACGTTCTTCCAGTTGCTCTGCCTATCCTGTATTATGCTATTTCTTCTAAAGTCATATTGTGATAGAACCACTTGGTGATGTTTGGTGGTTTCTGCCTGTACACCTCTCCAGCTAAATGGGAAACTCTGACATTCTATTGTCTATTGGTGTCACCAACCTTTCTTTCCCCACCTGCTCCCCATCAGAGCCTGTAACTAACTCTGTCTCTGTCTCTGTCTCTCTCTCTTTGTCTCTGTCTCTCTCTGTCTCTGTCTCTCTCTTTTCTGCTTCTGTCTCTCTCCCTCTCTCCTTCTCTGTCTGCCTGTCTCTATTTCCTTGTCTCTGTCTTTCCCTGTCATCTTTTCACTTCTCCTGTTTCTGACTCAGTCCTTTTTGGGGAGGAATTGTTTGGCCCAGATAGGGACCCTCAAGGTTAGAAATAAGGCTGACTAGACTTTGCTGTCCATGCTGCCCACCCCCTTTCCAGGCCTAAGGTTAAACTATTCCATATTTGACTGAACAGGGAAGAAGACAAGAGGTAACAGTGGAACTAGGGAGACAAAAGCTCCGTTTCTTCTTCCCAGGCAGTGCTGCTCTCTTGGGCCTTTACTCTTTCCAGCTGAGAACTCAAGTCATTCTAGCCAGGCTCCATGCAGCTGCAGGGATTGGGGGGTGGGAGCGTGGGGGGGCTGGCTAGGCAGGGGGAGTGGCATTGGCAGCCATCTGGAGCAGCCCAAATAGCAGTTGCTCCTCTCAGGGCTAAGAGATGATTCAGAAGGTGATTTATAGATGGAAGGCAAAAAGCTTGGCTCCTGCCAGAGGCCTGCTCCTTAATTACATTCTTTGGGGGAAGTGGGTGGGAGGGGTATGGGACTCACACCTCCTCCCCCCATCCCTTACCACCACAGTCCCTTTAGGGCCTGGTCCAACCCACCCCAGTATCTTCCTTCTTCATACCCTGCCCAGGAAGGAATCCCCTTTTCTCTGAAGCAAACCCTATTGGGGTGGGAGACATCAGAAGAACAGGAGTAGTCACTGGTGAGGAAAAAGAGAATGCAGGAGTTCTAACTTAGTACAGCTCCCTCAAGGGTCTCTGGGATTTGAGAGCAGCCTGAGCCCAGAGTGCTCCATCCCTCTTTCCCTGCCCTCTCCTAATGGGGTCAACAATCTAGCACCAGAAGGAAGCTGGGGAGGCCATTTGGTCCAGCCTCCTGCCTTCTGCAGGGGAATGTTTAGGGACAGCTGACTATTCTTCCCACAGGGCACAGACTGTCCACTTTCTCTCTGGCTCCCCTTTTAAGGTTTGATTCTTCTGATGATAAGGAAATTCTGATTTTAAATGAAATCCCCTCTCAGGGCAGACTACAAACTCTCCTGCTTTGACATATATGTCTTTCCTATTGTCTGGCTCTGAGTGTGTATATTCACCTCAGGTATATTTGCCAAACATTTAACCCCCTCCCCCACCTCCCAAGAGTCAAAGAGACAAACAGGTAGATAACTGTTAGTAGAAGAACCAAGATATGAACTCAAGACATCTGACTCCAAATCGAATGATTTTAGGACCTTTGGTATCAGGGTGAAAAGAATAAGATTCTGGGAAGGGTCACTAAAGGTCATCTTTAGGAGTTTTTAATCTGGTCTTGTTATTGTCAGGTAGTTTCAGTCATGTCCAACTCTCCATGAGACTAGTTGGGGTTTTCTTGGCAAAGAGACTGGAGTGGTTTGCCATTTCCTTCTACAGATGAGGAAACTGAGGCAAACAGGGTTAAGTGACTTGCCCAGGGTCACACAGCTGGTAAGTGTCTGAGGCCAGATATGAATTTAGGAAGATAAGTCTTCCCGACTGTAGGCCTGTACACTGCGCCACCTAGCTGCACCTAGCCTGGTCTATGAACATGTATTTAAAAATATTTTATATATCTGTACATGTAAATATGTATATATGTATAATATATAATGTGCAAATGTATTTTATATATTTAAAATATAACTACATTTCACTATCATTTAAAAACATGATTCTGAGAAGGGGTCCTTAGGCTTCACCAGAGTGCCAAAGGGATCCAGGACACAAAAAAGGTTAAGAACTGCTGGAGTTCAACCTCCTCATTTTATAGGTGAGGAGTGGCTTGTTCAAGGTCAGGCAAATAGCAAGTGGCAGAACTGGGATTTGAACCCTGGTCCCCTTATTTTCCTCAGTTTCCTCATCTGTAAAATGAGCTGGAGAAGGAAATGGCAAACCATTTCAGTATCTTTGCCAAGAAAACCCTAAATGGGGTCACCAAGAGTAGGACTTGACTGAAACAACCAAGCAACCTCGGATTCTAAATCTCACGATTGTTTCCCAGCTGCTGATCAGAGCACCAAGCTGTTTTATTGAACAACTTCTTGGAGATGTTCTGGCTTTCAATTCCTTTAAGAAAATACTATTTTCAGGTTTACTGAAAGGGAGCACCTATTCAACTTAATTATTGGCTTTGCTGACATTTGAACCTCTGCTTCTAACTGTCAGCACATCCTCACTCACTTGCTCTGGTGACAATCTTATTTGGCATACAGCCTGCACCCCAGAAGGAAGGCGCTTTGAAACCTAACTACTTAGCTGCCTGTCCCTGCTCTAAAGGTGAGAGAGAAAGGAAGCAACTCTACTTATGGGGCTACTGCCTATTTCTAGCAAAATGTGTTGTGGGGAGGAGTTGGCGAGGGGTCAGGAAAGGGACACTGGACAGCTCCCCAACTCTCCCTCAGGCAGGTACTCACAAAGTGGCTTCATTATTTTCTTTGAAGTGAATTCCGGAAACATTAGACACACCTATATATCCAGTGTAAGGTCAGAAACACATTCCAGAGTCAAATAAAGAGTCCATTGCCTCTCACAGCAGCCTATTCTAATTTTTAGAAAGTTTTCCCCCTGACATCAGAGCTAAAGTTGCTCCTCTTGGACCAGACAGAACCGATCTATTCTCCCTTCCACAGGACAGGCCTTCAAAAACTAAAGGCAGCTATCATGCTTCCTTCCCCTGAGTCTTCTTTTCTCCAGATTAAATATTTGAAGTTTCTTTAATCATTACTCATATGACATGAACTCAAGGCCCTTTACCAGTCTGATTATCCTCCCTTGGACTTATTAATGATAATCATTATTATTAACCATCCCTAGCTTATTAATATCCTTATTAACATAACACCAGCAATAATTGAATGGATGGATGGATGGATGGATGAATGAAAATACTTCTGACGCGATCTGACCAGGACATGGTACAAAGAAATCATTAGCCTTGACTTTTCTCAATGCAGAATACAATTTCACTAGCTTTATTGGCTATACTCTCACACCATTGACTCATATTGACCTTGCCATCCATTAAAACCCCTGGATGTTTTTCAAACAAACTTATGTCTAGCCACATTTTCCCCCATCTAGTGCTTGTGCAACTGACTTTGAACCAAGTATAAGACTTTGCATTTTTCCCAATTAAATTACATTGCAAACCTTAAAGCACCATATAAATGTAGGCTATTATACTTTGAACATAATAAGGGCTTTATTCATTCATTCAGTTTTATCTCATAAGATTCAGCCCAGTGGCCTAACTTGTCACGATCCTTTGAATCTTGAATAGGTTATACTGTGCATTAGCTATCCTTCCCAGCATCATGTCATCTGCAAATTTGCCAAGCATGCTATTTATACCTTTTTCCAAGTCACTGGTAAAAATATTGAATGGTCCAGGGACAAACCAAATGAACAGAGCCCTACTGGATGATCTCTAAGGTTACTTCTAACCAAGTCATGTCTGGGGAAGTAATTTCCTAATTAAGCACTGTGTTGTATTATTCGAGATTTGGCTTATTGACCATCCTTAGAGTATGCAGCACTGTACTATGTGTGCCCACGGGGTCATATTTTTTGTTCTCAAGGATCTTTAAGTAGAATGTGGAGAGCAACTGTGGTAACTTTGGAGATCACATGGAAGAAAAAATGATGTGGCTTCACCAAGTAAATGATGGAGGCAGCTCCATCATTTCTGCTCTGACTTGAGCAGAAGAGCGATGGTAAGAGAAGGAAGGATATGGGATATGGGGAGAACCCAATGGGGGTTTCATCTACCCCTTTAAGAACAGCTGATCAGCAAGACCAATAAAGGAAGCCTACCCATTTGCAAATACTTTCATATTATTTGATTATAGATTAAAAGACAGAAGAGACCTTCTTAGGGGTGGGAAACCTGCCTCCTTGAGGCCATGTGTGGCCTTCTAGGTCCTTGGGTATGGCCTTTTGACTGAGTCCAAGTTTTACAGAACAAATCCTTTTAATAAGGGGATTTGTTCTGTGAAGTTTGGGTTCAGTCAAAGGGCCGCACTTGAGGACCTAGCGGGCCACATGTGGCCTCAAAGCCACGCCCCTATATCTAGTCCAACATCTCTCATCTTAAAGTTCATAGAAGTTGTGACCTTCCCAAGGTCACACAGGTAAGTGAGAGAGTTAAGATTTGAACCTCTGACTCCAAATCCATTGGTTCCCACCCTCCCACCATGATGATTCATCTGCAATGGTCACATGGGATCTGTTACTCAAAATTAATCTTCAACACATTTTGAAAGCAGTCTACTAGCACTGCAAATGTTTGACTTTTGATGTACAAGACAACTATAGACAAATGTTGCAAAAGCTTATCCCATAATTCATAGTAACATTGTTAATACATTATAAACTAAACTCATAGTGAAGTCACAAGATTGCTACTGTAATGTCACATGGCCTATTACCCATTTATAACATTGTTTCTACGGAACCAACTGCCCCCTGCAATGGAGTTTTGTCTGGTGTTGCATTTTAATAGACCCAATTAACAACATGCCAGTTGGGCAAAACAATGACCCCATTAGAAGGTAGGGGTGAGCTTTTGAAGCTTTGATGGCAGAGTAAGGCAGCAGAACCAGTTTCCACTTGAGTTGGAATTTGTTTTTATTGCTTAGCTCAAGAAGGAGCTAACAGTCCTAGTCAGGTTGAGTGGCTTCAAATGGTTCTCCAAATTGGTACAGGCCCATTGGGCCATTTGTAGATGGACAAATACGGAATTGGAGACCTTTTCCTTTACATATACAAGGGCCAATGCATCATCAATAGGATGTCTTATTTAAGTGATTTGGCAGGGTCACCCAGGTAGTAAGTGTGAGGCACGCTTTAAACCCAGGTCTTCCTGACTCCAAGCCCAGCCTTTATCCCTTAGCCACCCAGCTACCTATTTACTAGTAAGAAGTGTGATCTCAGGCAAATCCTATAACCTCTCTGAGCTTTTGCAAAGTGGGGAAATAAAAGCACTTACCTTAAAATATCGCTATGAAAAATTAAGTGAGTTCATGTCCATCAAATGGCTTGCAGGCCTTAAAGACTCCAATCGCTTTTTGGACCAGGACTTCTTAGCTTGGGGGTCCACAGAAGGGATCTGTAGATATATTTCAGAGGGTAAATTAACTTGCATGGTGGAAATATGTCTTTTTCGATGTAATTTGTTTCCTTTGTAATATATTTTATACATTAAAAACGTCATTCTTAGAAGGAATCCATAGGCTTCATTTGACTGCCAAAGGTATCTAAGGCGCAGGAATAGTTAAGAACCTCTGTAAACTTAGATTTCAGTTATCCCTTCCACATTGCAGGGGTTAGAGGCACGGTGTCTCCACAATCTAGAAAATCCAAATAAAATTTTTTGGCCCTCCCTTTGTACCAGAGAAGTCTGAATTTTTTCTTTTTCTTTAATGGGACGTTCACAGTACCTTGCTGTAAGATTTGGATTAAGTATTTGGTCACAGGCTCTGTGTCATTTGTTGGGCTTAAGGTGTCATTTATGGCTTCCACAAAACTCTCCCCCCAAAATTCCCATTTAATTTCTTAGGCTGACCCGTGATATATGGGGAAAAGTCTCATTGTGGAAAGGATAACTGTAATTTCAAACTACTCCCCTTCATCCCATCCCTGGATTGTAAACTGTTATTATTACTGGCTGATGGCACACAATCTAATCTTTTCTTTGAGGGAATTGGTTAGTAAGACCTTCTCAAATCTTTTCCATTAGATTATGAGCAGCGTTTTGGGAGAGAGGGCTGACTTTTGTCTTTGTATCCTTGACACTCAGCACAGTGCCTGGTGTATGGTAAGTGCTTAATAAATGCTTGTTGACTCACTGACTTTTCTGTTTTTATAAATCCCGATAAGCTGCATGGAGTAAATGTATCAGAATTTTGTTGTACATAACTACCTGGCCATTAGCTACTTCTCAGTCAACAAGTATTTATAAAACACTGTGTTTCAGTCACAGTGTTAAATAAAGGAATAAAAAAAGAGTAAAACCGTCCCCTACTCTCATGGAGCATGAGTTTTAATAGGGTGTTTAGATGCAGAGTAGATGGAAGAGAATTTGAAAGGGAAAGATATTAGCAGCTAGGGACTGGAGTGAGGGCGGGACACCACAAAAGGCCTCCTGCAGAAAGTGGCCTTTAAGCTTAATTGTAAAAGGAGCAAGGGAAGCTAAGAAACAGAGGAGGGGGGAAGAAAATTCCAGATATCGGGAACACCCAGTGTAGAAGTACAGAGGTAGGAAATGGTACTTCCATGTTCAAGGAACTGGAAGTAAACCAGTCAGAGAGTATGTGGAGGGGAGAAAGGTATGAGGAGGCTGGGAAGGTAGGAAATATCTGGTTATGAAGGGTTTTAAAAGCTAAGTACAGTAGTTTCTATTTTATCCTAAAGGTAATAGGGAGCCACTGGAGATCATTGAGTGGGAATGTGGCATGCCCAGGCCTGGCACAAGAAAAATCACCCTGGCACAATGAATGGAAGGTAGATTGGAATGAGGAAAGACTTGGGTGAAGGAGGCTATTGTAATAGTCTAGGTGAGAAGTGATGTTGCAGGACTGTTGCAGTATAAGTAGAGAGATACTCTCAAGATCTCTCTGAAGAACTCTGGAATTGCCTGTGAGACATGGGGGGCACTGGCACAGGACCACCCCCATGGTATACCTCCATCAAAGAAGGCACTGTACTCAGTGAGAGAAGAATTGCAGTAGCTCAAAATAAATGGTAGATATGCAAATTTAAAGACATCCCCATTCCAAATGTTCATGTGGAGTATTTGTGTCTGACCCAAGGTAGAGCTTGTATTGCTCTGATCAGCCACAGTTGGACACAGAGTATATTGACCCTAACATCATTTTGGTCTTCTTTGAGTACAAAGGACAATAATCAATAGTGGAGAGAAGGGCTCGTATATGAGAGATGCTGTAAAGATAGAAAGGATAAGATTTGACACCAAAAAATGGATATATTGGGTGTGTTTGAGTGTGAGGAATCAAAGATGAGAACAAAGTTGTGAGCCTGGGTGACTGGGAGAATAGGGGCACCCTTCAAAGAAATGGGGAACTTTGGAAATGGAGAAGGTTTAGAGGTAAAGAAATGATCTCTGTTTTGGACCTGTTGGGTTTGATATCTGTCCATGGCACATCTAGATGGAGATATCTAAGAGGCAGCTAGACATACATCACTGTAGCTCAGGAGAGAGACCAGGGCTGGATATATAGATCCAGGAATCATCTTCATAGGTATATAGATAAGTGAACCCATAGGGCTGATGAAATCATCAAGTGAGATAAAGAATGAAAAGAGAAAGAAGCCTATGACAGAATCTTAGGAGGCCAGACATGGGCAAAGAACCAGCAAAGGAGACCTAGGAGTGAGCAGACGGGTAGGAGAACCAGTACGGAGCAGTGTCGTGAAAACCTTGAGAGGACAGAGTATCTAGGGGGAGGAAGTGATTAAATGCCAAATGCTGCAGAGAGGACAAGGAAGATCTCAGATTGAGAAAAGACCATTTGATTTAGCAATTGAGTTCACAGATAACTTTGGAGAGCAGTTTGGAAGCCAGATTGCAGAGGGTTTAAAAGAGAGTGAGGGGAGAATTGAAGCATTGTTTGTACTTTCTTAAGGAGTTTAGCCACACAGAAGAGAAGAGATATAGGATGACAGATAGTGGGATGGTTGGGTCCCACTGAGGATTTTTTAAGGATAGGAAAGGCATGAGCATGTTTTTAGGCAGCAGGAGTAGATAGGGAGAGCGAAGATTAGAGAAAGAGAAGGGAGATAAGGGAGAAGGCAATTTGCTGGAGAAATAGGGGGGCAATGGGGTCAAGGGCACATATCAGAGGGCAAAGAGAAGGACCACTTCTTCATCTGAGATCAGAATGAAGGATGAGATAGTAGAGAAAGGTGTTTGAATAATGTGACTTGAGAAGGAGAGAAGAATGGGGAGCTTTCATCAAATATCCTCAGCTTTTTTGGTGAAGTATTCAATTGAGAGGTTAAAAAGAGGGGGTGTTCTGGGGCAGCTAGGTGGAGCAGTGAGAGCGCCAGCCCTGGAGTCAGGAGGACCGGAGTTCAAATTCGGCCTCAGACACTTGACACACTTACCAGCTGTGTGACCTTGGGCAAGTCACTTAACCCCAATTGCCCTGCCTTCCCTTCTCCAAAAAAAGAGGGGGTGTTCTAGGGAGGTTGAAGAGATGAGAAATCTTGGATCAGTTGCTGGGAGAGTGGAATAGTGAATCAACTCAGGAGGAATAGAATATTTGCCTTGCTTGACTAAAGACCCAGGGGAGATTAGACACCATTGTGGGCTCAGTCAGTGCAATTTCATGATCTCCTCTACTTCTATTCAGCAGTTTGTGAATAGGAATAGAGGAGGTGGATAGTGGGAGTATTCCATGCTTGGGGCTTGGCAAGGTGTGATCAGTGATAAAACAAGGGAATAAGAGAATCAAAGATGAAGGACAGTGGAGCGTTGAGTTGGTTCACCAAGGCATCAAGATAGGGAAAGGAAGAGAGGGTAGCCAGTCCAAGAGTGATGTCCTGGGAAAGAACTGAGAGGTGAAACAGATGCAAGTCATAGTCAGGATGAAGCACAGAGTTAGGGGGCAAAAGATTCTGTTTATATAAAATAATCTTGAAGTTCATGGGTATGGAAGTATAATACTTGTGGATTAAGTGGCAGGATTAACAATTTGACCATCTCTTTGTGTAACTGAAGAGGAATGGAGCCAAATTGAATAGACTGAGAAGCCAGAAAGTTAGGGTATTTGTTGTTGTTGAGTCATTTCAGTCGTGTCTAACTCTGTGTGACCCCACTTGGGATTTTCTTGGCAAAGAGACTGGAGTGCTTTGCCATTTCCTTCTCTAGCTCATTTTACAATGAAGAAACTGAAGCAAGAAGGTTAAATGATCATATATCTAGTAAGTGTCTGAGACCAGATTTGAACTCAGGAAGTTAGGTCTTCCTGACTCTAGGCTTGGTACTCTATCCACTGTGCCAGCTAGCTGCCCTAGGGTATTTGAGGTGGCATCAATGTGAATGTTGACATCCCCAATTGTGAGAGGAGAAGATAGGAGGTCAGAAATACTGTGAGTCAAGAACTGAACTCATTTTGTGGAGGGAGAATGTCCTGGGATGGGGAGGTCAAGTGGTAATAGTCACCGGAATCTGGATGGGGTGATAAATGTCGATAGCTTGAATCTCAAAAGGAGGAGAAGTTGCTTTAGTGAAGGTGTGATCAGGGAAGGTCTGGAAATGGCAATGGGGAGTAAAGTGTATTTTGACTCTCCCACCATGGGCAGTGAGTGTGAGGCGCATGAGAGAAAGTGTAGCCAATCCTGCAAAGGCCTTTAGCAATTGGTTGTGGCCTCACTTTAGGCAGGCGAATAACTAAGCTGTTTGGTAGGTAGGTTCTTCTCTTTCTAAAGATTTCTGCACTTTCCCTTTGACCTCCCACAAATTTCAAAGTTTGGTCCCTCAGGTGGTGGAGGAATTCTTCCTCTCCCAGAGGAATCTCTCCAGATTAAATCTAAGGCTATTTTCTTCAACTCCTTGGAACCAAACAACCACTAATGATCTCCTTTCCCCAATAAAAACAGAACCATCAAAACCCTAGAGTCTGGTTGTTTTGTTTTATTTTGGGGACATTAGAAATCAAATAATTCAACTTCCTCATTTTATGGAGGAGGAAACTGAGTCCCTGGGAAGAAAATTGTCTAGTTGACAGTTACATAATGAGTTGGTGGCCAGACAAGGTTTAGCCAGGTCTCCTGATTCCTACTCCAAGGCTTTTTCTACCACCCCATTTCACTGATTACACTGAATTACATTGGTCTTTTTTGATTACATTGATTTACACTGGCTACATTGACCCTTTTATCCCATTCAGCAAGCTTTTGTTGGCATACTCTATACCAGTTGCTATGACTAAGCCTTGGGGATTATAAAAGACAAAAACAAAGTAGTTCTTGCCTTTGAGGAGTTATAGTCTACTGAGGAAAAACAACATGTACAGAGATAAGCAAAATATTTGCGGGGCAGATAATGGTAAATTTCTGGAGGATAAAGGGGAGGAATGGGATAGCCAGGTGGTACAGTGGATAGACCACCAGGCCTGGAGTCAGGAGGACTTGAGTTCAAATGTGGCCTCAGACACTTACTAGCTGTGTGACCCTGGGCAAGTGACTTCAGCCTCTTTCCCTCCATTTCCTCATCTGTAAAATGATCTGGGAAGGAAATGGCTTTACCAAGAAAACCCCAAGTGGGGTCACAAAGAGTTGGACATGACTGAACAACAAGCAATGAGGGGGAGGAATGGGGAGCACAAATAACTCAGAGGATCAGGAGGTGGTCCCTGAGCTGTGCTTTGAAGGAAGCAATGGATTCTAGAAAGTAGAGGTGAAGGGAGCGCATTCCAGGCAGGGGGAACAGCTTGGGCAAAGGTACAAAGGTGGGATATTTGATGTTGCATACAGGGAGCAACAAGGAGGGCATTTTTTTTCAGGAAAACAGAATTTGAGGAAAGGTACATGTGATCAGTATGGAAAGATGGTTTAGAGTCAGATTAAAGACAGCAACTACATCACCCCTGATCCTTCCCTTCTCTAGGCTAAATAGCTAAGATCCCTGAAAGCTTTCCCCATAGGACCCAGTCTCCAACACCTTGATCCTCTTGGCTGCTCCTTTCTGGATTCCCTCCATTTTCTCTGCATCTGTTCTAAACTTTGGAGGTTTTTATGAGACACAGTGCTCAAATGAGGGTCTGACTATGGAGATCGTTGCCATCCAGCCCTTTGCTCATATATTTTTTAAAAATGCCTTTTCACTTGGTAATTTTTTTTCTTCTCAAACCAGTAGTTCTCTGCTTTCTCTGCCTATGATTAGGTATGATCTTCTTGGATATTTCTGTTCATGTTGTTTAGTTGTTTTCAGTCATGTCCCACTCTTCCTGACCCCATTTGGAGTTTTCTTGGCAAAGATCCTGGAGTAGTTTGCCATTTCCTTCTCCAGCTCATTTTACAGATGAGGAAACTGAGGCAGACAGGGTTAAGTGACTTGTCCAGGGTCACACAGCCAGTAAGTGTCTGAGGCCAGTTTTGAACTCAGGAAGACCCAGCACTCTATGCACTTTACCACTTAGCTGCCTTTCTTTCTATTCTCCATTGGCCTTTCTCAGCCAGTCTTGTTATTGTGTTGAGATTCCCCAGAGGCACTCCTGCTTTTGCATGGATACCTCTGGAGCTTCCTCTTGGTTTGATCAGAACTTTGTTCTTTCAAAAAGCTTGATCAGAAAGAGGTCTCCATCTGTAGGCAGCAGTGCTAAGTTACCTGTCAATCGCCAGGCCCACTCTTCCAGGCCCAGTTCAAATCTCCATCTGCCCTTGGTAGCACAATGTTCTCTCCTGCCTACGGAGAAGGAGTCTGCTGAAGCAGGTAGAATGCTGGACTTGGAGTCAGAAAGACCCATGTTCAAATTTTGTATCAGACTCTTACTAGGTGTATGACCCTGTGTAAGTCTTTAACTTGCTCTGGGCCTCAGTTTCCTCATCTGTAAAATGAGTGTTGGACTCCACAGTCTCGAAGGTCCCTTCTGGCTGTAAAACTATGACCCTATGGTAGCACCCCTCATTTGTGAATTCCTCCCTTGGAATATTATCTTATAGATGTATGCCTTGTCTTGCTAGTAAGCCTATCAACTGCATGAGGGCAGAGTCTGGGGGCCTAGAGCTCCTACGTATCCTCCAGGGGATTGTCTTTAGCAAGATACTGGGCACATCTTAAGTGCTCCGAAAACACTTGCCAGCTAACAGTGAAGGGTCAGTGATTAAACAAGGTCCCCTCCAGCCTGGTTAACCACTTACATTGGGCCTGCCTGGTTCCCTGGAAGTGTAGTGTTAAAACTACGCAGCAAAGTATTTAACCTATTAAAATATCATATTAGTATATTATATAGTACATAAATGAATAAATTAATATAGTATATACATTAATAAATATTAATATATTATGTAGTATATAAAATAGTATATTACCCTATTAAAACTCTATCTCTAAATGAAACAAGACAAAAAACTCCATAGGTATATCTAGTCCAACCTCTTTATTTTCCGAGGGGGAAACCGAGACCCATCTTTATTCCATTGACAGACATTGCTCAACTCCCACTGTGTGCAGAGAACACAGTGTCACCATGTGCTAAGAGGAAGGGCTTGTTTCAAAGAATCCTAGGAGCCCAAATATAGAGCCAGAAGCGATGCCAGTGGCCATTTATTCCAAGCCCTTCATTTTATAGATCAGGAACTGAAGACCTAGGTAAAGTAGCTTTCTCAAAAGAGCTCAATATAGTCGGTAGGGCCTTGCTCCAAAGCACTGTGAGTTTAGAGGCAAAACTAGCCTTTGCCTGAAAGTTAGTGTGGGGTAGTAAGTGGGTAGAGAGCTGGCCTTGGAGTCAGGAAGACAGGTTCGAGTCCAGGCTCTGACACATACTGACTTTGTAACCTTGAACAAGTTATTTCTTGACTTGAAAACTCTCTGAGACTACATTTTGTAGAAAAACATGCCATCCTGTGTTGGTAGAGGGAGTTTCTTTACCTATGCGTTCCCCATCTCAATGAAATCACAGATCTCATCCCTATCCCATAGACTGGAATAATCTAAGTTCCAAGAGCAGTACCACGTACTTCAAGAGATCTGAGGAAGGAAGGCCCGTTTCCAACATTGGGAAGTTAAGGCGGCTTGGTCCAACTGTCCCCTGAACATGTGCTGCTGGTTCTAGCCTCTGAATTTGTGCCCCACCTGAGTCATCTTTCCCTTCCTCCACTCATCTATCTCAGCTCAAAGCTCTCCTTCCCAGCAGTGGAAGGTCTTTACTGATGATCCACCCACTGTCCCACTGAGTTCCCTTTTCCCTGGGTCCCTGAGGTGCTGATGTACCCAGTTCATGTTACAACATGGGCCCTTTGCTTCCTTGAATGTGGTTCCGATATTGCTTTGTTCTGCCTCTCCAAACAGACTGGAAGGCCCCTGAGGGACTGTCTCAGATTTCTTTGGCATTCTTCTCCTCCCCTAACACCTAGCCCCACTGCACCCAGTGCTGTTCAGAGTTTGGGTACACATCAGGGGCTGGGCAGAGGCCATGCCCAGGAAGAAAATGTGAGATCCTAGTGCTAAAGGAGGGGGAGGAAGAAGAGGGTGGCAGACTCCTGGGAGACTGTCAGCTGGCAGAGTTTGGAATCTGGCTCCGGCTAGAGTTCTCTGCTGTGCTCTCCCAGTAGGAATCTCAGCAGGTTCTTCTGCTCTCCCTGGGTTAAATTACACATGGGAGTTAAGCAAAGTGTTTGGGAAGTGTGGCATACTTGAAAGAGGAGTGGATTTGGAGACGGGCTTGGATTCAAATCCTACTTGTGCTTTTATCATATGTGCTTTAAGGTTTGCAGAATGCTTTATACATGTTAATTCACTTGATCCTTACAGCAACTCTGGGAGGTGGGTGTTATTTATTGTTGTCTCCATTTTACAGATGGGGAAACTGAGGCTGAGAGAGTTTGAGTGGCCTGTCCAGGGTCACACAGCCAGTAAAAGTCTGAGGCAGGATTTACTATTTGTGTGACTTCTGTTTCCTCACCTCTAAAATGAGGGGGTTGGACTACCTGAGTTTTGACATTGGAAGAGTGGAAAGAACACTCTGGAGTCAGAAGACTTGGGTTCAGATTTCACCTTTAATGCCTACTGTGTGGGGCACATTGGACAACTGTCCTAACTTCCCTGTGTCTCAGTTTCCTCATCTGTAAAATTAAAGAATTGGACAGGATGAAGTTGAGGATTCTTCCAGGTCTAAATCTACAATCCCATGATCCTCTGGCTGTCAGAGAGTCAGAGCTCCCCACCTTAGCCAAATGAGAAGGGAGTCCCTTTAAGTTTGTGTAGTCTCAATGGCCCTCTGCCATCCCAATTTGCCCTTGAGGATTTTTCTATATAAAGAGATAGGAAGATCCAACTGAAACATTCCCCTTCCAAATTCTTAAAAGCTCTGTGTAACTTTGGATAAGACTTTGCTTCCCTCTGAGTCTTAGTTTTTTTCCTTTTTATTAAATTGTCTATTTCATTAGCTCTTTCAAAAAGTTCTCCTAATTTTATTTTGTAATTTAATGTGTTTTTGTTTTCAATTTTATCTCCTTTTTGATTTTCAGAATTTCTATTTTTATATTTCATTGAATTTTTTATTTGTTGCTTTTCTAAGCTTTTTTTAGTTGTAGGCCAAGTTCATTGATTTTTTTCTTTTTCGCTTTTATTGATGAAGGTATTTAGAGATGTTTTCCCCTGAAGAAATTTTGACTGTTTTCCCAAAGCTTGTCTTATTGTTGCAATTTTCCTTGACAAATTTTCTATGTGTTTATGATTTTTTCTTTGACCCACCAATTCTTTAGGAATTATTTAGTCTACATTTAAGCTTGAATCATTTCTTCAAGGGCTATTTATTGTGTTGTGATCAGTCAAGGTATGTTTAGTATTTCCAATTTTCTATATTTTAATCAGGTTCTCATGCCCAAGCATAGCCAGTTTTTACAAAAGTGCCATGCACAGCTGAGAAATATATATTTTTATTCTTACTCAGAGATATGCCATATCTAACTTTTTAAAAATTCTATCCTTAATGTTCTATTGTTTTATTATTAGACTTGTCTACACCTGAAAGGGACACATTGGGGTCTCCAATTATTATAATTTTGCTGTTATTTTTCCCCTATAACCATTGCAATAACTTCCTAACTGGTCTTCCTGCTTCCAGTCTCTCCCTTTTTCAGCTGTCTTCCACATAACTGACTAGCTGAATCCTAAAAGAGAGATCTGACCACTACCATGTCACTCCTTCTTACTCAAAAATCTTCAACGACTCCTTAATATCTCTAGGGTCAAATATTAGTATTTAAAGCCTCCCTAGTCTGGCTCCCACCTACTTTCTAAATTTATTTCATATGCAGATTCCAGATATTCCAGATATATATATATCCAGATATTCCAGATATATTCCAGATAATCTTCCCTACCTAAATTTAATATTTCATCTCCTGGATCCATGCCTTTTCCAGGTTATCCTTCATGCCTGGAATGGACTCCCTCCTTTCTCTGCCTCACAGGGGCTCTGCCTTCCTTCAAAGTTCAGCTGAGGGTCCATCTTCTACAGGAAGCCTTTACTGATTTCCCCCAACCCCCATTTGTAATGCCCTCTTTCTCAAACTCTCTTGTATTTTCTTTACTTTGCACATATTTTCTTTACTTATATGTGTACATTTTGTTCCACCTTCCTCCTTCTCTCTAATAGAACAGAAGCTCTTTGAGGGCAGAAATAATTTCATTTTCATCTTTGTATCTTATCACCTACTTCCTTGGGCATTCCTCCAAATTTCTTGCGTAGTTCATTTTCAGTTCCTTGAATATTTATTGTTGTTGTTGTTTGGTTATTTCAGTCATATCTGATTCTTTGTGACTCCATTTGAGGTTTTCTTGGTAACGATAGTGGAGTGGTTTGCCATTTCCTTCTCCAGCTCCTTTGTACAGATAAGGAAACCGAGGCTAAGGTTAAGTGACTTGCTCAGGGTCACACAGTTAGTAAGTGTCTGAGGCCAGATTTGAACTTAGGGAAATGAGTCTTCCTGACCCCAGGCTGGACATTCTATCTAACACACCACCTCATTGCCCCTAGCAGCACCTAGCTGCAATTTATATAGTCTTAGAGTATTTGTTGCCTTGAGCGCCTAGAGATTATCATCATAGCTCTGTGTGAACTAGTTTTGAGGATGGGATATCATGTATCCCTCACTCTTGCCACATTCTATCTTCTTTTTCAAATATGTATTTCTTGGATAACCTCCTTTCCTCTGATTCTTTTGAATAGTTCCTTTCAAAAAAAATGTGCTACAGCCTACTCACAGCCATTATGTACCTCTTCCATTGACCTACGAGTGACACTCCTTTTTAAAATTCTTCATAGATAGGGCAGCTAGGTGATATAGTGAGTAGAGCACTGGCCCTGGAGTCAGGAGGACCTGAGTTCAAATCCAGCTTCAGATACTTGACATACTAGCTGTGTGACCTTGGGCTTAACCCCAACTGCCTTGCTGTCACCCCTCGAAAAAAATTCTTCGTAGACCATGGAGGTCCATGTCTCAAAACCTTATGAAAACATTGATACAAAATCGGAATTTAAAAGATAAGCCTTTGTGGGGTCATTAGAGGAGCTTTGCAATCCCCCAAAGGAAACTAGTCTTTTTTCTTCCCACTTAATTATTGGCCCAACTCATTGCCTATTTATAATATCTATCTAAAATATGTGTATGTGTGTATATATACAGAGTATCCCAAAAGTCTTTAAGCTTTAATAACTTATATATAACTTTATATGCAAAGAGCCATAAACCTATAAATAGATACATATATGTAAACAAAGATACATAGATATCCTCTCTCTCTAAGTTATGTATATTAGGTGTTTAATAAGTGTAGGGTTATTGGATTAGAAGTCATCCATATTGGAAGTATAGAATAAACTTCAGAAGATTAAATAAGCTTTAATAACTTAAAACCCTATATACATATGTGAATATATGTAGATTGGTGCACACACACACCATATATATATATATATATCCATATGTGGGTAGATATACACATGTATATTTAGATTGACATATATGTGGATAAATATACATATGTGTATGTGGGTCGATAAATACATAGATATGAATATGTATGTTGAAATAGATACCCATAGGTAGATGTAGGTAGGCATGTATATGTATAAACAGGTAGATAGATAGCCATATATATAGAGAGAGATAGATACACATGGGTGCAGATGAGTAGATACATAGTTAGAGAGACAATGTATATATAGATCGACACATGCACATGTAGATGGCTATTCATATGTAACTATATAGATGTATGCATGTAGAGATACACATATATAGATATAAGCAGGTAAATTTACATATTTGTATGTAAGTACATGTATCTATAGATAAATAGATATATATTTATATGTAGATGGATAGACGGATATCTATATAACTATCTCCTGTATGTTGTAAATATTGCTGTTTAATCATTTTTCATTCGTGTCCAATTCTACGTGACCCCATTTGGCAAAGATACTGGAGGGGTTTGCCATTTCCTTCTCCGGCTCATCTTACAGATGAAGAAACTGAAACAAACAGGACGAAGTAACTTGCCAGGTTCACACAGCTAGGAAGTGTCTGAGGGCAGGTTTGAACTCAGGTCTGACTCCAGACCTGGCACTCTAAGCCATCTAGCTGCTCCAGGTTGTAGATAGTTGGTTCTTAATATAGGGTTACTGAATGTGAAGTTATGCAAATCAAAAGTATAGAATATGTTTCAGAAGATGAAAGCCAAACTAATAGTTAATATGTTAATAAGAATTAGGGGATGTCATGATGTAGCAGAAAGATTGCTGGATGTGATGGCAGAGGAAATGAGTGCGAATCTTGGCTGTGCTTCTTATTACCCATGTGCAAGTCATTTGACCTCTCAGGGTCTCCATTTCCTTTTCTGCAAAATGGAGGCACTGGATCCAGATTAATTGACCTCTGAGGTCCCTTCCAGCTCTAGATCAGTATGATCCTGGGTTCAGGGCTCATCCCCATGCTTTGGGGATCACATTAGGACCATCTCTCACCAGATGTCTATTTGAGTTTCTATCAGAGACAAGACAGCTGGCTGGGTGAATCATCGATCGCTTTGGCATTTCTTACCCTCTCATGGAAATAGGAGGGCCCACCAAAAATCACTAGCTCTTCCTCCCTGTATAACCATCATAGGCCAAGTCTTTATGCTTATGGTATTTCTGCTTCTGATCCCCACCATACAATTGAGACACGAAGAACTTGGGAGAAGTTCCTGAAGGAGCAGAACACACATCCATTGTCCAGTTGTTGCTTATGTTCTTTCCCCCAACTAGAGCAAGCCACTTCCCTTCTCTATCCCTCAGGGTCTTCATCTGCAAAACGAGAGGATTAGACTAAAGCAGGAGTGCTTAACCCCTTTTGTGTCATGGACCTTTGGGCAGTGTGGTGAAGCCTATAGACTTCTTATAACATTTTAAATGCATAAAATAAAACACATAGGATAACAAAGAAAACCAATTATGGGGAAATACAGTTCTCGAAATATTTTAAACAACACATTTAAGGACCCCAGGTTAAGACCAGAGATCTCTAAGTTCCTTCCTTGGTTATTAATTGATTATCTAACTTTTTGGTCTCAGGACCACTTTACATTCTTTAAAATTATTGAGGATCCCCAAAGAATTTTTGTTTTTGTGGGTTATATCTATTGATAGATATTAGAAATTAAAATGTTTTAGTGTTATTACGACAATAGCTTTGATCTTGTGGATCTCCTGAAAGGGTCCCTTGACTATACTCTGAGAACTGTTGCTCTAAGGTAAGGAATATGCCTTCTATTTCTTGGGTTTTTTTTCCTATCAGTGTTTAGCAGAAAGCTAATCATACAGTAATGCAGGAAATGCTGTCCTTTGGTGGAAAGGAAAGGGAATAAGTATTTCTGTAGTACCTACTATGGGCCGGGCAAAAGGGCATGATCCAGGGCTAAGCACTTTTATAAATATCTCATTTTATCCTTAGACAGCCCTGCAAAATTGGCACTATAAATGAAATAATTTCAATGTTTGCTTATGGGATCAGAAGTGAGGGTCAACCCCTGTCCCAGGCATCCAACTTCCCTAAAAGTTGTCAGTCACTGCTGAGGTTGGCATCTACTGAATGGGCGGCATTAGCCATCTTACTAACAAATTGCTGTGGATTCCGGTCCTACTGGAAGAGGCCTTGAGAACAGTGAGTTAATGAGAAGCAATGTCTTGCAATGGAAATAATACTAATTCTGGCTCCTGAGTATTTGGTGTCAGATCCTGGGTTTTTAAAATTAATCAGTTAATGAATTTTTAGTTTTCAACATTCACTTCCACAAGATTTGGAGTTCCAAATTTTCTCCCCGTCTCTCCCTTCCCCCAACCCCAAGATGTCATGCATTCTGATTACCCCTTCTCCTAGTCTGCCCTCCCTCCAACACCTTCCCTTCTCTTATCCCTTTCCCTTCCTATTTTCCTATAGGACAAGATAGATGTCTATACCCCATTGCCTATATATCTTATTTCCCAGTCGCATGTAACAAAAATTTTTAACATTCGTTTTTAAAACTTTGAGTTCCAAATTCTCTCCCTTCCTCCCTCTCCACCCACCCTCATTGAGAAGGCAAGGAATAGATCCTGGTTTTAATATTTACTATGTCAAACTAGGCAAGTTACTTTGTCTTTTGGGACTTCACTTTCTTCAGTTAGACTAAATTATCTCTAGTCTCTTCCAGTTCCTAGGATCATGGATTGGGAGTCTGTTGGATGGAATTAGAAGCAAGATGGGGAAGAGAAAGGACAGGGTTAGCACAAGATGTAGAAGACAGTTCATTTCTACCTTGGAGTAACTTACAGTTAATCTGGGGAGAAAATCCATGTACCTCTGAAATGAATGAAAAAGAACTCTAGCACCCAAAAGAGTACAAACCGATACAAAGGTAAAGATGGATACTGGACCTGTGATTTCATTGATGTAGGGAAATCCTGGTTGAGGAGATTCCCTCTATCAATGTAGGAGGATACATTCCATGCAACTTCCCTTAGTTCCCTAGAGCACTGAGTGTTTAAGTGACTTGTCCAGAGTCACTCAGCCTGGATGTGTCAGAGAAAGGACTTGAATCCAGGTCTTCCTACCTGGTTCTCTACTACTCCATGCTGCCTCTCTAACTATGTGGATGTAGAGAAACTTAGACATACAGTTGCAGGGGCATATCCTAAGGAGTTCTGGACTTGAAGTCAGGAAAACGTAAGCTCCTTGAGGGCATAGTCTACTTCATTTCTGTCTTTGTATCCCTAGTGCCTTGTACATGGGTGATTAGTAAGCTTTGAGTTGAATCGGAATGTCAGAAGATTCCAGGCCTGGCTCTGCCACTGAAGAGCCATGGGACAATCAGTGAGCCACTTAACCATTTTCTTAGCCTCAGTCCTCTCATCTGTAAAATGGGCATAGTAATAGCACTTACCTCACAGGGTTATTGGGAAGATGCTTTGCAAACTTTAACGTGCTATAAACACTATATAAACACTATAAACACTATATAAACACGTGCTAGCCATTATTATTATGGGTCTTAGAATTTCAAAATTTTCCCATATAGGTTTGGTATTAAGTCAGCACATTCCCCTTTCACTGTGCTGTTTCCATAAAAGTGTTTCCCCACTGCCTCATTTCCGGCTACATCTTGAATCATTCTCTGTGCTGGGTCTCTTTGCTTCCCCTCTTCAACCACGGGCAAGCCGTTCTTACTGAAAAGCAGTACTTCTGTCAGAATACTAGGGAAAAAGAGCTGAGGCACCAAATGGAATTGTAAGTTACTGTGCGTTACCTGGGTAGCACCCTAGCAGGGGCAGGAAAAGGCAGAAACTCAAAGAACTTTCTAGTCCAATGTATTCGGCTCACCATTGTGATTATCCCATGATGGAAGGCTTCCCATGATGGGGCTAGTGGAAAGTGAACTGGACCCAGAATCAAAATGACCCATCATGAACTCCTAACTCTGAGGCTCATTAGCAGTAGGATCATGAGCAATTGACTGACCCTCTCAAACCTCAGTTTTCTCCAGTATAAAATGGGGATGATAGTGCCTGTCTCCCAGAGGTGTTCTAAGGATCCAATGAAATAACATATATAAGGTGCTATATAAATGTCACTTTAGATGTGTGATCTGTTAGGTCAAATATAAGAATAACACTAGGTATTCAGAATTAGTAGATCTGAGTTCTATGTATAATCCCAAGAAAGCTATCCTTCTCTGAGCTTCAGTTTCCTTGTCTATAAAATGGGGGTGATAACGCTTGCATTACCTTCCTTACAGGTTGGTTTTGCTATCACACTGGGGATAATAAATGCTACATGCTTTATTAACAAGAAGACTTAGGTAAATACAGAGCCATAGCTAGGAATTTTGGCACCTTGGGCAAGTCTGTTTCAGATTAGATTTCTAGTATACTGCTCCATGTGGAAAAAGACCCAAATCATGGGGCACCATGAGATTGCTGCTAAGAAAGCCAATGGACAGGGAGTGGGGGAGGAGGGTAGATGAGGAAGGGACCACAGGAGAGTCCACCTGGTGTGCAGCCACAGCAGGAAGCTGACAGCTGGTAGCTCCCCAGTTAAATGAATCGTGCTTGCTAACTAGGTGCTAAGCTCAGTGGTCGCTACACAGAAAAACTTCAATTGCTGTCAGGATCCTGGCACAAAGCTCCAGTATCCTGGCCCTAGTTACAGCTCTGTATGAATATGAGCCATTTCCAGAGCTGGGATAAGGCTCAGGGCAGGGTTTTAAATTGTGCTTCAGTCCAGGACTGTCTGCCAGAAGCTTCGAGCCTTTGCTTTAACACCTGCAACTTGCCTTATCACAAAACATATGCCCATATTCCATTGAGAGCAGGATTTGCTGACATTAAACATGTGTGTGTGTGTTTTTAAAGAAGTGTTTAAAATCTCTCATTGTAGCTCCTGTGTATTGAACTCTTCCTGGCTGCCTAAGCTGCCTAAATCTAGTCCAAGGGCTGGCCATTATCAGTGGGCTTAACCCATCTCCTGGATGAACACCTCAACACTCCTGCCTTACTAATGGCAGATTAATACCTTGTGGATTATTTTGAGTATTATTAACATTCAATCCAAAAATTCTCATTCTTTTCCTCTAAAAAACTGGCTTCAAAACTTTGCTGTGTTCTTAGGTTTAATCTTTACTACATTTCGAAGCCAAAGTTTGTGCTTTTTTTTTTTAACCCCACCAGAGGAAGCTCTCTCCAGATTTATTGCCACTCCCTCTATCAATGCAGAGCAGCAATTATTCTGCTATTTATAATCTTAGAGAATGGTCTGGGCATCATTGATTCATTAAGTGACTTGACCAGGGCCAAGTATATCAGAGGCAAGACTCGAATCCAGGTTTTCTTCTATCAACTATACCATTTTTGTCTCTTGTCTAGTCTTATAATAAAAGTAAATAGAGAAAGGGTATATATTGTATATAGAAACTTACTCTATTGATGAAACATTACAGGAATACATATATTTTCTCAGTTGTGTACATCCACGCTGAATATAATTATAGTTGAACAAAGAGGTGAGCAGGACATAGTGGGGTTAACCTGGGAAAATTTCTTGGAGGAGGTCAATGGTAGAAGGACACAAAGGAGACATTCTAAGTAGGGAGAATGTGGAAAGAAGGGAGACCTTCACAAGGAATACTTGGAGAGGTTGAATGAAAAGCCTATGTTCATATATAATAAGGAACGAGGTTGGTGCTGATTGATAAAAAGCCTTAAAGGCTGAGCTAAGGAGTTTGTATTCACTATAATGGGGAAATCACTGTCCTTGTTGTGGTTTGTCCTTTGTTCTCCAAGAGGACCAATGACATCACAAAGGTGATGTGTTCACTTGTGTGTGAATTGAATCTAAGTGAAGCAGAGCTGTGCAGTCATCAGCCTCACTCTCTCCACCAGGGTCGTTGGAGTCCAGTGGTAAGAACAAAGTCAATATGACTGGTAATGGCCCTGGATGCAGTGGATGACCTTGGCCTTTTTAAACTAAGCTCTTTCTCAGGTCTCAGTTTGTCTGAGCCAATGCCTATTCAATGATTAAGGGGGTAAGAATTGAGACAAAAGATGGCCTAGTTTGCTATTGAAAAGGAATCAGTCTGAGAGGGGAAGACCCTCAGAATTTCTGGACAGAACAGATAATCACTGTAAGCTATTGGGCAGAGAAGAGACTTGACAGAAATCAGAGTTTGAGCAAGATTATTATGGCACTACCAAAAATAGTTTAGAGTGATAGAAAATGGGAGGTAGAAAGCTAAGAATCACCAAATATCAGTTGGAAATGACCTTAGAGACCACCTATTCCAATACCCTCTTTTTCTAGATAGAGGAAGATATGAAGAAGTTGAAAAGTGAAATTACTTGCTTAAGGCCAGGATTCAGATCTAAACCTTCTAACTCAACATCTGGATAGCTGTTCTTACCATCTAGCAGACTGACCATTGCAGGAGTCCAGGCATGATGGATGAGAACCTTCACTGGGGGGGGTGGGGTGCCAGTGAAAACAGAGGAAGGAAGGAATCTGAGAGTTGTCAAGGGAGAACAAGGCCCTAATTAGATTAGATAGTGGGAGGGAAGAGGTATTTGAAAATACCTTCATTGTTATTTGCCTCAGGAGCAGGGGGAAAGCAGGTAGAGGAAAGGGAGCTGAGATGCTCAGAGATAAGGATTCTTGTAGACCCCAGATAAATGAAGAAGTAAAGACACTAGGCCTATTCATCTGTTTTCACCTGTCTACTTTCAATGATGTGGGAAGAAGAGGTCGAGAAAACCTGAAAAGTTGGTAGAAATACCTAGAGTGAAGAATGGTGCTATTTCCTTCTCCAGCTCATTTTACAGATGAGGAAACTGAGGCAAAAAGGATTAAGTGACTTACCCCAGGGTCACATGGCTAGTAAGTGCCTGAGGCCAGATTTGAACTCAAGAAGATGAGTCTTCCTGACTCCAGGCCTGGAACTAGTACTACTACTACTACTACTACTGTGTATTACCAACTGCTTATTGGACATTTCTAGCTGGCAGTTGTAGGCATTTCAAACTCATCATGTCCAAAACCAAACTCTTCTTTCTTCCAAAATCTACCCCTCTTCTGAACTTCCTTATTTCTGTCAAAGGCACCAGGTCCTTGCACTCACCCAGGCCCTAAACCTTACAGTCATCCTTAACTCCTCACTCTCATTCATTCTACATATCCAAATCGGTTGCCAAATCTTATGATTTCTTTCTCTATTATACGTCTCATATAAGTCCTCTTCTCTCCACTCACACGGCCACCATTTTGTTCAGGTCCTCTTCATCTCTAGCCTAGACTATTACAATAGCCTTCTAGCTGATCTCAGTAGTACAAGCCTCTCCTCTCTCCAATCTGTCTTCCATTTAGCTGCCAAAGTGATGTTTCCAAATGCAGGTCTGACCATATCACCCTCCTATTCAACATACTCCAATGGTTCCCTCCTATCACTAGAATAAAATATAAATTCCTCTTTTGGGGATAGAGTACTCTTCACAAGCCATCCTCAATTTCTATTTCCAGAATTATTACACAATTATTCATGCATTCTCCACTTCTGCCTATCTGGCCTTTTTACCGTTCCTTATACATGGCAGTCCATCTGTCATTCTGTGTCTTATTTCCCCCATGTCGAGAATGTACTACCTCCTCATCTCTCCTTCTTAAAATCCCTGGTTGCCTTCAAAATTTGGCTTGTATCACCTTCTGTATGAAGCCTTTCCTGATCCCCCTCCAAATCACTTTATATCTATTTTGTATGTGCTTACATACGTCCATGTTTGGCTCTCTGAATAGAAGATCCTTGAGGGCGAGGATTTTGTCTTTGTCTCTCCAGCGCCTAGCATACATTTACTGGCCTGTTGTTGTGTTGTTCAGTTATTTTATGGGTTTTCTTGGCAAAGATACTGGAGTGGTTTGCCATTTCCTTCCCCAGCTCATTTTACAGATGAGGAAACTGAGGAGAACAAAGTTAAGTGACTTGCCCAGGGTCATACAGCTAGTACGGTGTGAGGCCAGATTTGAACTCATGAAGATAAGTCTTGCTGATTCCCATCCCAGCACTGTCCACTATACCACCTAGCTGCCCACTACCCCAATTTTTTGTTGTTTGTTGTTTTCAGTTGTGTTTGACTCTTCATTCCCCTTTCAGGATTTTCTTGGCAAATGGGGTCACAAAGAATCAGACACAACAAAAAAAGTGACTGAACACTTGCTGCAGGACAAGAGACTGAGGCTGTAGTATATAGTAGATCTGGGAGTCATTTACATAGAGATTATAATTAACTCCCTGAGAGTTGATGAGATCACCAAGTGAGAGGGAAGAGAGAGAATGGAAGAGTGTCCAGGACAGAGCCTTCCAAGATATCCTCAGTTAAGGAGCATGAGACGATGATAAGCCAGCAAATGAGACTAAGAAGTGGTCAGAAAGATAGGAGGTGAACCAAGAGAGTAATATAGGAAGTAGTAGTGGTGTAGTAGGAAGAAGAGGAATTAGTCAACAGCGTCAGATGCTGCAGAGAGGCAGAGAAGGATGAGGACTGAAAGAAGACCATTGGATTTAGCAATCAAGAGACTATTGGTAGTTGTAGAGGCAGCAGTAGCACTTGGGCAATGAGTCTGGAAGCCAGATGTCAAAGAGTTGAGAAGTGACAATTGATGGTGTAAATATTTTGCTCATACATAGATGTTTTCAATAGACTGAGTCTCTTGAGAGTAGGAATTGTCTTTTGCCTTTCTTTGTATCTAGCTTTTAGCAGAGTTCCTGGTAAACATTAGGTGCTTAATAAATGCTTGTTGACTGACCGACAATAGCTTGAGAGGTTAAAAAAAACCTAACAAAAATGACTTCTAGTGTCCTTATGAGCATGATGGTCTTTTAGAAGATGGTTGTTGTTCAGTCATTTCAGTTATGTCTGACTCCTCGTTACCTCATTTGGGGTTTTCTTGGCAAAGATACTGGAGTGGTTTGCCATCTTCTTCTGCAGCTCATTTTATAGATGAAGAAACTGAGGCAAACAGGTTAAGTGACCGTGCAGCTGAGAGATGGGAGCTACTGTGGGAGAATGGACTTGCTTGATCCTACCCAGGACCTTGGAAATGCCTTGGTTCCCTGTGAAATCAGGAAGAAATTATTTCCTTCATCTGTGTCTTGTGGAAAGTATGGAGAACATTAAAAGCCATCTCCTGTAATATTAGTTGGGTACATATGGATGGAGTTGCCAAGGCTAACCAGTGCTGAGGGGATCATGTGGTCTTTTGCATACAGGAATTACAGAAATGGATTTTCCCAGTCTTGGGAACAGACTACGTTCAAATCATTCATATGCTCTCATCTAGTCATCTTATGCCCAATAATAGACATTTGTTAAAAGGTTATCTCAAGCCAGGCATGTGTGAGGGAATAGAATGTGTCCCTGGGCAGAGCTCATCAGTAAGTCAGTCCCTCAACGGATAATCATAGAGCAGCTATTACATATTAGACTTGATTCTAGGGGCCATAAGAAGATAGTCTTGGGAGATAAAAAAAAAATACAGAAAAAAAGATACCTAACTATAAGACAGATACTAAGCTAGCTAACCAGACAAACCTGGGGGCAAATGCTTTCATCTCTCTCTGAGCCTCAGTTTTCTCATCAGTAAAATGGGGGGCAGTAACACTTTAGTTGTGAGGAAAGTATTTTATAAATCTCAAATGCTGTGCAACTACAGTGATGGTGATATTGCTGATGTGCCATAGCAGTTCAGAGCTGGCAGTGACCCCCATGGGTTACAGACTGAGGTTGGGCAGGATCCCTAGGAATAAAGAGGTAATAGTTCCTCTGAACTCTGCTTTCATCAGGCCACATCTAGAGTCTTGTGTTCAGGGCATCTAAGTTTAGAAAGGACATTGAGAGTATCCAGAGGAGGGCATTTGTGAAGGTAGCCCTCCAGTCCCATGACATATGAGGATCAGATGAAGGAACTGGAGATGTTTCTCTTAAAGAAAAAAAAGCTCAGGGGAAGGAGAGGGGGAGAAAGATGGCACCTGTTTTGATGATTAGATTTGCTTTCTCTGGCCCCAGTGAACAGAACTAAGAACAGTGGGTTGAAGTAGCAGAGAAAAAAATTAGGCTTGATGTTAGGAAAAACTTCCCAGTAAACTTTCCCCAAATTACCCACCCCCACTGAAATCCACCTACTCAGCTGTCAACAATATGATCTTCATAAAGTATAGGTCTGAACATGTTACCACCTTGCTCAGTGATCTCTTGTGGCTCCCTATTACCTCCAGGCTGAAATATAAACTTCTGTCTTTGGCATTTAAAGCTCTTTATAGCCTGGTACCTTTTTCCTTTTCCAGACTTCTTTTCCCTTATTTCCCTCCACACACTGTATGATTTAGCTTTCCTAGCCTTCTTGCTGTTCCTTAAACACAAGACTTCATCTCCCATCACCCTACCTTTCTTTGCACTGGCTGTCCCTCACACCTGGAATGTCCTCCCTCTTATTCCCTCCCGCTTTGCTTCCTTGGATTCTTTCAAGATTCAGTGCAAGTCAGACCTGCTAGAGGCAAGAGTCAGGGAATCTAAGGGGTGTGGGTGAGGAGGGAAAGCATCTCAGGTATGCCTCTTAGCTTCCCCTGTTTCTTTTAAGACTCAGCTCAAAGGCCACTTCCACAGGAGGTCTTTCCCAGTCCCCCCAGGTTCTAGTGCCTTCTCTTTTCAGATTACTTTCCATCTGTATATATCTTGAATGTATCTAGATTTTTAACGTGTTGTCTGCCAACATTAGAATGTGAACTCCTTGAGGGCAGGGACTGTGTTTCTTTCTGCTTATATTTGTATCTCCAATGCTTTGCACAGTGCCCGTCACATAGCAAACACTTGATAAATGCTTGCTGACTGAGTGATGGACTGACCATCCTCTAGTAAAATTGGGCTAACTCAGTGGGTTCTGCCTTCGCTGGTACTCCTCAATAAAATGTTAGGTGACTACTTGTTGGGTGTTATAAAATGGATCTTTCTCCTTTTTCTTTTTTTAGGGGAGGGGTTAATTTTAAGAAATTTTATTTTCAGTTCCAAATTTTCTCCCTGGTTCTGCTCGCTTCACTTTGATCAATTCATCTAAGTCTTCCCAGGTTTTTCTGAAACCATTGCCTTCATCATTTCTTTCTCTTTTTTTGCCTTCATCGTTTCTTACAGCACAAGATTGTGTTGCATTGTATCATAGCATGTCTTGTTTAGTCATTCCTTAACTGATAGGAGGGAGGATCTTTGTTTTGGTGACTCAGACTAGATGGCTGCTGAGGTCCTTTGCTTCCTTGAATTTTGTGATTGCATGGTTCAAACCTGTGAAGAAGGCATTTATTCCAGCTACCTGGCCCATATGAGTAATATGCAGCCTTGACTTTCTTAAATCAGTGTTTTCTTGAGTTGACCAGACAGTCCAGATAATATGACTATAAAATTAATAGTCTTGCACTTAGACCAGGAGGCTCGGCCACACTGAGACTCTCTCAGATCTTAAAACCCATCAGATTGAAACTGTCTATAGTTGAATGACTGATCACAGCTGGACTTTCCAGAATGTCACATAAGGGGCTTATGACGTCACTTTCAAAGAGTGAAGAGAAGGGATGGGAGGCAGAGTTAGACCCCTGGGCTGGTCCCAGGCTTTGCCACTCACAGTGCGATCTTTCCCCTCTGGATTTCTTCCTTCTGTTTCAAATGGGACCAGTCTTGCAAGAGATATGAAAACACTTTGGGAAACCACAATATATTGGGTAGTAATGATAATGACTAGGGCTAGGATCTGGGGGTACATAAGTAGGCTGTCAGACCTGGAGTCAGGAAGACCTGAGTTCAAATTCAGCTTCAGACACTTACTAGTTGTGTGACCCTGGGCAAGTCACTTAATCCTGTTTGCCTCAGTTTCTTCACCTGTAAAATGAGATGGAGAAGGAAATGTAAAGCCACTCTAGTATCTTTGCAGAGAAAACCCCAAAAGGGGTCATGATGATTTGGATGTGACTGAAAAAAAACTCAACAACAGGACTAAGTTCTGCTAATTTCTAGATGAACAAGAAACAGATAATTTTAATTCAATTCAACACAGTTTTTAATGGACAATAGATTTGGAGCAGAAAGAGATCTCAAGGGCCATTTCATCCAACCTCCTCATTTTACATACTGAGGCTGAGAGTTTAAATGACCTACCCATAGTCACTACCCAGATAGTAAGTGGCAGAGACAGAATTTGGACACAGATCCTCTGACTCCAAAGCCAGCACTCTTTCAAGAGGGTTTGATTTAGTGTCAGAGATCATTCATTCAAATCCCAGCTCGCTGCCTGTGTGATTAGGCACACGGTCTCAGTTTCCACATTAGTAAAGTAAGGGAGTTGGACTTAATAACCCCTGAGGTCCCTTCCAGCTTTAAATGTATGATCCTATGAAGTACTATAGAAGATTCTATATATAGGATCCCAAAACTAGAATAGGAGAACTTAGAGGTCACTGAGTCCAGCATGGTCACTTTACAGCTGAGGAAACTGAGACTGAAAGAGACTCGCCTAAGGTCACACTTCATGTTGTTCAGTTGTGTCTGACTCTTCATGACCCCATTTGGAACTTTGTTGGCAGAGATAATGGAGTGGTTTCCTTCTCCAGCTCATTTTATAGATGAGAAAACTGAGGCAAATAGGGTTAAGTGACTTGACCAGGGTCACACAGCTAGGAAGTGTCTGAGGCCAGATTCAAACTCATGAAGAGGAGTCTTCCTGACTCTAGGCCTGGTGCTCTGTCCACTGCTTCACCTAGCTGCCCTAAGGTCACACAAGACTTCATAATTCTCACAGATTTAGAGCTGGAAGGGACTCAGTAGTCCAACGTCCTCACTTTGCAGATGAGGAAACTGAGGTCCATAGCGGCTGTGTGACTTGCCTGATGTCCGAAAGGCAGTAAGTAGCAAAGCCCAGATTCGAATGTAGGTCCTCTGATTTTAAATTCCTGTTGCCCCACATCATCTCCCAAATTGTCTGCCCACAAAGAGGGAACAAATACCAGCCATTTCATATTTCACAGTCATATTTATACTTTCCAGGCTCATAGGATGTTAGAAACAAAAGGAACTACGGGGATCACTTAGCCCCAACCCTTCACTTTACAGATGTCACTGAGGTCTGGAGATGAGAAGTGACCTTCCTTGGGTCCCACAGTAAGCCAATGGAATGCCACGTCTCTCCTGGTGTTACCAAGGAATACCGTTTGTTTAAATTGAGTTTGCTTTTCTTTGCTGCTTTTCCTTTTCACCCTTGGGTGAAAGAGTCATAGAGACAGGAGCCTGGCTTCTAAGCAAACACAAATGAGGCCTGGCTTCTTGCTACTAACTAGCTGTGTGATCTTGGGCAAAATTTTAACCTTTCTGGGCCTTTGTTAAGTGGAAAGAATGCTCCTTTCCTTAAGTTGCACACAGAGGGATAAACCGAGAGAAGGGATGGGAAAGAAAGTCAGAGAAAACCTGCCGGGCCGTCACAAGTTAAACAGAGATTGCATGCCTTTCATTCCTGGCAGGGCCAGACCTTCTCACTGCGTGTGTTTACGTGATGACAGTTGTTATGAAGGCGCAGAGGGTCTTACTTACACCAGCAAATGATTACCCTTCACAACAGAATTGCAAACAGGACCTTAATGATAGGATTTGCTAACCGTCCTTCTCTCATGCCCCGTTAGGCAGGAACTTTATTCCAAGAATGTTGCCTGTATGTATACAGATGGAAAGGGCTGGAATAAATTGGGCCAAAGCAGGGATAGGCTTATCAACGTGCTAATTCAACATGGAGGAAGAAGATGTAGTCCAAAGCAGGATGTAAACTGGGGCTTCCTAACCCTAGGAGAGAAGAGGCTTGGAGCTCAGCAGAAATGAACCGAGCAATGAACCCAGTCTCCTTCCTCTATCCTCTCTTTCTTTCCTTTCCCCTTTTCCTTCTCCTGCGTTATTCTCCTTTATCTCCTTATCTATTTATCTTCTTCCTTTTTCCACCTTCTTCTTCCTTTCTGTCTTCCCTCTTTTCTTTCGCCCTTCCTGCCTGTCTCCTTTCCTCTCTCTTCCTTCTACTCACCATACTCCTCCTTTCCTTTCTCCCTTCTCTTTCTTCTTCCTCCTTTCTTTTTTCATCCCTAAACACTAGACTTGGGTCAAGAGACCAGAGTTGCCACATACTAGCAGTAGGAGCTTATATAAACTGCTTAAGTATCCCTAAATCTCAGTTTGCTTTTCCATAAAGTGGGGATAACAATACTCGCCCCTCCCTTTTCACTGGATTGGTGGGATCACCTAATGAGATGATGAATGTGAAAGGGTTTTGTAAATTGTAAAGTATTATGTCAAGGTAAGGAGTACCTTTCCTTCTCTTTACCTTCACCTCTTCATGCTTCCTTCTCACCCCGCTACATCCTTGCCTTTCTCCTTTTTTCTTTCCTTCCTTCCTGCCCCCAACCTTCTCTTCCTACTCCGATCTGATTTGATTAAAGGGGGTGATCTTTCTCTTTGCTCTCTATTATTTATTACCCCACGCTCCTTTCCTAGGAAATGAAACACACACACACACACACACACACACACACACACACACACCCCCTCCACAAAAACAGGTTTCAACATTTTACAGGTTTCAACATTTTTCAGGCAGTCATGTCACATCTTATCAGATCAGCCCTAAGCCCCAGGCCAGAGCTCAGGAGCAGCTTTTGAGAATTGAAGCTGTAACATTCCAGCAAAACCCCTGCCCCCGCCCCTGTCCTCTCCCCTTCCCCCTGTCCTCTCTCCTTCCCCCTTCCTGCCCCTGCCCCTGTCCTCTCCCCTTTCCCCTGTCTTCTCCCCTTCCCCCTGTCCTCTCCCCTTCCCCCTGTCCTCTCTCCTTCCCCCTTCCTGCCCCTACCCCTGTCCTCTCCCCCTCCCTCTGTCCTCTCCCCCTCCCTCTGTCCTCTCCCCTTCCCCCTGTCCTCTCCCCTTCCCCCTGTCCTCTCTCCTTCCCCCTACCTGCCCCTGCCCCTGTCCTCTCTCCCTCCCTCTGTCCTCTCCCCTTCCCCCTGTCCTCTCTCCTTCCCCTTAGTCTACCTCTCACGTCTCCTTTTCTTTTCTCTCCCTTCAAATCACCCACTAACACGTCTTCTAAGTCAGTGGTGTTAAGCTCAAATAGAAACAGGGAACGCTAAACGGTGGTGTGTTGACTTAAAAAACCCCATATTAACTTTCTGTGTTTTATTGTATTTTTACTTATTTTGTTAAATATTTACCAAGTGCATTTTAATGTGTTTAAGTAGTGCTCGGCATTGCTGCCGGCAGTGCCTGACACCTCTGTTCTGAGTGATGGAGCCTAGGCCATAGTAGGTTTCCCCCTGGATTCCTCTGCCATCCCTTTGGCCCCTCTTCTCTTGAATCAAGGTGCTAGTTCAACAAGGAGGAAGAAAGCAGTCCAAAGCAGGACATAACCTGGGGCTTCCTGACCGTAGGAGAGAAGAGGCTTGGAGCTCTGCAGAAACTTGAACTGAACGATGAACCCAGTACCTCCCTCTATCCTCCCTTTTCTTTCCCTTCCTCTTTTCTTTCTCTTGCATTCATTCTCCGTATCTATTTCTCTTCTTCCTTTTCCCACCTTCTTCTTACTTTCTCTCTTCCCTCTTTTCTTTCGTCCCCCTTTTTTTTTAGAGGGAGGAAGGTGAGGCAATTGGGGTTAAGTGATTTGCCCAAGGTCACACAGCTAGTAAGTGTCCAGTGTCTTGAGATTGGATTTAAACTCAGGTCCTTCTGACTGGTGCTCTATTCGCTGCACCACCTAGCTTCTCCTCTTTCACCTTTCTTAGCAGAAAGAGCTCTGAATTACGAGTCAGGGACCTAGCTTGAATCTCGCCTCCACCATTAAGTAGTGTGCAAATTCTTCACCTTTATGGGCCTCAGTTTCCCCATCTGTAAAATGGGGACAATAATACTTGCTACCTAATTTACTATGTGGTTGTGAGAAAAAGTTCTTTATGAAATGCTATAGAAATGTGGCTGCTTGGTACATCAGCTAAGAAGCTGTCTTTGAAGCCTGGAAGTTGTTGCTGTTGTTGGTCAGTCGTTTCAGTCATGTCCGACTCTTTGTGTCCCCATTTGGGGTTTCCTTGGCAGAGATACTGGAGTGGTTTGCCATTTCCTCCTCTAGTTCATTTTACAGATGAGGAAGCTGAGGCAAACAAGGTGAAGTGACTTGCCCAGGGTCACTGCAGCTGGTAAGTGTCTGAGGTGGCATTTGAACTCATCTTCCTGACTCCATGCCTGACAATCTGTCTATTGTGCTACCTAGCTGCCCCCAAAGCCAGAAGACCTAGGCTCAAATCTGACCGCGGGCACATAATTGCTGTCGTGACTCTGGGAGAGTCACTTATCCTAGTGCTTTTGGCTAGAGGTGTCAAATACCCCCAGAACAAGTGGCTCACTATATTCCCCATTATGGGGGAATACAATTGGGAAATATTTAACAAGATAAAAATACAATAAAACAATGTTAATATGTGGTTGTCTACGTCAGTATGTACTCTCAAGGATCCTTATAAACAGTTTAGTGGCCCCATTTCTATTTGAGTTTGACACCACTGCTCTAGACAACTCTCTAAGACTTTAAGTTACATGGAAGGTATCAACCTGCACTGGCTTAGGGGGGTTCCTTACCTAGGGGTTCCCTGTATCAATGAAATCACAAATCTTTATCCCTATTCCTGTAGGAATATGAAGTAGGAGTAGTAATAGAACCAGCAGCAGTGGTAAAGGGCATATATATATATATATCAAGAAGAGCTAGGCAACTACTCCTTTGCAGAGGGGGGTGGTCCACAGGTGTGCAACATGGCATATATTTTCAGACATTTTTGATGCATTGTTGGTTTTGCTGATTTTTGCCCCTCTTCCTCTTTTTCTCAAAAAAAATTCTGGTTATATGGAATGAAGAAGGGAGGGAAGAAAGGAGGAATTCTGAGAGACATTTTTGCTAAGTGAAACTAAAAGATTTCAATAAAAAATTTTATTTAAAAAAGAGTAGAACCATTAGCTAGGTGTTGCAGTGGTTAGAGGGCTGGATTTGGAGTCAGGAAGACTTGAATTCAAATCCAGTCTCAGATACTTAGCTGTGTAAACCTGAGTAGATCACTTAATCTCTCTCAGTCTCAGTTCCCTTGTCTGTAAAAATGAGGATAATAAAATAAACCTACCTTCCAAGACTGTGGGGATCAAGATAGCACATGTGAAATGCTTTGCACACCCTAAAATGCTATATAAATTCTTGTTATTTTTGTGACTATTATTAGCCACTGCCACCCCCAGCCAACTTCAAGGCAACATAGAAAGAAGAGATAAAAAGAAGGCTGGTAGCTATTAACTCTGTGTGACCTTGCTTCAAGAGGCTACTTGACTAGCTCGAGGACACAGGGTAGTTACAAGTGAATGCCACAGCTACTGTTGTCCTAGTTAAGGAAGACTGGATATGAAGTGGGGCAAGTTGAGTTGCTTTCTCAAGAAGAAGGCAACTCACTGAATGGGCTCTCTCTCAGTGTCCCAAATGTTGACCCTGGTAATCTTGTTGCAGAGTCAGGAAGGAGGTGTCCTTTTGGTGTCCATTTGTGGGAAGTTGATAGAGTGAGGGGTCCAGCAAGAGAAGGCTTGGAGAGGCTTGGAGAGAAATGGAGAGATCCAATATGGAGGAAGACATGGGTCTCACCTCCCTGGAATTCTCTGGAAAGTAGAAAACTACACATGATCTAGTGAGTTATGAGAGGGAAGAAAAGAGGAAAGAAGAGAGAGTCAAAGCTGAGGGGAAGAAAGGGAAAGGAGGGAGAGAGAGAGAAAGAAAAAGAGAAAGAGAGACAGAGAGAAAAGAGAGAGAGAAGACAAGGGAGAGAGACAGACAGAGAGAAACAGAGAGATAGAGAGACACAGCAAGAGAGAGGTGGGAGGAAGAAAAGAAAAGTGAGAAGTAAGGAAAGGGTTAGAAAGAAAGAGGTGGAGGGAAAGACAACTAGGACAGAGAAAGTAGGAGCAAGGAAAAAAGGGAACAGGAAAATGTGTCCATGAATTGTGTTTTTGGCCAGGGGGCGGGGTGGGGAATGTTAAATTTAAATGGATCTGTGGTCTCATTCATGTGGGTATTCCTTCCATTTTTTTTTTTTGCCTTTTTTTTTGGCCGGGCAATTTGGGTTAAATGACTTGCCCAAGGTCACACTGCTAGTAAATGTGTCAGGTGTCTGAAGGCGGATTTGAACTCAGGTCCTCCTGACTCCAGGGCCAGTGCTCTACTCACTGTGCCATCTAGCCGCCCCCCATTCCTTCCGTTATTAATATTCTAACCCAAAGCATAACTAGGATGGGACCACCAGAGCTTCGCTAGGGAGTAGGAATTTTAGAAGACTCCTATAACAATATCACGTGGCATTTTTCCTCTCTTGACTCGTAGGGGCAGCCTCAATCCAGGACTGACTTCCTTCCCCTTTTAAGCACCTGAGAAACTTTGTCATATCCTAGGGACATACTGCCTACTTAAATTTTCTTTTAATTTTTCAATTAAAAGCTGGAAGTGGTTTGCAACCAACAGAGGGAGGAAATAATTGTGATAATAATAATGACTAGCATTTACATAGCATTTAAGGTTCGCAAAGTACTTCATAAATGTAACTTCCTTACAACAACCCTCTGAAGTCGGTAAAGTTATTATTCCCATTTTACAGATGAGGAAACTGAGGTTAAAAGAGGTTTAATGATTTACTCAGGGTCATGCAACCAGTAAGTGTCTGAAGCTGAATTTGAATTCAGGTCTTCCTGACTCTGGCCAGTTCCAGTGCTCTGTCCACTGCTCCACCTAGCTGCATAGTACTATCCATGCCCAGGTCATTTTCCTTCTTTGTTGACGGCATCTCAGGTGGGCTCTCTCTCTCTCTCTCTCACTATCCAGCTATTGTTCTGGATACAATTTTGCTATTTATGATCCTGCTTCAACCAATTCTTGTCTTCTCATCCTATGTGATTTTTCTGTCCATGCCCCCCCCCCTAAATATATTGGGATCCTTTGTCTTTCTTTCTTTCCTTCCTTCCTTCCTTCTTTCTTTCTTCCTTCTTTCCTTTCTCTTCCTTCCTTCCTTCTTTCTTTCTTTCTTTCTTCTTTCCTTTCTCTTCCTTCCTTCCTTCCTTTCCTTCCTTCCTTCCTTCCTTCCTTCCTTCCTTCCTTCCTTCCTTCTTTCTTTTTCTTTCTTTCTTTCTTTCTTTCTTTCTTTCTTTCTTTCTTTCTTTCTTTTTCTTCCTTTCTTCCTTCCTTTCTTTCTTTCTTTCTTTCTTTCTTTCTTTCTTTCTTTCTTTCTTTCTTTCTTTCTTTCTTTCTTTCTTTTTCTTTCTTTCTCTTCCCTCCCTCCTTCCTTTCTCATTTTGTGGGTACAAACAGCACTTCTATCATTCCTTAATCCTTTACATGATTGGCCTACCTTCTTTTCTAATCATTCCTTTCAGAGCTAATATTTTTATGACATTTTTTTTAAAATAAGCAAATCTGTTGGTGATACAGGGTGTCCCAAAAGTTTTAAGCTATTTAAGTGTTAAGTATTAAAGCTTTAAGCTACACCAAGACTATGGGACACCCTGTATTGTGGAGTACTGCTGTCCTGTATCTTGTCTGAGCATGGAATTAAATGGTATATAACTAAGGTGGAACAATAAGGGCAGGAAAAAAGGCCACAGCCTGGAAGAGGGTGAAAGTTTCCCCTTCTGATTTAGAAATCATTCCCTGCTGCTCCAACCCTATGCTCTGGCCAGGGCAGGGTTTGGAGATAGAAAACAAAAAGATTCACCTGAAAAGGGAGGGGCAATACACATAAGTCAGAGTAGGGCCTGGTAAAAGGAGATGAGTGGACAGAGAAGTGTATAGTTATCATTTTCCACATTGTGACTTTCCCCAACATGGTTTCAATATATTGAGGGGCAGCATAAAAAAATTAAATGGGAATTTTTTTGAGAGTTTTGTGGAAGCTGCAGACGACATGCAAAGGCCAGCAGGCAACACAGAAAAAGTATTTTTACTTAACATTGACCTTCATACAGCCTATGACCAAATACTTAACCCACATTTTACAATAAGGTACAGTAAACACCACATAGAATAAAAAGAAAAAATTCAGACTTCTCCGGTACAAAAGGAAGGCTAAATATTTTACATGGATTTTCCAAACCGCCCCCACCCCCCGCCAAACCCTGCGATATGGAACAGATAACTGTAATTCAGTTCAACAAACATTCACAGAGTGGTAGGATCTGGTGTTTGAAGACACTAAGCTTTGTCACATAATGCCTGGGTTGCTTGGGCCGAGTCACTTAACTTTATTTTCCTCAAATATAAATGTAGGGGTTGGATTAGATGACCTTTTACATCTCTATCAGCTCTAAACCCATGGCCCAATTATGTGCAGGGCACTGAGGATATAAAGACATTTAGGCCCTGCTCTCAAGAAGCTTAGGTTTTATCAGGGAGTGTAACAAATAAAAAAATTATTAGGCGAGGGAGAAAGCATTGACTGGGGAATCAGAGAAGGCTTTACAGGGGAGGCGGCAATGATGCTGAACCTCAGGAGAAGTCAAGGATTCTGAAAGGGTGGAGATGGAGTGTATTCCAGGTGTGTATGTGTGTGCATGCGTGCATGTAAGCGTGCGTGCATGTATGTGTGTGCCCGTGTGTGTGTGCGTGTGTGTGCACGCATGTATGTATGCACACGCATGTGCAAACGCAAGATTTGGGGAGGGGAAAAGTGTGGCTCATGAGAATGTAAAAGATACAGTGAGAAGCAAGAGATACATAAGAGAAACATAATGAGAAGCAAGGGTTGTTCAGTCGTGTCCAACTCTCCATGACCCCATTTGGGGTTTTCTTGGCAGAGATACTGGAGTGGTTTGCTATTTCCTTCTCCAGCTCATTTTGCAAATGAGGAAACTGAGGCAAATGGGATTAAATGACTTGCCCAGGTTGTACAACTAGTAACTGTCTCTGGCCAGATTGGAACTCAGGAAGATGAGTCTCCCAGACTCTAGGACCTGCACTCTATCTACTGTGCCACCTGGCTGTGCAGAGGAGTGAGAGAGACAGTGTCAAGTTTGGGAAACAGTGTTTAATTTGGCTGGAACATAGAGATTTTCAAAGAAGTAGGTAATAGGAGAGAAGGCTGAAAAAGTAGACATGGAGATGACTATGAAGGCTTTAAATGCCGGGCTGATGAGTTTATCTTTTGTCCTGGAGGCAATGGGGAGCCACCAAAGTTTTTTGAGCAAGGAGAGTGACGTGGTGAGTATCATAGTTTCCTTAAAATTATTTTGGCAGTCGTGAAAAAGGTGGGTTGGACTATAAGCAAGGGTTAGGTGGCTACTGTAACAGTCTAGGTAAGAGGGGATGGAGGAGAAAAAGGGATGGATATGAGAGATCTTCAGAGCAGCTAGGGGTGCAGTGGAGAGAGGGCCGGGCCTGGAGTCAGGAAGACTCCTCTTCATAAGTTCAAATCCGGCCTCAGACACTTACTAGCTGTATGACCCTGGGCAAGTCACTTAACCCTGTTTGACTCAGTTTCCTCATCTGTAAAATGAGTTGGAGAAGGAAATGGCAAACCACTCCAGTATCTTTGCCAAGAAAACCCCAAGTGGGGTCACAAGGAGTTGGACACAACTGAAAAACGACTGAACAGCAACTAAATGAGAAATCTCTACAAGATGTGGCAACCGATTAGAAGTGAGAGACATGTAGGAAGGAAAAAAGATCAAGAATGGCTTTGAGGTTGTAATTACGAAGCGCTGCTCTCAAGAGAAGCAAAGTTTGGAGAGAGATGGGTTTAAGGGAGAAGATGAGTTCTGTTTTGGCTATGCTGAGTTTTGAGTTGCTGATGGGAATGATAGTAATAATAGCAAGGATGTACGTAGCACTTTAAGGTTTGCAAAGCACTTTACACATGTTATCTTACTCAGAGACAGGTGCTGCTATTATTATCCCCATTTTACAGATAAGGAAACTGAGGCAGGTGGCAGTTATGTTACTTGCCCTGCTTCACCCAGCTACTGAGTGACTGAAGCCATATTTGAACTCAGGTTTTCCTGACTCCAGATGCAGTACTGTGGTAGCTGTTTTACTGCCTCTCCATATGGGTAAACGTATCTAGCAGCAGGGGACACAAGATTAGGTCTTGCTATAAGAAATTATGAGCTTGATGATCTTAGAAAAACATCAAAAGACTTGCACGAATAATAAAGAGTGAAATAAGCAGAACCAAGAGAACACTGTATAAAGTAACAGCAATGTTGTTTTAAGAATGACTTTGAGTGAATAAGTTATTTTGGTTATTATAAATATCCAGATTAACTGTAAAGGACATATGAAGAAAGATGCTATCTGTACCCAGAGAAAGAACTGATGAACGGAAGTATGTATAGAATGATTTTGCATATATATACATATATATATATACACACATATATATTTGTGTCTAATGGTAGTCATCTTTGGGGGGGGGGGAGGAAGGAAAAAAGGGGAAAGGGAAAAAATTTATGTGATAACTTTCAAAGCAATAGCAAGTTGTATGTAATAGGCTTGTAGTTTCATGTGCAATTTTTTAAAAATTATACTGTTATAGAAATGCTTATTTTGTCCCATAAATTAAAAATAAAATAAATTGACATTTTTTAAAAGACTAGATCTCAGGAGAAAGATTACTATAATCAGGTCTAGGGATTCAAGAGACTCCAGAGAACAGCTAGTTCAACCCCCTAATTTTACAAGGGAAGAAACTGAGGACTTTGGGATATATCTACATAGATATGATCATTTAACCCATGGGATGAAGAAATCACCAAAAGAGAAAAGAGGGCCAAAGAAGTCAGAGACTTGGGGAACATCTTTGTTTCTTGGCAGCAGCCAGCAGGATGATGATTTAGCAAAGAAGACTGAGAAGGAATGGTCAGATGGGTAAGAGGAGGATTGAGAGAGGAGAGTGTCATAGGAGCCAAGGAAGGATAGCCAAGGGGAGAGGGTTGTCAGCAGCATCAGTGCTTGTAACTTGCCAAAGGCTTAAAAACAGCCAGTTGGAGGACATAAGGATCATGTGATCAGCAGGATACCAGAGTTTTTTTCAAAGTAACTCTCCCAGTCTAACAACCTCAAAAGAAGATGTGCCAAATCCACAGTAATTGAGCTAATTTGATAAGACAGAAACACCATACAAGGTGAAAACCTTATGAAATGGTATCTAAAGTTGAAATATTTAGAGCTCTTACTCACTTGCTTACTTTCATATCATCTCCTGTCCTAGGCCTGGTCAGTTCAAACAACCTGACAAGCTTGGGCTTCAGAGTGTGCCTATGCAGGCTCCATCCTGGTCTCTCTATGGCAATGGCTCAGTCTGAACCCTTGCCCCCTGCCAACAGACATCCACAGGAGACAGATCTCATTGATCCTTCTTAGACATGTGAAAGAAAAGGCTTATACGTGCTAGGTATAAAGAAGTCATGGCATCTCAGAGTTGGCTGGAGGATAATTTTACTCTGAACATGGACCAAACTGAATATGGTCTCTAGAACCTTCAACTACAGGAGAATTTTGATGCCCTGTCTTGTGGAGTCTCTGAAGAAGAAAATGTGCGTGTGCCAAAGCAGAGCAAGGAGAGGGGCAGAAATAAACAGTGAAGAGGGAAGCTAGAAAACTGTGAAAACAGGAAAAAAGACTGAAAGACAAAAACAAACAAAAACAAGAAAGATTGATTATAAATCTAGTTCCAAAGCAGATAAACAAACAATGAGAATTATGAAGAAAGAAGAAAAATGAGTACAAATATGGAAGGTTAGAACATAATGAACATGTATTATATCTCAAAGGAAATTCAAGTCAAGTCAAGAAGCATCTATTAAATGGCTATTGTGTTCCGGCTACTATGCTGGATATATAAGGAAAGGCAAAAACCAATCCTTGCTCTCAAAGAGTCTGAGTCAAATGAAGGAGAAAACATGAAAACAACTGTACAAACACGCTATATACAGGATAAATTAGAGATAATCTCAGGGAAGAGGCACTAAGGTTAAGGAAAACCAGGAAAGGCAGGAGGGACAAAATGTAGGATTTTAGTTGAGACTGGAAAGACGCCAGGGAAACCAGAGGATGGGGAGAGTTCTAGGTAGGCATGGGGAACAGCCAGTGAAAACACTCAGAACTTGGGGATGGAATATTTTGCTTGAGAAACTGCAAGGAGGCCATTTTCACTGATTTGCAAAGGAGGAGAATGAGAAAGGTAGAAAAGGGACAGGTTATGAAGAGCTTTAAAAGCCAAATAGAAGATTTTCTATTTCATCCTGGAGGTAATAGGGAGCTACCATAGCTTCTTGAATAGGGGAGTGACATGGTCAGATGGGTGCTTTAGAAAGATCAATCTGACAGCTAAGTGGAGGATGAAGTGGAGTTCATGTTAAGAGCCTTAAGGCAGAAAGACCAACCAGCAGGCCATTGCCACAATGCAGGCATGAGGTAATGAAGGCTTGGACCAACTGAATCGAAAACTTCCAATTAAAAAGAAAATTAGACAATATATTATGAAGATTCCGTGGAGATCATAGAATAACAGCAACAAACTCCAAAAGGGTTCAAATGATAAATTAAACTTTAAAAAAAGATATTAAGGTAGAAATTAGATCAGAAATGAGAGCTCTCAAGGCAAAGGTAAATCAGACCAAAGAACAGAGTAAGAAACTTAGAATACAGGATGGTCAGTATCTTCAAAGTAGCAAGAGCTCTGAAAAAAAAAAAGGGAAAATTTAGGATTCGAAATTCAGAAGTAGAAGGAAAAGTAATAGAAAAGGAACAAAAGATAACAACTTTGAAAGAATGCATGAATTCCATTTAAGCCAAGTAACTGATTTTAGGACAGGATGCATAGAGATAAAATCCCTTAGTTAAAACAAAGGTTTGTAGTAGTAAAATTTCAGAATTTCAATGGCAAACAATAAAATATGCAAGCAATCATGAAAAAGGCTGTCAGCTGGGAAGGAAAGTCTACTTGAATAGCTCAAAATTGTATCCATGACAAATCAGAGAAGAGATAAGAGTAGATTATTCCAAAAACAAACAAACAAATAAGAACCTAAAGGAGCTCAAGCCCCAAAATAACATAGCCTCCCAAATAGAGCCCAATCATTAATGAGAAAAGTAGGCTTTTCAACAAGAGAGGTACTGGAGACATTCCTGCAAGACAAACCAAAGGTCAGCGGAGCATTTGATTTAGGAACACTACAGACAAGAGAAATAGGTCAATTAATATAATAGGCCAATAAATACAATTACCAAGAAAAGATTAAGCAGTAAAATAAATTCATATTTCTAGCCTATTGTTTAAAAAAAAGAAATTGAATCAAGGGGTAGAAGAAAGAACAAAGATGGATCATCAAGGGACAAACACATCTAAGGGACTAGAAACTTAAAGAAATCTTAAAGATTTATTTAAAAAAAAAAGAAAGAGCTGAATTAATATCCTAATGACTAAATCTCATCTTTTCCCAAAAGTGAATCAATGTCTTTTTTCTGAAGTTAGGGGAAGATAACACAGTGGGAGGTTGTCTGAGTGGGGAGATGAGATGCCAGAGATAAAAGGGTGTTGGAGATGCATTCCCACTAAGCCTGGATGTAAGCATAAAAGTGATAGTGATGTGTTCATTTTTAGGTGGGGAGCGTAGACAAATAAGCCAATTGCATAGTGTCTAGAGCTGGAAGGGACCTTAAAGAGTTATCTAGTCTAACCTCATCATTTTTCAGATGAAGAAACTGAGGCCCAGAGATATTAATGACTTGCCCAAGGTCACAAAGATAGTAAATGGTGGAAGTGGAATATGAATTCAGGTCCTGGGACTTCAGGTTTTTCATTAATGTCCATGGGCCACTTTATCTCCAGCCGTGGAGAGGAGGGGCTGGACTGGAGGGAGAATGGGAAGTTGGTCTCCTTCTAGAAGGGGTGATAAAGGCATGACATTAAAGCGTGTTCTCATAATAGGTTAGAAAGAGACAAAAGCCTCATAAATGGTTTTGTTTGAAGGGAATTGGGACACTCTTTAAGCAAGTGTTACGTTTCTCAAGATGGTATCCCACTCCAGAAGAAAAGATGTATGGTCTCCAGAAGTGGCCAGCACCCAGGATGCTAGTGAGAGGGATATGAGTTCAGAGATAATATACATTGATCTTAGGAGGAATAAGTGGTCATAGGCAGGATCAGGTTTCATGTCTCAGGATACAGAGTGACTACAGCTGTATCTACCTACTTCATAAATTGATACATCAAGAAGTGAAGACCCACCCAAAAATGTGTAGAAAAGAGTGAGATGTGCAAATTCATAGATGTAGAAATGGGACATAGGAGGGAGTTCAACTTTTGTATTCCAGAAGCCCAACCTGGTGAATGGAAAGAATAAAGAAGAGGAACATGCAAGCGTATAGTCCATGAATGGAGGCATATATTTCTTTTATTTAAATTTTTTTTTTTAGTTTTAGTTTACAACACTCAGTTCTACATAATTTTGAGTTACAGATTTTCTTCCCTCCCTCCTCCCCTCCCTCCCTAAGACGGCATGGAATCCGATATATCTTCTACATATAACTTCACATTGAACTTATTAACACACTAGTCAAGCTGTAAAGAAGAATTATGACCAATGGAATGAATCATGAGAAAGAAGAAACAGAACCAAAAAAAACCCCAAAAACAAAAACAGGAGAGGAAAAAAAGGCAAGCATAAAGTGTGCCTCAATCTGTATTCATACTTCATAGTTCTTTTTCTGGATGTAGATAGCATTCTCCATCGTGAGTCCTTTGGAGTTGTCTTTGCACCTTGTGTTGCTGAGAAGAGCAAAGTCTACCAGGGTTAGTCGTCACAGAATCCATATATCTGTGGTTGGGTATAATGTCCTCCTCGTTCTGCTCTGCTCACTCAGCATTATATCGTGTAGGTTTTTTCCAGGTTGTTATGAAGTCCATATCATCCCCATTTCTTATAGCACAACAGTATTCCATTACCTTCATATACCACAACTTGTTCAGCCATTGCCCAATTGATGTGCACCCCCTTGATTTCCAATTCTTAGCTACTACAAAAAGAGCTGCTATAAATATTTTTGTACATATGGGTCCTTTTCCTGCTTGTGTGATCTCTTTGGGATACAACTCTAGAAGTTGTATTGCTGGGTCAAAGAGTATGAACATTTTTATAGCCCTTTGGGCCTAGTTCCAAATTGCTCTCCAGAATGGCTGGATCAGTTCACAACTCCACCAGCAATGTAACAATGTTCCAATTTTCTCACATCCTCTCCAGCATTTATCATTTTCCTGTTTTGTCATTTTAGCCAATCTGACAGGAGAGATATGGTACCTAAGAGTTGTTTTGATTTGCATTTCTCTAATCAGTAGTGATTTCGAGCCTTTTTTCATAGGATGCATATATTTCAAAGTAGCTTAGAAGGAGATGAAAATAAGAAGGACAAAGTAAATGAATACTTCTTGGAACAGGGCACCACAGAAGAATGTTACTTAAGTTAAGAGATTGGATAAAGCAGTGGAGAGGGGAAGCATAGTCTAAAAGGATCTGCGTTGGAAAAGGAAAGAGGTCAAATGAGATGGGAAACATAAAAAAAAGAGGAAGGAAGAAACATTGTGTTGGACATAAAAATTAATTTTTATAAGCATTGATGCTTAGAAGGAAATATTATTACTAATGATAGTGTTAAGATGTCCACCCCTAGAGATTATCTGCTCCAAGGTGCAATCAAAACCAAATGGAAATCTCCGGTTAACAAATAAACCTTCGTGTCTAATCATAGTTTCAAGGAATCCCGGTATTTCTTTGAATTTGATTGGCTTCTGAAAGGGAAGACTGGTTAGATCTTTGATAAGAATAAAGAAAAAAGGATTTCCATACAAGACCTTTGTCTCTTTAGAATTTTGATTAAGTATAGATGAGAATTGGCAACCAAGAATTTTAACAAAAGATATTGTGTTATTATACAATTAATATCTAAACGCAGAAAGAGGAAATGTTTAGTATTCCTCTATATCCTATTAGATTACAACCTCCATGAGGGCAGGAATGAAGTCTTATATACTTTATTCCAGATATATTTAGTAAATGTTTGTTGAATTATGGCTGGAAGAAGTAAGGATGATTTAGATTCTGTCTCAATTTCCAACTCCTGCTTATTAGGAGCAGTAACTTCTGGATTGGGATTGGGTGTTTCTTAGAGACTCAAGGTGTTTGACATGGCAAAGACTCCCTAAATCCCCAAACCAGTGTGCTTCTTGGCTGAATGCATCATCCTAATCACGTTTCACTTTCTCTTCTTGCCAAGTATGGAGAGAAAAATCTTTAGTTAAAAACAAACATTTCTGTCCATCTGTCCTCCACAGTTTCCTTCCCTTTCCTTTTCTTCTCTGGGGATTTGCCTGTTCACCCCAGGATACTTTAATCCTGGAAAGTAGGAAGGATGCTTCTTCATCTAGTACTATGGTGGTGCCAGCAGGTGGAGCACAAGACATCATTTTGATGTAGGTCCTACATAAGTATCTCAGCCACTTCCAGGTAAATTGTTCCCATCTTCCGTCCACTTTGCATGGGTTAGGGTATGCACATGGGCACACACTAGATGTCAGACATTTTAAGAGCTACCAAGTCTTCAAGTCAGAACACTAAGCAACAAGGAGTCAAAACTTGGGACAAAAGTCTGTATTAGGACAGCCTAGAGAGAATGGGTCTTTCCATCTAGGAACAGAAATGCCAAAGGCTAAGAGGGAGCATGAGCGATAACTTATGAAGAGGCAGCCATGTCCTGGTCTTGGATTTAGAAAGACATGGGTTTCATTCTTATCTCAGATACTTCTTAGCAGTGTGACTCCTGGGAAAGTCACTTAATCTCTCTAAGCCTTTGTTATCTCATCTGTAAAATGGGGATAATAAGAACACCTACCTCCCAGGGTTGTTGTGAGGATCCAATGAGATAATGTGTGTAGAGTGTTTTTGCTAAACAAAGTGTGAGATTAATGTGAGATATGATTACCAAGAGTATAGATGGATAAGTTAAACAAGCACTTGTTGACCACATCTCAGGGTCCCAGAGCTATAATACCACTATCCCTCCCCATTTAGAACTCAAAGAAGCACTAGAAAAAGCACCATTATCCATGCTGTCGTCTCACCATTATAGGGAGGCCACCATATGACTATGTCCTTTTGATGCTACTGAATTAGTTACTAATTAAACTGGAAATAAGTGACTTCTGTACCTCCAATCCATCGAATGAACCCCCTGACAGATTAATTCCACCCAAAAGTTGACTTGACAAACTCTAATAGCTCAATAGCCCTGCCTAATTGGTAGGATAAAGTCTTCATTCCCTGATCTGGTATCCAAGACTCTCTTATATCTAGTCACAACATCTCTCTATCCTACTACTTTCCTTATGGAACCCACAACTCTAGCCAGACAGGTATACTCTCTGTTCTACCTCCTAGAATCATACATTTAGATCTGGAAGGAATCCCTAGAAGTCACCTCATTTTACAGATGAACAAGCAGACCCAGTGAGGTTCAGACACCAAATCCAGAGTCTAATATCTCTTTTAGCTCTCACATACTATAATTCTGAGAAGTTCTGCAGACTGAAACTATAGATAGGTTCAAATAGAGTTTAGATCAATTTGTGGATAATAGATCCTTAACAGAGTATTAGGAGAAGCTAGAAATGCACAGATCAAGAGTTCTTAATGAGGAGTCCAAGGATAGATTTTGGGGGTCCTTGGACTTGGGTGGAGAAAAGTTGTTGTTGAGTTGTGTCTGATTCTTTGTGATCCCATTTGGTATTTTCTTGGCAAAGATATTGGATTGGTATCATTATTTCAATATGATTGGTTTCCTTTGTAATCTTACATTTTTACATATATATATATATATATATATATATATATATATATATATATATATATATATATATATATATATATAAACAATATTCTGAGGAATCTGTAAAGCCACAGGGATCCATGCCACAAAAAGGGTTAAGGACTGCTGGGGTATAGAATGTTTTCTTAACTTCCGATGGGTCAGGAAATGCAACTGCAGGACTTTTCCTAGTAAATATTTTTTGAATCGATGAATGGATGGATAAATAGTTAATATAATCATAGATATAGAACTGGAAGCAATCTTAAAGGTCATCAAGTCCAACCTGCCCCCACCCTCCCTTCCCCATCGCATTTTATGGTTGAGGATGATTGGGCCTGTTGATTTAATCCTATGTGACTTTTTGTGTACTCTTACCATACCTATATTATCAGGCATAAGTTGACCAGATGTATAGGTTGACCCGAATACAAATATTGCCCTATCCTTTGCCATATGGAGTAATCTTCATCCCATTGCCAGGGAAAACTCTGCTACTCAATGTCTATGCTCGACATCTGTGCCATCAATGGTCTGCCAAGACCAGGTTAAGAGGTATCAGCTTTGGGTATAACTGATGGATAAACTGATTTCTATTTGTGAGAAGGTACCCAGCCACACCTCAAGAGGAAGCTTCTTTTATTGGACAGAGAAAGGCTTTGTGAAAAGCACAGATATAGACTCAGTTTCCTGAAAAGAGAACTTTTCATCTATGGGGCCCCTGCAGAGAATAGTGTGTACTGAAGAATTGGTGCTAGAGACATAGAAGGAGCAAAAAGAAGAGAATTACTCCATTGGAAAGGATATTTGAAATTCCAAGAAGTCCTTCTAAGAGAGAAGACACCTAGATGAGAGTTAGAAATGAGTCAAATTGGATGTTCTGAAGGGGAAACCCTGGTTGGGGACATAAGCCAGATACTGATGCCCTCAGGGGAACTCCTGAGTGGGCTCTAAACAGGTCATAGATAATGCTAATTCTTGAGAAGCCCTCAAGACTGAACTGGGATTCATGTGAGACTCACTAAAGAGCCATAGGTTATGCTTATATATTATAACCCTCTACATTCCTTGCTTGTATCTGCTCCCTACTCCAGCTGGTTGTCCACATCAGTCTACAAGGTTTTGTGGGTGGGTGGGAAAGATGGGTCATATGTAGAGAGTGGGATGGAAAATGATCTGTTACTATGGGGGAAGGGTAGCTTGCCTGGGAGTGTATCCTTTCTCAGGGTATAAATAGGGTAAAAATAACTCTAGGGTGGGAAAGGCACTGTGGCCAAGGAGCCCTAGAGGATGCCCTCCTTTGCCCTCACCAGCTGCTGGGTGCCAGGCTGGTCTCTCCCTAGAGAGCCATCTCAGATCTTAAACCCAGGAGCTTACTTGACGGAAATGAAGAACTCTCCACTCCTTTATGAAGGCGGCCACCTCCGGATGCTTCAAGGGCTAATGGGCTGTGGGGGTGGTGTTGGTTGGGGAGGGGCCAACAGAGTATTGGGTCCCATGGCATTGACTAAGATAGGAGGGACTTCAAAGCTGTCCCATTTGGGTCAGGCTCTGGGCAAAATTATTCAGTGAAGGTTATCTTTAGGGTCACACATTCTTTCTCTTTCCCCTCTCTGTGTCCTCTTCCCCCTGCCACCAATACCCTAATATAGTAATGCTCCTCATTTAAAGGCTCTTAAAAGAAGATCTGATGATAACTGCATTCACATTATGATTTCTTTGATACTTTGATATTGGTCTCATCAACATGGGCACTATTCCCTCCTATAATACAGATTGTAAACCATCTCTGCCTCTCTCATCCTATGTGACTGTTTTCCATATCTTTTTCTAAATCTTTCATGGAGGGGGCCCACCCAACATTCCAGAGACTTTCCTTTAGTCCTCTAGAAGATTATAATTTCACCATATTGATTTCTATAAAATTTTCTTCCACTAAAGTCCTTGGGGCTAATGGCTCAACGTCACAAGTGGATATGATTTTGATGAATGGAAATGATGTTAGAGAAGATGCTTTACCATGAACTTTAGGGACCATAGGACTTTCCCTCGGACTTAGAGCTGGAACCTCTTCTATATGTTGTCTCCTCTGTGAGAATATGAGCTCCTCGAGAGCAGGAATTTTGCCTATTATAAGCATGTATTAAATCCTTTTTCATTCATCTGTAGCTTCAAATGTCTCTCAACATTCTCTTCCTTCACAATCACATGCAATCTCATTGCTTCAGCTATTGCCTCTACCCAGGAAACCCCCAAATCTAGCTATATACAAATGGGAATATAGATAGATCTGGCTCTAACTGTAGTTTCAACTTCTCCAATTCTAGTAAGAAGGCTGAGCCCCAAATGGGTTTCCCTAGTGACAGAATTTCAAGAATCAGCGGGGAGGTGGATCCAGGAGATCTTCCTGGTACCTTTAAATCCCACTATGTAAACTAGACCTGTGACCTTGGCCTCTTTAGCACTGCATCTAAGCCATGGAGGTAAATCCTCATTTTCAGATGATTTCTTTAATAGTCGATCACAGCTCTCATTCCCAGATCTGAGATGGAACTTCCCAGTTGATCAGGATTTTTGTGCTTTTTCTGCTGCCATTTCCACATGGCCTTTGCTCTCTAGTTTGCCTCTTGTTCCACCAGGCTTCCCAGGTCTCTGTTCAATTAACCCAGTTAAGCATGGTACTGCCTGGAGGCAGGAGGATAGAAAGGATGATTCCTTGAGGCTTCTTAGCTACAGGAGTCTATGATTCCAATACTTTTTCCTTTTGAAGGAATGAGAAGAGGATTGAAGAGATGGTCCATGTGCATAAGTTGGGAGGAGGAATTTCAGCCAAATGGAAGAGAGGATTTCTTGACTGCCAGCCCCTAAAACACAGGGATAGATGCCAGAGAAAGCTTTGGAGGTTCTAACTACAGTGGAGATTGACAAGAGAATACAGGGCCTTTTCTTAACTAACTCACTGCTTAATCATGGGGAGACTATTTAGAGAGCCTCACAGAAGGAATACAGCAAAGAACTGAGTAATAAACATTTCTTAAGGCTGCAGTTGACCAATAAACATTTATTAAGCACCTATTGAGTGTCAGACACTGTGTACTAAGTGCTGGGGATTCAAAGAAAGGCAAAAGGCAATCGCTGTCCTCAAAGAACTTACAGTCTAATAGGGGAGATACCAGATAAACAATTCTGCACAAACATGATTTATGCCAGATAAGTTGGAAATAATCAACAGAGGGAAGGCACTAGAATTAAGAGAGTTCCTGTAGAAGGTAGGATTTTAGCTGGGATTTGAAAGAAAGGCCAGCTCATTAAACCTGGAGCATTGGACTGAGTAGAAAATGAGTCATTTTTTATTTCTGCCATTTTTTTATGGTGGAGACTGATAATCTTGGCTCTATCTTCCTCTTCCCTGTTTTCAGCTTTACTGGTTCTCTTCCCTGCAGAGAAAGGAATACTAGAATGGGAGGCTAGGGGCTTAGGGATTCTGTTCTGGCTCTGACACTTTTCATGATTCTATTCTATGATTTCATTTCCTTCTTTGAACCTATGCTTTCACCTCTGTAAAATAAGGTTGGACAAGAACTCTTCTAGTTCCCTTACAGGTCTGACATTCTGTGTTCTAAGGTCTCTTCTAGTTGTGACATTGTATGTTCTACATGGAGCCCTGGGTGGGATCCAGAGTTCTTTGGTTTAACAAGAAAGCTAGAACTACTCCCTCTCTCTGGCCTCCACCCTCGTAGGCGTGGAGTCATTCTTCCCCATTTCCTCTCTGACACGTATGGCTTATTTCTGCTCCAGCACTCCACATTCTGTGTTCTAAGGTCCCTGCTAGCTCTGACATTTTATAGTTCAAAGAATAGGACTCAGTGCCTGTCTATAGATATGAAGGCCTCTCATGAAGTTGAACAATGCTTGCGCGGGCCATTGGCAGGTCTAAAGTATAGGTGAGTGAGGAGAAGAATAGGGGAGAGAGTTTGAGAAAGGAAGGGAGAGAGAAAGAGTAAAAGAAAGAAAGGCAAGAGATGACTGTGGTAGTTAGAACTAAAGAGAGCTAAATGTTGCCAACCCCTGTTTAATTTTGGTCGCAAGGGAAACCAGAATTTACACATACTAGTCTGGCTATGTTTCTAAATCTCTGGTCTTTGCCACATGGAATTGATGTCTTCTCACTCTAGAACTTCCTTCATCCATGTCAGCCACCTTCTCCCACTGGAGGGTTTCTTCCAGGGGTCTCCATTTTGGGGACAGGCCCAGGAAGGCCATGCTTCATTCCCCATCCAGCTATGCTTCCAATCCTCCAGATTTTGCCACAATGACCCCATGAGACTACTTTCTCTCCTCCCCATTTCATTTCCCTTTTATACATTGTCACTCCCAATTAGAATGTAAGCTTCTTGAGGGAGGGGCTGTCTTTCTTTTTGTTTGTATTTGAATTCCCTGTGCTTAGCACAGTGCCTGGGACATGGTGAATACTTTAAAAATGGTTGTTGCCTACCTGCTTTGCTTTTGCTAGAAATTCAGGGATTTTCCTACCATATCACACCGACTATTTAAACAATCTGTATGGGTTCTGAAGTGAGGAATTATGGAGGAATCCAGATTTGATGAAATTGTTAGGACACAAAGAGATGTCCTTCCAATGAGTAGGAAAAGTGGGGAGCTGCCTAAAGTACCAAAGTGGCTACACAGAGAATTCATTTACTACCTGTGTAACCTTGAACCTTAACCTGTTGTAAAATTAGGAGAACTGATACCCTCAAAAGGTTAAAAGCCAGAAAGAAAGATCCCATGAAATTTGTAGCAGCATTTTTGGGGGCAATGAGAAGCTGGAAACAAAATGAGTGTCTATTTATTGGGAATGACTAAACAAACTATGGACATGCAATGGGATATTGTTACGCCAGTAAATGACGAAACTGAGGAATTCAGAAAAATATGTTAAGACTCATATGAAATGATGTGAAGTGAAGAAACCAGAAGCAAGAAAATAAAATAATAGCTGGCATTTTTATAACAACACTCTATAGTTTGCAAAGTACTTTATAAACATCTCTGTTGATTCTCAAAATGACCTTGAGAGGTAGATGCTATTATTATTCCCATTTTGCAGATGAGGAAACTGAGGCAGACAGAAATTATTTCCAAGGGTTACACAGCTAGAAAGTGTCCGAATCCTGATTTGAACTCAAGACTTCCTCACTCTGCGTCCAGTACTCTGCTGTTTCACCTAGCTGCTATATCCATAATGCTTATAATGCTATAAATAAAAATGACACTAAAAGGCGGACAAACCATTATTAACTGTGATGACCAAACTCTTTTAATTGTATAACTAATTAATTTATTTTTAGTTTTCAACATTCACTTCCATAAGATTTTGAGTTTTGAATTTTCTCCCCCATCCACTCCTCCTCAAGGTGGTGTGCAATCTGATACAGGTTCTACTTATACATTCATATTAAACATAACTTCACATTAGTCATGATATAAAGAAGAATTAGCACTAATGGGAGGAACCACGAGAAAGAAGAAACAAAACAAAACAACAAAAGAAAACGAGAGCAAATAATATGCTTCAATCTGCATTCAGACTCCAAAGTTCTTTCTCTGGATGTGGATAGCATTTTCCATCATGAGCCTTTTGGAATTGTCTTAGATCCTTGCATTGCTGAGAAGAGCTAAGTCTATCAAAGTCAGTCATCATGCACTGTGGCTGTTACTTTGTACAATGTTCTCCTGGTTCTGCTCATTTCACTCAGCATCAGTTCATGTAAGTCTTTCCAGGTTTTTCTGAATTCTGCCTGCTCATCATTTCTTATGACATAATAGCATTCCATTACATTCATATACCACAACTTGTTCAGCCATTCCCAGTTGATGGACATCCCCTCAATTTCCAATTCTTTGCCACCACAAAAAGAGCTGCTATAAATACTTTTGTACACGTGGGTTCTTTTCCCATTTTTATGATCTCTTTGGGTTACAGCCCTAGAAGTGGTATTGCTGGGTCAAAGGGTATGCACAGTTTTATAGCCCTTTGGGCATAGTTCCAAATTGCTCTCCAGAATGGTTGGATCAACACACAACTCCACAACAATGCATTAGTGTTCCAATTTTCCCACATCTTCTCCAATATTTATAATTTTCCTGTTTTGTCATGTTAGCCAATCTGATAGGTGTGATGTGGTACTTCAGAGTTGTTTTGATTTGCATTTCTCTAATCAATAGTGATTCAGAGCATTTTTCATATGACTATATATAGCTTTAACTTCTTCCTCTGAAGATTACCTGTTCATATCCTTTGACCATTTATGTGATGACCAATCTGGGTCCAAGAGAATAGATGATGAAACACCCTTTCTTCCTCTTCAGAGAGATTTGGTTTATTATGGGTGTGGAATGTTCTATATATTGTCAGATTCAATCAATTTTTTTAACAAGTTAGTTTGGCTTAACTGCCTTCCTTCCTTCCTTCCTTCCTTCCTTCCTTCCTTTCTTCCTTCCTTCCTGCAAGGGAGAATTTGATGGGGGAGCGAGGAATGCATATCAAGAAATAATTATGAGGTAAAAAACAAAACAAAAAGGTTCAACAAAACCATGTTTTTAAGAATAGACTAAATTGATGCCTGGTAGATCATGGGAATGCTTATAGGCCTAGTATACTTAGATTTCAGCAAAGCATTTGGTAAAGTCTCTAATGCTATCTTCGTGGATAAGCAGCCTTGTTCTGGATGCTGTGTTTCTGTTAATTCCCCCTAAGATAGCATAGTCTTCATTGTAATAGGCCCAAATGGTGGGACGAATCCAATAAGATGAAATTTAGTAGAATAAATCTAATTTACTACATTTATGTTAAAAAAATCAACTGAACCCAATAGATAAATGATTAAAGAATGTAAAAATTTTTCAAAAGAATTGTTAACAATTGTAATCAAAAGTCATCATAGAAAAACATGCTTCAAATTTAGAATAATAAAAATATATTCAATAACAGAAATAGAAAGGAAATTCAAATTAAAACAACTCTGAGGTTCTCCTCACACCCTGAAAATAGGCAAAGTTGACCCAAAAAATGGGAATAACTAATGTTGGAGGTGCTGTGGGAAGATAGGCACACTACTATTTTGTTGACAGAAGAGTGAATTGGCTCAAGAGTTCTGCATTACAATTTAGAATTACTCAAGAAAAGTGATTAAACTGCCCCAGCGATCACATTAATAGGCATATTCCTCAACTAAGTAAAAAGAAACAAAAGTCTAATATATTCCAAAATATTCACATTGGCACTCTTTGTTATAGTAAAGCACTGGGTGCCCGTCATTGGGAAGATGCTGAAAAAACTATGGTATATGAATGCCATGGAATTGTACTGTGCTATTTTTTTAAAAGACAAAAAGAGGAATTCAGAGAAACAAGAAAATGGCCATGCACAGATGTAAAGCAAAATAAGCAGAACCAAAAGAACAATATACATAATGACAATGACAATGTAAATGAAAGGATTACTACCAGTGAGTCAAACATTTAGGAAAAAAATCATTTCAGTCTCAGAGGAGAGAAAATGAAACATGTCTCTAGACTCACAGTAAAGACAGGAGTCTTAGCTAGAACAAATCTTCCTTTGCCTGCCTTCCTTTGCCTTTAATTCCCTTACCTTGCCTTCTCTTTGAGGTACAGACCTAGTAGTGGTATTACTGGGTCAAAGGGTATCCACAGTTTTACTGCTCTTTGGGCATAGTTTCAAATTGTTCTCCAGCATTGTTGGACCAGTTTACAACTCCGCCAATAGTGCATTAGTGTCCCTATTTTTCCATATCCCCTCCAACAGTTATCATTTTCCTTTTCTGTCATGTTAGTCAATCTGTTGGGTGTGAGGTGAAACCTCAGAGTTGTTTTAATTTTCATTTCTCTAATTAACAATGATTTAGAGAATTTCTTCACATGACTATAAATACCTTTGATATCTCCTGAAAACTGCCTCTTCATATCCTTTGAGCACTTATCAATTGATGAATGGCTCTTATCTTTATGAGTTTGACTTAATTCCCTATATTTTTGAGAAATGAGGCCTTTATTAGAGAAACTTGCTGTAAAAAACTATCCTCCCCCCCCCCCCAGTTTCCTGCTTTCCTTTTAATTTTGACTGCATTGGTTTTGTTTGTGCAAAAACTGACAACCTGGAAAAGGTCCAAAGGAAGGCATGGTTAGGATAATAAGCTCTGGGGTCTGAGAATTCTTCTTTTTCCCTAACCCTCCAGGGTTACAGAAATTCTCTTTCATGCTGCCTGTCTCCATGTCCATGTCCATGTCCATGTCCATGTCCATGTCCATGATTAGCAGAGCTGTCACACTGCTTTGGAGGCCCCCAGTATGCTGTCCCTCTGGGACTTTTAAGTACCTCCTTGAGCAATGAAAAGCATGGAAGACTTGACCCTCAATCAATGCAGCACCCTCCCCCCTATTGCTATGTCACCATCAGGTCCCTCTTATGTCCTATCTGAATAAGTAAGACATTTAACTAATGGTTCATACCCCTCATCTGACTTCCCTCACGTTTTCTGTTGGTTCTTAGCATATTATAACAAGCAAAACATCTGCACAAGGACCTATAGTAAGCAATTTAATTGTATTTGATGATACATAGTATGATAATAGTAGCAAGAACTATACTAAGCAATTTAATTGTATTTAATACAATTATAGTAAGCAAGAACCAGAGTAATTTAATATATAATATGGTAATAGTAGTAATATATAAAATAGCAAGAACTATAGTAAACACTTTTATTATTTTTGAAAAAAGTATAATAAAAGAAAAGCAAAATACATGTCACAAATATAGAGTAGCATTTGCCTTATGTCTCAGTTCTAAACCTTCCTAAGGCAGAAAGAACTGTATTTGGACTGGTTTCCATTTTCCTACCCTCCCTAGCCAAGGTTTGTATTAGAGAACCATAGGAGGCTAATATCTCATCATAAACATCCTGATTCTCAGCTGTAGAATGGGACATAGGGACAAACAGTCTAAACTCATAATAGGTGCAATGACTTGATGTCTGAAAATTCCCTTTCACCCTCACGGGAGTACATCTCCTACTTCCTTTCTCATCAACTCAAAATTTCCTTTTGTTTTTGCTGTGGTCAGTTCTGGACACTTGCCTTTGTGACTCAAGCAGCTACCTGTTCGTAAAGCTCACATTCACTGAAAAGGGTTGATGCTTAAAGGCTCCCTAGGACCATTACAGTCCTTTATCCTAGCCACCATTTCTGCCTGCCTTTTCATTCAAAGATCTGATCTGATAACACCTCCCATAAGGTGTATGCGGGAGTAAATGAGTCTGGAAAGGTAGGTTGGAACCAGATTGAGAAGAACCCTAAATGGTAGGCCTTGGATATTTCATTTAACCCACCTTGGTTTTTTTCTGGGCGGACTGCTTTAGAGTCACTATCACCTGACAATGTCACTCTTCTACTCTATAAACTCCGGTGGTTCCCTATTGCCTTCAGGATAAAATATAAACTTCCCTGCTTTTTAAAACCCTTCACAACTTGGCATCATTATATATTACTCTCTTTCCTATACTTTAAAGTCCAGAAAAAGTGGATTTCACTCTGTTTCTCATACACTATACTCCGTATCTCCTATCCCCATGCCTGGGAGGTACTTCCTTCTCACTTCTGCCTCAAAGAATCCCTGACTTTCTTCTAGATGTAGTTAAAGCATCTCCTTCTATATGAAGTCTTCCCTGATTTCCCCCCAAATATTAATGTCTCCCCTTTCAAACTCCTTTCCTTTTAACTACCTTAAATTTATCCTGTCTTTATTTCTACATGTATTTATTCTGTTGTTATTGTTTAGTTGTTCAGTCCCGTCTGCCTCTTTATGACCCCACCGACCATAGCACACCAGACCCTCCTGTCCTCCTCTATCTCTTAGAATCTATCCAAGCTCATGTTCATTGTTTCCATGACACTCCCATCTCATCCTCTGCCATCCCCCTTTCCTTTTGCCTTCAATCTTTCCCAACATATATTGTATGCATGTAAACATATACATATTATGTAAATATATAATACATAATAAATATATAATGAACATAACAATAGATTTATATACAAGATATTTATTATTAATATCATTATAATATAGAATAATATATTGTGTAATATGCTGTTATAATATTCAATATGATAAAATGTAAAATATAATATTTAATGTTATGGTAATATTATTAATAATTTCTATATAACAAGATATAATACAACATACAATAACATATAATACATTTATATACTATATACAAATTTTATATATGTACAATATACAACATATTTATATTATATGCCAATATTTATGTATTATATATACTATATAATCATATTATAATAAATACTATATAACATAGAATATATTATTAATAGAGAATATAATAATTAATGCTAATAATAAATGCTTGGTGATTGATATAAGAAGCTTTCCTATGGGCAAAGTCATGGGCAATGTAGAGTTGAAGATTTTATCTAATCATCCTCCAGGCTGCCTTTGCCATCTTTCTCGGTGTGGTTTAGAGCTGGACTCTGGGTAAGGTCATTAAGACCTTCAAAGACTCTAGAGATTCTTGGTGGACCCTTAAAGCCACCTTGCCCTTTAGAATGTCAGGACTATAGGAGGGTTCCCAGTCCAACTCTTTTACCTCACAGTGGCTCAGACAATGAAAATGACTTTCCTGAGGCCACATGGATAGCAGGAGGCAGAGCCTGGCCTGAATCCACATCTGTCCATCATCAGACTCTATAGCTGAACTAGTCTAGAAAAATAGCTGCCAACTTTTTTTTTTCTTAAAACCTTCCCCATAACATCCTCTGGCAATATATTCCATCACCTTCACCCCTCTGGGCCTCAGTTTCTTTCTCTGTAAAACTGATGGTCTCCAAAGTTGCCTCTGGCTCTAAACCCGGTGAATCCTGGATCCTTGGCAGGAAGATTTTTCTACCTCACTTCAGTCTTTTTGGTTGAATTTTTGACTTGGGCCATTTTGTTCTTACCAGTAAGACCAAACCACTGGTATCTGTGCGCTTCCGCACATGTCTGGGTGTATTCTTTCTCCAAGGAGAAGGAAGGGGACTCCGGTGACAGCATGGAGTAGGGGATAAGAGCGTTAGGTTTGTAGTTCAATAAGAGCTGGGTCAAAATTTCTCCTTTAGACACTTCCCAACTGTGTCACTCTAGCCAAGTCATTTAACTTCTCTGTGCCTCAGTTTCCTTATCTGTAAAATGAGTGGGTTGATCTAGAGGGCTTCTTAGGTCCCTTCCAGCTCTAAATCTATGATCCTAGGATCTTAGTCACAGAAATCCTAAAATGTAAGGGCTAGAAGAGACCTTGGAGACCCTAGAATGTAAGGAAGGGCTAGAAGTGACCTTGGAAATCATTGAATCCAGGGGTTCTCAGTCTTTTTTGTGTCATGGCTCCCCTTTGTAAATCTGATGAAGCCTACGGACCTCTTCTCAGAATAAATTTTTTAAATGCATAAAATACCATTCACATGATTACAAAGGAAGCCAATATATTTCACTTTCTTTCTTTCATTCTTTTTCTTTTATTTGAGTCTTCTTGTACAAAATGACTAATATGGAAATGTTTTAAATGACTGCACATGCATAACCTACATCTGATTGCTTACCATCTCAGGGAGGGGGGATAGGAGGGAGGGAGGAAGGGATAGAATTTAGAACTCAAAATGTGAAAAAATGCCAAAATTGTTTTACCATGTAATTGGGGAAAAATAAAATATATTTAAAAAAAGAAATACAGCTATCAAATTAGTTTTAAAAACCAAACCAAATTCAAGCACTCTGGGTAAAGAATCCTTGATCTAATCCATTGATTAGATTAATCCATTATTAATATCATATATATATATATATATATATATAAATCCAATCATTAATCCAATGATTAAATCCATTCAGGTTATAGAGGGGGGAAACTGAGAGACCTGGAGAGTGGCAGAGACTCCCTTAAGGCTTCCTAGAGAAGAACCAAGAGGAAAGCTCAAGTGTCTTGGCTCCCAGTTCAATGCTCTTTGTTTCTATTGTACCTGTTATCTTTCTGTCTGGTGCCCAAAGCATGGCGGACAATGGGTAAGTACTTGGTAGTGGGCATGGTGACTATGCTTCTATAACTCTCCACTCTCTATTCCAGGTCCCTGGCCCTGGGGCAGCAGTATACATCATTGGGGTCCCAGCCTCTGCTCTGTGGCTCCATTCCCGGTCTGGTCCCCAAGCAGCTTCGTTTCTGCCGCAACTACATTGAGATCATGCCCAGCGTGGCAGAGGGAGTGAAGCTGGGCATCCAAGAATGTCAGCATCAGTTCCGGGGTCGACGCTGGAACTGTACTACCATTGATGACAGCTTGGCCATCTTTGGACCTGTTCTTGACAAAGGTGAGCTCACAAGGTACTGCCTGGCAAGGGAGAAAGTCAGGATCTGTGGTTGGTTCAGGTTGCCGCCATAGGTCACCTTATCCATTCCTCAACCTCCCTGGAAGACTGGCAGCCCAGGTACTCCGAACCCAGGTATCTCAAGGTATCTGAATATGATGCTAGCCTTCAGACTGTGAATTCTGCCATTTTCTCTTTCTCTTTAGATTTCACCCTGTGTTGAAGGTGGGTTGGGGAAGGGGGAAAAGGGGACAACGAGATTTCAGGAAAGGCAAATCCAATCATTATGCTTGGGAAAATAAACATTTTTGCTGATAGTGAAGGGGACTCTTAGGTAAGCTGGGAATGTAGGTGGATGAAAATGTGACTCTGGTCCTTGCCATCAGCATCTGTTACTTCTAAGTCATTTTCACTTTAGGAGGCTAGTCAGAGCTCAGACACTTGCTTACCTCGTCATTGTGATACTCCTAGGCCATTCCTAGGGAACTCAGCATGCATGCATGTGTACAGATTCCCCATAGCAGCTGGTACTGGCAGTGAAGTGTGGAAGGATGGGGAGAGGCGTGGTGTGATTGTTAATTAGTGTGACATCTTCCAATGGTTTGTTGCAAATTGGGCATCAAATTGGGGTCTTCTGGATTCAGGATTCAAGGAGGTCTCTTTGGCTGTTCTTCAAATGAATAATAAGGCAGATATTGCCCACCAGTCAGTCAGTCAGTCAATAAGCATTTATGAAGTCCATTATTTGCCAAGCACTGTACTAAGCACTGGGTGGGGATACAAAGAAAAACAAAAGATTTTCCTAACTCCAAGCCCCAAACTCTAACCACTACTCCACCTAGTATCTTTTAATAAGATTGTTGTGAGGATCAAATTAAATGTTGCAGATAAAGCACTTTATATTAATGTCAGCTTTTATCATTATTCCTTTCACCATTTTTGCTTCTTATATAACACTGGACTAAGTTGTTTCTTCCTTCAATTTATTAGTGGCAAAGTAGAATTTGGCAGCTGGTGAGGCTTTACTTACCCTTCTCTACTTGATGCTCTTGGGGAGCAATAGGTTCTCTGTTTACAGGTAGGGAAGGAGATGGACCTATGAAAATCCATTAGGATCTAAAGCTCCTTGGTCCTCTTCTGTTCTCTGTCATATGGCTGCAATGCAACTCTTCCCCAGCTTTGAATGCACTCTTGATCAATGCATGAAGTCTTTTGTGAACAATAGCCAGCACTGGGCTTTAGCCTTATTAAATATGTGTGTGTATATGTATGCATATATACATATAAACATATGTATTCACATAAATATATATGCTAGCTAATGACCAAATGCTGGTTATTGTCATAGAGAGAAATAAAGATATTTCATATATATTTATATATACACACATACCTATTCATAAAATATATATTATACCTAAATAGTAGCTGTTGTCATAGAGGGAGAAATATAGATATATTTCATATACACACATACATACACACACTCATGCCTATTCTTAAAATATATATGCTAGCCAAAGACCAAATGCTGGCTATTGTCATAGAGAAATATAGATATATTTCATACATATTTATCTATACATACCCACTTATGCCTATTCACAAAATATATATTTTAGCTAAAGACTAGATACAGATATATTTCATAAATCTATATATATACATACTTACACACATATATCTACACACTCATGCCTATTCATAAAATATATGATAGCAAAAAACCAAATCCTGGCTATTACACACACACACACACACACACACACACATACACACACACACACATCTTGAATAAGGCTAAAGACCATATGCTGGCTATTATCTACAAAAGGGAATAGAAAAGATATTTTTATGGTTCTCATTACACTTTTACCAGAGCTCATTGGTTACATAAAAGGTTCTACTTTATGTGCCCAGAGTGAAGATTATTTGTATTTCAGAAGTATGTTTGAATATATGCAGGCAGTTTCAAGGAGTGCTTTCATAGCGACATGTCCGATTCAATTCAATTTAACAGCAATTATCAAGCACCTACTGTGTGCAGTGTCCTGGGACGGATGCCCTGAACTACAAAGATTGATAAGAGAACCCCTGTCCTCAAGGAGTTTACCCACTAATACGTGTATATGTCTCTCTGTGTGTGCATGTGGGGGAGTTGTTAAGACATATACACAAATAACCACAATTAATTTTAACTAAACAGTTTGGACTTCCATTGGGCCACATATACCACAGCATCCATCCATAATTTTTCAAATGTTCTGTTTCCTGCACTCCTTACATGTATTTCTTGTTAGTTTTGCCTTTCATAGGTTCTCTAATTCCCTTGGTTCAGAACTCAACCCACTCCCACCCCGCCATACACACACACTGCTGCTAGAAATTGTTCTTTGTTATAATGTCTTCCTCCGGTCGCCCTTCTACCAGCACCCGCAATCTCACCTACCTACACACAGTGGGCTAATCATTGATCAAGGCTTTGAGATTCCAGAAGGCAAGGGCATGGCCTGCCTCATGAAGCACTTTCTAGGACCAAGGCTGTCAGCAAAGGACAGAGCCCCCGGAAGAAGAGAGGACAGGATGAAAGGCTGGCCCCAGAGCACTGTTCAGCCAGAGGCAAGGCTGGTAATGAGGGTCTTCACTGCTAGCGGGATGGAGACCAAGAGGTAGGGAGGGAAGGATACGTTGAAAGTGGAGAGGGCATCAGACCATAGGGCTGAGATCAAGTGGGGATGTCTGAGAGATCCCGGAGGCTGCGTTGGGCTGGTGGCCTGTGACTGAGGGTATCACCAGGTAGCTGAAAAGCAATGACAGATGAAATGGAAGCGAAGAGACATTAATCTGCAGGGCTGAGACTTAGGAGTGTTTGAGAGATTCAGATGCCCAGGGGGCTGAGGTGGGCCGGAGCAAGGGTCAGGTGCCAAGGAACCGAGACAGGAAAGGAGAGAGGCCGGAGGTCTGGTGGGGGTGGCAGGGGGCAAGGGTAGGGGCAGGGGTAAGCCAAGGAGCTGAGCAGGAGGGGCCAGGGTAGGAAACAGGGCGGGTGGTCATGTTACAAACTCCGGATTTTTTTTCTCTCCCCCTTTCCAGGGAGGAGCTGGGGGAGGATAGAGCAAAATGAGCTTATATTGATTGAAAAAGGGCTAAGCCTTGTCCCCCACTGTGAGGCTGGGGCTGCGGGCCCGGCCCCCGCCACACTCATTTCACATCGCTGCGCCATTCACACGCCCTTTCCCCCATTCTGCCCGGGGAGCGGCGGGGGGGCGGGAGCCCCATCAATAGGGATTTCCCGGCCCCGCGCGGCCCGGGAGGGGGAGGCCCGGCTGGGGGGAGCTGCCCGTTGCTACGCGGTGGCGGCAGGGAATGCCGGGCCCTGGCGCCCTGGGCGCAGTGGCCAGAGGAAGCCTGCCACATTAGGCGGATAATACAGTGTGACACGCGGGGAACAAAGGGAGATTGAGTGGCCCAGCAGGTAACGGCCGGCCGGATGGGGGCTAGGCACAGCGGCTCACTGTCAGCCGCAGTTCTCAGGCTCTCTAATCCCTCCCGCCCCGCGGCCCCCTTCCTGCCCCTCCCCAGGGCTGGGAACCCAAGAAGGCTCTGGGAAATTCCTCCCTGGGCCCAGCATGGACCCGCTGGGGGGATGAGGGCGGGGGCGGGTTGCGAGGTTCAGGGTTTTGGTGAAGTTTTTCGGGTTCCTCCCCCCAGCCGAAGAACGGTTGCTTTTCTTTCCAATTTGCGGACTCTGGCTTGCTTTCTCCTCCACATCCCACAGGTCGAGACCAGAAGAGAGGGCGCTTAGATTTCGGGGCGTCATGAGACAGAAGGGGGAGAGAATGGCTGGGGATCCCTGCTCCAAACCATGGGGATTGTTAATTAGAGCTACCTGAACTTCATTCCTTGGCCCCTCCCTGTTTTACTCCACAGCTTCTGAACATATAGAGAGAACACAGAGGTATTCAGTGGGCTGTGTAAGCTTGGATGGATACGAGTTCTTCCTCTTCTTCAAAAAAATTTTTATTTAATTAAGAAAAATCAATTTTCCTTCCACACCATCCCCTTGCGAAAAGAAAAAGGATACACAATACCCTTGTAACACTCATATTACAGCAAAAAGAAAATTACATTCCATATTTCCAAAAAATAAATGTCATGTTCTGCACCCTGAGAAAAATCGAAAATTGCTTCTCTTCATCATCGTTCGTGGTTGGTCATTGCAGTCATCAGAGATCTTAAGTCTTTCAAAGTTGCTTATTTCACTGCTGCTACTGCATAAATTGTTCTCTTAGTTACTTCCTCTCCTGTTTGAGGGGGAGCATTGCTGAAGAGGCTCCCATGCCAATGAGTCTGCCTGTTTGGGCAAGGCCTTGGCCTTTCTGCAGGATGGTGAACTCTACAAGAGGGAGGAGGAGCAAGAGGTGAGGGCAGTGACTTGATAGCATATTGATCTTGGCATATAAAGAGAAGTCACCTCTTCTCCTTAGTCAGGTCACAGACAACCATCCTACCCTAGGTGAGGGAACCGGTGGAGGGTCCGTGAGGTAGTGGTGGGAAGAGGGAAGAAGGGAGGAATTAAAGACAAGTTCGCTTGTTTCCCTATCCCAATAGCTAGGGAGATGATGCTTCCCCAGCCCTGTCCCTGGGCTTTGTTTAATAATCAGTTTGTCAGTCGATCAGTCAACAAGGATTTATAAATCACTTACTATGTGACAGGCACTTTGCTAAGTGCTGGAAATACACAAAATAGTCCCTTTCCTCAAGAATGTCCATTCTAAAGGGGAGGGGGTAGACCACATAGAGATAACTGGGTAGAGGCAAGACACAGCTAGAAGGTAACTTTAGAGCAGAAGGCTCTAGCACCTGAGGGCACCAGGAAAGATCTCTTACGGAAGGTGGTGTTTGAGCTGAGTTTTGAAGGAAGCCAGGGATCCAAGAGGTGCTAGTCAGGATGGAGAGCATTCCAATTCTGGCATAGGAGACAGTGCAAAGGAACAGAGAGTATGTGGAAGTGAGGAAACAGGCAAGAGGAGTGGAAAGGTAGAAAGAGGTCAAGTTGGGAAAAGCTTTGAATATGAAATAAAGGACTTTGGTCCCGGAGGTAATAGCAAGCCACTAGAGTTTATTGAAGCAAGTTGGAGGGAAGCCACACTCACATTTTAGAAAAATTATTTTGGCAGCTGTGTAGAAGATGGCGTAGAGTTGGTGGGCATTTGAGACAGGTAGACCAATTAGAAAGCTATTGCAACAATCTAAGGGAGAGGTCACGAGGAGCTGGATTAGGGTAGGAATGGAGAGAAGGGATGGAAGAAAAAATGGGAAATGGAAGAAAAAATGCCCTTGGCAACTGAGTGGATACACGGGATAAGAGAGAATGAAGTGTCAAGGGTGCTGTCAAAGCTGAGACTGGGAAGATAGTAGTGCTCTCAAAAGAAAGAGAAGTGCCGAAGGGGATTGGAAATGAGTTCTGTTTTGGACATGTTTGAGATGCCTAGAGAACATCCAGTTCAAGATGTCCAATGGGCATTTTGTGATGTGAGACTGGCACTCAGGAGGAAGACTAGGGCTTGATATATAGATCTGGGAATTATTTGCATAGAGGTGATCATTGGACCCATGGGAGCTGATGAGATTGCCAAGTTGAGAGAATATAGACAGAAAACAGAATACCAAGGCCACTGCCTTCCACTACTTGACTTGTTTCAAAGAGGAGGGCTTCCAACAGCTCCAGGAAGGAGCTTGGTCCCTGCAACTCAAGAGCCTGGAATTGTCTGGGTCAGCAGGGGTGAGGAAGGCTGCCTCTTCCTTGAGACCTTCATGCATTCCCCCACCAACTCTGCTTAATAATTTCTTTTCATTTTTTTACAATTTTCTCATCTCTCTTTTACAATGTTTCTGAATTCCTGTGGATGTATCAAAGGAATTCCATGAGGACAGAGACAGTGTTTTATCAAAACTTCCTATATCTCCCTGTGTAATGAGCTTGTACTAAAGGTTTTGTTAAATTGAATTGAATTGGATGTTAACCTCCTCTGATTTTAAATACAGGGTTTCTGATTTGCCTGAGAGGCAAAACATGCTCCCCCATATTGAATATAGTGTGTCCTAAAAGTATTAGTGCAAATACAACTTAAAACTGTGAGCGCTCCTTCCCTGGTGGGAGCTGGTGGCACAGTCTTTGTGGAGTCTTCTTGTCCATGTGGTGGATCATTTTGAGAGGTAGTGTGGCATTGGACATGATGCCAAAAGACTCAGGTTTGAGGCATGAATCTGATACTTATTAGTTATCACTAACTCCCTTGAGACTCATTACTTATTTGTAAAGTGGTGATAAAAATACTTGCGACTACCTACTTTCTGGATTGTTATTAAGAGAATGTCTATCAGTATGAGCTCTTATTATTACTCCACTCCAATGGGAGAGGGGCCCTATGGGGAGCTGGGCTTGGGAGTCTGCTGGACCCTTATGTCTACAACGTGGGTGCCATAGTGTGAGATCTTTACCATTTCCCATTCCCCATTCCCATTCTCTTCTCTCTCTCCTTTATTTCCTCTCTTCTCACTCATTTCTCTCTCTCTCTCTCTCTCTCTCTCTCTCTCTCTCTCTCTCTCTCTCTCTCTCTTTCTCTTTCTCTATCTGTCTTTCTCTGTCTCTCTTTGTCCCCCCCTCTCTCTCTCTCTCTCTCTCTCTCTCTCTCTCTCTCTCTCTCTCTGTCTCCTCTCTCTCTCTCTGTTTCTCTCTGTCTCCTCTGTCTCTGTCTCTGTCTCCTGTCTCCCTACCTCTCTGTCTGTCTCCCCCCCCCCATTTTTCTCTCTGTCTCCTCTCTCTGTCTCTCTTTTTCCCTCTCCCTGTGTCTCTGTTTTTCTCTCTGTCTCTGTCTCTCTTTATCTCCCTCTCTGTCTCTATCTGTTTCTCTCCATCTCCTTTCTCTGTCTCTCTCTCTCTCTGTCTCTGTCTCTCTGTCTCTGTCTCTCTGTCTCTGTCTGTCTGTCTGTCTCTCTCTCTCTTTCTCTCTCTCTCTCTCTCTCTCTCTCTCTGTCTCTATGTGGCAACGTGCTTTTTAGCCTTAGGGAAGGCAGGCAGGAAACATTTATGAAGTGCCTACTATGTTCTAGGCACTGTGCTAAATACTTTGTAAATACTATCTCAATTGACCTTTACAACGTCAACCCCAGGAAGTAGGTGCTATCATTATCCCCATTTTACAGTTGAGGAAACTGAGACAGAGTTTAAATGACTTGGCCAGGGTCAGACAGCTAGTAAGTGTCTGAGGCCAGATTTTGCCTCTGGGCATCTACAGGGGTTTTTGATGTTGGAATGAGCTTGCAAACTCACTCCCTTCTCACTTTCTTCCCAATCTCTTCTCTACCTACTGTATACACTAAGAAGTGTGGTCCACCTGAGTCAAGGAGCAGGGCCTAGGTCAGCTTTCCCTCACTCCATCCTGCATGCTTTCTTCCCCCACAGCCACTCGGGAATCGGCCTTTGTGCACGCTATCGCCTCTGCTGGTGTGGCTTTTGCTGTCACCCGTTCTTGTGCCGAGGGTACCTCTACAATCTGCGGCTGTGACTCCCATCACAAGGGGCCTCCTGGGGATGGCTGGAAGTGGGGGGGCTGCAGCGAAGATGCCGACTTTGGGGTGCTGGTCTCCAGGGAGTTTGCTGATGCCAGGGAGAACCGTCCAGATGCCCGCTCAGCCATGAACAAACATAACAATGAGGCCGGCAGGACGGTGAGTAAGACCCCCACCCCCACCCCAACCCCACCCTTGCTTTCTCTAACCTTCATTCTTCTTCTGGTCCCATTCCCTTCCACTCCCATTCCTCTACTCAAGTTCTTCCTTTCAGGTCTTAAGGCCTTCAATTTATGTTCCCAGACCACCTTCCAAACAGCTCCCAGCTCCAAATTGCCCCTTCCCCATTGGCTGGACCATTTTCAGCCCAGGGGACCTTGTCTTTCAAGAACACCGATCTAGTTGTTTGTGAGTAAGAGGGGGAGTCAACAGAGAATTTGGGTCTCTTCTCCAGCTTTGCCATTTTACTTGTTTCAGGCATTGGCTCAGTCCTTTCCCAATTCTGGATGTCAGTTTCCCCATCTGTTCACTTTCCTAGACAAAAAAGGAGAGGGTCAAAGGAGTGAGGGAGGGAAGAGAGAATGGGGTATTGAGTTAGAAAGAACCCAGAATGATGATTGTGGGGGGAGATGAATTTCTGTCTGGCTTGAGGCCTAAGAAATAAACCTTGCCCAACCCGCCTAAGAATGGTCCATAGTTATAGATAGCCTTAAAAAGAAGGAATGGGAGTCCTAAGATATACTGTGGCTGCTTTGGTCCCTCTCCTTCCCACAGACTATCCTGGACCATATGCACCTCAAATGTAAGTGCCATGGGCTCTCAGGGAGCTGCGAAGTGAAGACCTGTTGGTGGGCCCAGCCCGACTTCCGGGCCATTGGTGACTTCCTCAAGGACAAGTATGACAGTGCCTCTGAGATGGTGGTAGAGAAACACCGAGAGTCAAGGGGATGGGTAGAGACCCTCCGGGCCAAGTACGCACTCTTCAAACCACCTACTGAACGAGACCTGGTCTATTATGAGAACTCCCCCAATTTCTGTGAACCCAATCCTGAGACTGGGTCCTTTGGAACCAGGGACCGGACTTGTAATGTCACCTCCCATGGGATAGATGGCTGTGACCTGCTGTGCTGCGGCCGAGGCCACAACACACGGACAGAGAAGCGAAAGGAGAAATGTCATTGCATCTTTCATTGGTGTTGCTATGTCAGCTGTCAAGAGTGTATCCGTATCTATGACGTCCACACCTGCAAGTAAAGACCAGAGGTAAGGGGCAGACCAGAAGAAGAGGTCAGGGCTTGGGTTAAAAGTAGAGGGAGAAGGGAAGGATAGGTGGAAATTGGGTAGCAAGAGCTATTTATCCTCCTTCCCATGACATCTCTGTTCAGCTTCTAGGTTGTCCAGGTATTTGGGTTCCTAGGTAATAGAACCAAGCCTTCCAGGCCTAAATGAGTGATCTTGGACTAATGACCTTAAGGCTACAGATAACCAGCAGGGAACAAAGAGGCGGAGACAGAATGGTCAGAGGTTCAATAACTTATTGAAATTCTTATTCAAACTTCTAGTAGATAATGAGCCAGATCACTTGGAGTGGGGTGGGGGTGAGGGGAATTGGGGATTCTAAGAGGCAGAGGTGAGGATGGATGATGTTTCATGAATGGGAAGGACAGTGTGTGCAGTCACAGAGGGCTTCATTAAGCATGCGGATACTACTAAACTTTTCCACTTTGAAGAAAAAAGAGGCTATATTGTAGCTTGATTACCAAGCAAAAGACCAGTTGAAAAGAGGAGACAGGGCCGATTTGAACAGATGTTTAACTTCTATACTTGGGATTAAGTTAATATATGAAACCCTTGAAGACATCAGGCTATAGAGAGATATCCTGCATGGTTCTACAAAGAACCTGGGGGGCATCTCCTGTTGTCCTGATATATATTTTGCCACTGGACCCAGATGGCTCTGGAGGAGAAAGTGAGGCTGGTGACTTTGCACATTCCTCCCTCGCTTAAATCTAATTGATTTGCAAGTCATGGCATCACTTTCCTGATGTCATGTTCCTCTTTGAGAATGAAGGACAAACAACAACCTGTGAGTAGTAGTAGCTGCTTCATTGGGGACCCAACTGGCCAGTTCCAGTTGGGCAATGCAACTTCTTCCTTCCTTCCTTCCTTCCTTCCTTCCTTCCTTCCTTCCTTCCCTCCCTCCTTCTTTCCCTCCCTCCCTTCGTCCTCTCCCTCTGTCCACATAGGGAATCATACCCTTACCTGAGGGTGCTCTGTCCAAAGCAAGATATCTTAAGGTTTACAAGCTAGATTTCTTTTTTATGGACCATACCTTAACCCCAAATCACTCTGGCTGTCTTTGATTGGTCAATAATGGGCCCCAGCCCAAGCCTCACTTGGTCATTGTTTGGATTCTAATGGCTCAGAGTGAGTGTAAATAGCAATTGTTTCTTTTTGACCAGAAACCCTGAGGTTCTTCTTCTCCCCAGTTGATTTTCTTTCTTTCTTTCTTTTTTTTTGACTGGGTAAAAGAGGCCATTCTTTGCCTCATTTTTAACTATACTTAATCACTGAATAGGCATTGCCTCAGACAAACTGAGACCTGGGAAAGACTTTAGCTTAAAAAGACCAAAACGCCTCCCACTGCGTCTGGGGCCATCTCCAGTCATCCCGATATCCAGCATGGTTCTACAAAGAACCTGGGGGCCATCTGCAGTTGTTCTGATTTATATCTTGCCACTGGACCCAGATGGCTCTGGAGGAGAAAGTGAGGCTGGTGACTTTGCACAGCCCTGCCTCACTTAAATCCAATTTATGGCAAGTCATGACATCGTAGCAGTACAACAACAAGAACCTATAAAAAGCCCCATAGAAGTTATCTCATGCTCACCTGTGAAAGTCCCCACACCTCACTGTAGAACGAGAAGGAATTAAAAAAATCTTTTCAATTAAAAATGGAAACATTTCTCTTCTTCCTACTGCCCCATTGAAATTTTTTAAAAATAAAATACTAGAAATCCTAGCAATAGCAATAAGATAAGAAAAAGAAATTGAAGGAATAAGAATAGGCAATGAAGAAGCAAAACTATCAATCTTTGCAGATGATATGAAGGTATGCTTAGAGAAACTTAGAGAATCAAGTAAAAAAATGGCTGAAAGAGTTAACAATAAAAGATCACACATTATGACCAGGACTTTATTTATTATTATTTATACCAGGACTGCAGGTTTGGCTCAATATTAGGAAAAGTATCAGCATAATTGACCGTATCAATAACAAAACAACAAAATCATGTAATTATTTCAATAGATATAGGAAAAGTTTTAGACAAAATACAATACTCATTCCTATTTTTAAAATGCTAGAAAGCACAGAAATAAATGGAGCTTTCTTGAAAATGATAATTAGTATCTATCTAAAACTATTAGCATGTATTATCTGTAATGTAGATAAGCTAGAAGCCTTCCCAATAAGATCAGAGGTGAAGTAAGGATGCCCATTATCACCACTATTATTCAAAACTGTACTAGAAATGTTAGTTATAATAAAAAATAAGAAAAATAAATTGAAGGAATAAAAACAGGCAATGAAGAAACAAAACCATTGCTCTTTGCTGATGATAGGATGGTATACTTAGGGAACTTTAAGGAGTTCTAACTAAAAACTAAAAAGCTAATTGAAATGATTAACTTTGACAAAGTTGTAAGATAGAAAGTAAATCCACATAAACTATCAGCATTTCTATATATTACCAATAAAATCTAGCAGGAAGAGATAGAAAGAGAAATTCCATTGAAAATAATTGCAGACAATATAAAATACTTCGGAGTCTATCTGACAAGATAAACCCAGTAACTATGTGAACACAAGTATAGAACACTTTTCATGCAAAGACAGATCTAAACAACAACTCACCTGTCAAACCTATGGATAAGGAAAGAGTCTGCGATCAAACTAAGAGAGGATCACAGGAGGTAAAATGGGTAACTTTGATTACATGAAATTAAAAAGTTTTACAGAAACAAAACCAATGGAGTCAAGATTAAAAGGGAAGCAGGAAACTGAGGAAAACGTTTTACAGCAAGTTTCTCTAATAAAGGCCTCATTTCTCAAAAATATAGGGAACTGAGTCAAACGTATAAAGATAAGAGCCATTCTCCAATTGATAAATGGTCAAAGGCTATGAAGAGGCAGTTTTCAGAAGGAGAAATCAAAGCTGTGGATTTTTTTGACATGTGAAAAATGCTCTATTGATTAGGGAAATGAAAATTAAAATCACTCTGAGGTTTTACTTCACACCTATCAGATTGGCTAACATGACAGGAAAGGAAAATGACAACTGTTGGAGGGAATGTGGAAAAATAGGGACATTAATACACCAGTGGTAGAGTTGTGAACTGGTCCAACCATGTGGGAGAACAATTTGAAACTATGCCCAAAGTGCTGTAAAACTGTGGATACCCTTGACCCAGCACTGCCACTACTAGGTATGTACCCCAAAGAGATCAAAGAAAAAGTAAAAGGACTTATGTGTACAAAAAGCTATTTATAGCAGTTCTTTTTGTGGTGGCAAAGAATTGTAAATGGAGGGAATGCCCAACAATTAGGGAATGGCTGAACAAGCTTCAGTATATGATTGTATTGGAATACTACTGTGCTATAAGAAATGATGAAGGAGTTAGTTTCAGAAAAACCTGGAAGACCTTTGTGAATTGATGCGGAGTAAAGTGAGGAGAACCAAGAGATCATTGTACACAGTAATAGCAATATTGTAACAATGATCCACTGTGAAAGACTTAGATACTCTGATCAGTACAATGATTCCTGGCAATTCCAAAAGATTCATGATAAAAAAAATGCCACTTACCTCCAGAGAGAGAATGGATGAAGTCTGAATGCAAATTGAAGCATAATTTTTTCATTATATTTTTCTTTTTTTGCAACATGGCTAATATGGAAATATACTTTGCATGATTTCATAAGTATAACTGACATCATAGCATAGCAAGGCTTTGGATAAAATAGTGGGCATGATCTAATCCAATCCAATCTGCTCTAGTCCAATATAGGATGCATTTATTAAACACCTACTGTGTGCAAGGTACTGTACTAGGTACTGAGAATATGAAGACCAAAAACAAATAAAACCCCTCCAAATCCACTAGTCCTTGCCCTTGGGGAATTTACATTTTACACTGGGGGATGCAACATGTAAAGAGATAAGTATATGGATAGTTATTAGAGGAGAAAAAGAACTTAATACCAAGGGGGTGGGAGAGGGACCAGGAAAGGCTTCCCCTAAGGGGTGGCACTTAAACTGGATTTTGAAGTAACTGAATTTAGAGATTCTAAGAGACTGAAACAAGGAGGGATGATGACATTTCAGGAATGGTGGGGTGAGTTACGAGGTGTACACAGGCAGAAGTGGTCACTAGGTCTGCTGATGCTTCCAAACTGGGGTTAGGAAAAAGATCTTATCCACCTAAGAGAACACAGATTGAGTTATTCAAGATGGCTATGGTCAATTAAGACAGTAAAAATGAATAATACAACCAAAACAGGGCTTGTACTCTTGGGTACCCAGAAGAGTCAAACACTGCCTACTTCTTCCACTCCCAATCCTAATGTAATAGCACTGTGCCTGCAGGTGTTGATTGAGCTTTTACTCCCTCTTTTTTCACTTGGGGAGACGAGTTCAAATGTGACTTTAGAGACTTACTAACTGTGTGACCCTGGGCAAGTCACTTAAACTTTGCCTCAGTTTCCTCAACTATAAATGGGAATAATATCTCTGTTGGCATCATTTGTTCTTTGTGCTATGTCTCTGGCTGTATCGTTTATTCTTATTCTCTTAATTTACTATAGCCATCTTGAATAAACTTTGTTCCCTTAGGTGGATGAGATCCTTTTCCCAAGCCCAGTTTAGAAGCACCTACCTCCCAGGGTCATGATGAGGATCAAATGAGATAATATTAGTAAAGTGCTTCGCACAGTGCCTGGCACATAGTAGGCACTTAAATGTTTTCTCCCTCCCTTCCTCCTTCCCTTTATCCCTCCCATCCCTTCCCTCCTTTTAATCCCTTCCTTTTCCTTCCTCCCTCCTTCCTTCCTCTCTCCCTCCCTCTTTCCTTCCTCCCTCCCTTTTTTCTTCCCTCCCTTCCTTCCTTCCTTCCTTCCTTCCTTCTTACTGTCCTCCTTCCTTCCTTCTTCCCTCTCTCCCTCCTTCTCTTCCTTCTTTCCTTTCTTCCTTCTTTCCTTCATGCCTTCTTTCCTTCCTTCCTTCCTTCCTTCTTACTGCCCTCCTTCCTTCTTTCCTTTCTTCTTTCCTCCTGAATCACCAAGTTCACTCCCAGATGCCTGGACTAGTTCTGATGAGTCTGGGTTGGACTGGCCACTTGCTGTAAAAACAATATAAGGATGCTATGGACTTGAAATTTGAAGTCAGAGTTTGGATATTGAGGCTTTATTGTCCGTCCATAAGGATTGCAATGAAGTAAAAGAGGACTCCTCTCTTTGGGATTTCTTCTTTTTCCATATACAAATAAAATCATATGAGAGGCAACATAACTGAGTGGATAGCAAAATGAGTTGAGAGGTGATTAGGTAGCAAAATGAATACAGCATCAGGCTTGGCATCAGAGATATATAAATTCATTCTGTCTCAGACATTGACTAGCTGTGTGATCCTGGGCAAGTGACATAAAAAACCTCTGTGCCTTAGTTTCCCCATCTGTAAAATAAGGATAATAACAGCACCCACCTCTCAGGGTTGTTGTGAGGATCAAATGAGATATTTGTAAAGTTCTTTGAAAAGCACTTTATAAATGTTAGCTATTGTTATTCATATCCAGTCTCTGGCACTGTTTCTGGCATAGCACCACACTTAATAAATACTGGTTAATTGATTGATTACTAGCTGTTTAAGTATGAGTAGGTCACTCAATATACATCAATAGAGGGAGTTGTGACACAGCCATGAAATCACAGGCCCTTTACATAAAGAACTGTATAGATGCCCTGACAAAACCAGCCTGATAACCTTGGCAACCTGTGGAGGGTTTTTTCTGGTGGGTGGAGTAATCATAGAAGGCTCTTGTTCTCTTAGCTAGCCAAGAACTGGATTTTAAAGGTTGCCACATCAATACCTACTTGGGTCTAAGTGTTTTTGGTGGAAACCATGTTCTGTACCTTCTCTGTGTCCCTTCCCTAGCCATGGATCCTGGTCCACAAAGTGTAGGGGCAGAATGATGTTGAGACTAGACTAGAAATATAGAATCTTGAGTTCAGGTCCTACCTTTTCCACAAGCTTACTGTATGATTTTTGGCAAGCCATTTTTCCCCTGTGGCACTCAGTTTCCTCATTTGTAAAATAAAAAGGATTGGCCCAGATGCCATCTGGTTTCCTTCCTGCCCTAGGACTTACGATTCTGGGTCCAAATTTCTAACAAGGGTTCCTATCAATCAATAAGTAAACATTTATTAAACACCTTTGTGCTAGGTACTGTGCTGAGTGCTGGGAATTAAAAAAAAAAAAGACAAAAGACAGTCCCTGCCCTCGAGGAGTTTATAATCTATTGGCTCCTATCTGATAGGAAAAAAAAATCCTTTCCAATCTTCACAGAGGATTTCATTTGTGCAAATCAAGAAGGTACTGTAATGAAAGAAAATCCTATCATAAGATTCACTGATTGACCTTTGCCAGATACCCCAGGACTAATGCTCCATGTATAGCATAGATCTACTCTGTGAATGTTGGCCAAAGAGGGGGCATTCATTTAATAGAACTTCAGTGTTCTATTGGGAACATTCCCAGAGGCCATTGGGTCCAACTGATACCAGAAAAAAAACATTTCCTTCTAGAACATATAAGTGAATGAGACCACAGATTGAGAGCTAGAAGGGACCTTAGAAGTTGAGTTCAAACCCATAATTTTACAGATGAAAAAAACTGAGGCTCACAGGAATTGTGACTGGCCCAAGGTCACACCTGTAGTACGCCAGCATTTGAACCCAGGTTAGGTCATCCAGCCTCTGTTTGAAGACCTCCTGAAAGGGGGAACATACTATCTACCTTCTGAGACCCATCCATTCCACTTTTGCATAGCTCTAATTGTTAGGAAGTTTCCCCTTATTTCTAGCCCCTTTGCAACGCCCACCTGTTGCTCCCAGATCTGCCCCCTGAGGCCAAATAGAATCAGTCTAATCCTTCTTCCAGGTGACTGGCTTTCAAATACTTGAAGACAGATATCATGTCCCTCTCCCTCTCCCCCTCCCTCTTCCCTAGGTATTCTCTTCTCCAGGCTAAGCATGCCCGGTCCTGTCAGTTCATCTTCCTGTGGCGTGAACTTGAGGCCCTTCAGCACCTGCTCATCCTCTTTGGACAAGCTTGTCCTCTCAGGCTTGTTAATGTCCTTCCTAAAGTGTGATGCACAGAACACAATATGGATAACGTGTTCTGTGCGGGCCAGAGTAGAGCAGGGTGAACACCTCCTCCCTCTTGGAAGCCAAAGACTGCATCAGGTTTTTTTTTTTTTTTTTTTTTTTTTTTTTGCCATCTCATAAAGTTGACTTGCAGTCCACTATGAACAACTTCTAGATCTTCTTGGGGCCTCGGGTTCTCTGGACACATCATTCCCATCTGGTACTTGTGAGGTTGATTTTTTGAACCAAGATGTAAGACTTTTACATTTATTCCTGTTATGTTTCAGCTTATTTGATTCAGCCCAGTGTTCTAATCTGTCTTTTTAAATCTCGCTTTAGTTGTCCAGTGTGTTGCCTCTCTCCTGGCTTCATCCTATCTAAAAAATCTGATCAGCATACCATCTGTTCCTTTAGCCGTGGAATTGTTAACAATGTTAAATAGCATAGGATCAAGAAGGACAGCTAGGTGGTGCAGTGGATAGAATGCCTGGGGCCTGGAGTCAGGAAGACCCGAGTTCAAATCCAGCCTCAGACACTTAATAGCTGTATGACCTTGGCCAAAGGACTTGACCCTATTTGCCTCAGTTTCCTCATCTGTCAAATAAGTTGGAGAAGGAACTGGCAAACTGCTCTAGTATCTTTGCCAAGAAAACCCCAAATGGGGCCATGACGAGTAGGACATAACTGAGCAATGACAATGGGACCAAGAGCCCTAGGACACTCTGTGGCTTCTATCTTCTATACTAATAGTTCACAAACTTTTTGGTCTCAGGATCTCTTAAACTCTTAAAAATTACTGAAAACCTCCGAAGAGCTTTCGTTTATGTGAGTTATAGCTATCAATATTTACTATATTAGAGAAAATGTCAATCAAAAAAAAAAGAAAATGTCATTATTATTACAAAAATAGTTTTGACTTTGTGGATTGTCTGAAAGGGTCTCGGGGAGCTATCAAGGTCCCTGGCCTACACTTTGAGAATTTCTATTTTATACCAGGTCTGTCAATATTCTTAGCTGGTTGGTGAGTTTCCTGTGTATTGATTTCTTTGGACAATAGCTTTTTCCTTCACATCAGAATGGTTTCTCTTTGTGACATTTTTGGGAGTTTCCTGTCCCTCCTGGGCTGGAATAATTCTTCTGTGGTAATAAATCTGAATGTATTGGGCTTAGCCTTTGAAAAATCTGTTCTCCTCAAATGCCTGATAGAGAATCCATCAAAATGGCTGCAGCTTATCCTTTCCTCTATCACAAACACCAAGAAGGACTGATCACTTTCTCCCAAGGTTTCCCTCATTTCCATGTCAGCAACCAATTTCTTTCCATTGATTAGAGTCAAATCAAGAATAGAATTTCTCTTTGTTGGCTCCTGGGTAGTTGACCAGTGTTTCTTTACTCACTCCAAGTCATGAAGACAGGCAATCTAATGAGACAGGGAAAGCTATGCCAGAGGGAGGATCACAAGATGAGACTAGCAAAGACAGGTCTATAAACTCGTTTACCAGCTGTCCTCACTGCAATTACTCCTGTCTAGAGTTCAGAGAAGTGGTGGTGTTGTTCAGTCGTGTCCGACTCTTTGTGACCCCATTTGGGTTTTCTTTTTTGACAAAGATACTGGGGTGGTTTGCCATTTCCTTCTCTAGCTCATTTTACAGATGAGCAAACTGAGGCAAATGGGGCCATGTGGCTTACTAGAGTCACACAGCTAGTAAGTGTCTGAGGCTGGATTTAATCTCATAAAGATGAGTCTCCCTGACTCCAGGCCTGGTACTCAGCCCTTCAGAGAGGTAAGAACAATGGAGAGGAAAGAATTAGATGCCACTTGTGAAGAATGGACCTTGGTGAAAATGGCTGCAGGAGATTATAAATAGAGTAGTATACAGAAACTCAAGCCTGGGGTCTTTCTGGGAGGGAAAAATTAGTAGCCATGCTTTCCAGTACATCTAGTACATTCCGGTGTCTTGTGTGAATTATGGACCTTACTCTCCTTCAAGTAGACAAAGGTGTAAGCCCTTTGCTAAAAGGGCTAAGCCCAGTTATTTATATGGAACAGTTAAATGAGCTATTGACAAGGTTTCATGGACCTAATTTCTAGTCTCCAGGCTATAATCCAGATAGTGATAGTTATCTATCACTATGCAGGAGACCTTGGGCAAGTAGATTAATATCTCTGAACCTCAGTTTCTGATCCTTAAAGGGTGAGGTTCACATCATACAGTCTACGCAAAACATGATATGAATGTAAGATACTCTTATAGTGTTCTCATATAAGTGGAATTAAGTAGAATCTTTTTCTTCAGGTTAGGGTTGCTCACAGCAGAAAAGTTAACTCTCATACTTTTAATGACCTTTTACCACATCACCTTTTAAGGTTGGCTTTAAGGCATGTTTTGGAGGCACAGCATCAAATCAGCCAGGTTGGTTGTTAGGTCCCCATCTAAGATAATTCATTATGGAAACATTGATTGATCTTTTCCTGTCCTAGGAGAATGAGACATTCCTGTTTGGAAGATGGGCCAGATAACTCCTCAGGCAGCCTTATCAGCATAGCCCCCATGGAAAGAGCTTTTTGATTTGAAAATCAAAAGCCCAGAGAAGGCTGAGAAACATGACCCCACAGACCACTGGGCTCAAGATTGAAAGACAGAAGTGGTCTGAGCACAGATAACCCTCAACTTTAATGTTGGTTGAATGAATACATGAACTTTAAACCAGTGCCGAGCTATCTATCATGACCAGTGATGAATTACAGGCCAGTTCCAAATCAGCCTTGCAAAGAATTATAAAGCATTTTATTAGCTCACAAATCTTCCTTAAAAGTGCAGAGACAGTAAAGTGAATCAAATCATTGCTCTGTAATACACATCCTGTAAAACTTCTACTTGTCCAGGGCAAGTAGTTATTTGCTTCTCACCCTCATTCCCATTCTATTTTTGAATCATTATTTATTTAATATTTTTAGTTTTTAGCATTGATTTCCACAAGAGTTTGAATTACAAATTTTCTCCCCATTTCTACCCTCCTCCCCACTCCAAGATAGCATATATTCTGATTGCGCCATTCCCCAGTCAGCCCTCACTTCTGTCACCCCACTCCCCCCATCCCCTTTTCCCTTACTTTCTTGTAGGGCAAGATAAATTTCTGTGCCCCATCGCCTGTATATCTTATTTCCTAGTTGCATGCAAAAACTTTTTTTTTGAACATCTGATTTTAAAACTTTGAGTTCCAAATTCTCTCCCCTCTTCCCTCCCCACCCACCATCCCTAAGAAGGCAAGCAATTCAACATAGGCCACATGTGTATCATTATGCAAAACCCTTCCACAATACTCATGTTGTGAAAGACTAACTATATTTTGCTCCTTCCTATCCTATCCCCCTTTATTCAATTTTCTCCCTTGACCCTGTCCCTTTTCAAAAGTGTTTGCTTTTGATTACCTCCTCCTCCTATCTGCCCTTCCTTCTACCATCCCCCCTTTTTAATCTCCTTCCTCCTTTCCTGTGGGGTAAGATAACCAATTGAGTGTGTATGTTATTCCCTCCTCAGGTCAAATCCGATGAGAGCAAGATTCACTCATTTCCCCTCACCTGCCCCCTCTTCCCTTCCAACAGAACTGCTTTTTCTTGCCACTTTTATGCAAGATAGTTTACCCCATTCTATCTCTCCCTTTCCCCCCTCTCAACCCTTAATTTGATTTTATTTTTTTAGATATCATCCCTTCATATTCAACTCACCCTGTGCCCTCTGTCTATATATATATACATATACATAAATGTGTGTGTATATATATATATATATATATATATATATATATATATATATATATTCCCTTCAGCTACCCTAATACTGAGGTCTCATGAATTATACACATAATCTTTCCATGTAGGAATGTAAACAAAACAGTTCAACTTTAGTAAGTCCCTTATGATTTCTCTTTCTTGTTTACCTTTTCATGCTTCTCTTGATTCTTGTGTCTCAAAGTCAAATTCATTCCCATTCTTGCATCAGTGACTAGGGATTTCACTGACACACTACCAGGCTTTGGAGAGAGAAGAGTCTGACTGCTCGTACGGATGAGTGGCTGTTGCAAAGACGATGGCTGTCCTCTAGTCACTATAAACTGTGCACTGGAATTCTCCCTCTTAATATTCAACCAACCCAATACCCACATACAGACTGCTTACTAGGCTGGCCAGCAATGATCCCTTCTGTACCTGGCCTTAAGGGTGTTTTAGTTGTTAGACTGTCTATAAAACTCTATATATTTGTTGAATTTTGCAAAATGACAAGTGAAGATCTTTTACTCTTTTGTCTCTAAGGCTACCAGATTTTGCAAGTATCTTTTGCATAGTGCTAAGAACCCTTAATGAGTGAAGATAAAACCCCTATTAATTAAGATGGGAATCCTAGTGTAACAGAAAGATCAAACAAGTCTGCATTATTTTTTCACCCAGAAGGGTGGTCTCCCAGGGGCAAGAGATTCTTCCTTTTCAATCTTTCTCTTTATTTTTTCAAAGGGCTCTGGGAGCAGGTGAAGCATGTGGCTGGGAGGATTGACCACAGTCCCACGGGAAGCCAGGATCTACAGCCAGGACCCATGCTCACAGCATCAGAGAGCATTGAACAAAACAGACTAATGCCAGATGCATGTGTGGTAAATTACCTGGACCTAACCCACCCAATGAATGGGACTTTTTCCTCCTTCCTTTTCCTCAAGATTTTCACCCTACTCTGGATGCTTTGTGTGTGTGTGTGTGTGTTTTTTTGTTTTTGTTTTTTTAAAGAAGGGGCTCTCTCTTTGGTTCTCTAGGGTCTGACAGGCACAGACCCCAGAGCTAATCTTTGCACATGTTATGAGAAAACAAAAAAATTTTTAAAAATGTCAACTCCAGCAGGACAGGCTGGGCTGATCCAAGCTCTCTGCCTGATAACAGCAATCACTGTTTCCAAACTGTTACTTACGATGGGATTCCTCAGTGTCTATGAGGTGGGAATTATGAGGCAGGACAGCCCCCTGTGGTATCCTCTTCCCTAACTGCTCCCATCCAAATTTGACATACCTTTATATGCTGGTGAAAAGCCATAGTTTTAGTGAGGATAAAGCGGTAGGCTGGGCCAAGGCTGAGCTGGAAGAGGCTTTTGAACTTTAAGCACCTGTGAAGCTGGCCAAATAGCAGCCATTCATTATTGTCTTTTTTTTTTTCCAGAAGGCCATTCTGCTTAAGAAGCATTTATGAACAATAGATGCAAAACCCAAAGTCTCTTTGTAAAGAGGTTTCACCTGGAAATGCAGTCAAGTGATTTTTTGTGAACTGGCAACATGGGCAAGCCTTGTTCACCAGCTCTAATGGAGTCTCACAGGTCTTTATGAGGCCATCCATCCATGGTTTTTTTTTTTCTTTAGCTGTAGGAATGAGAAGTATTCTTGTTTCCTCTGAAATAAGGACAATTCCCCCACCCTACACCCAACAACCATCCATACCTTTCTTTGACCTATATAAGGAAAAATGCAATCCAATGAAATATTGCTTTTCTTCCCCTCATTTTTATCTTCAATATTGCTTTTCTACCCCTCATTTTTACTCAGAGGTGACACTGAACATTTACTCATCATACAGGTGTTGATTTTTGACATAATCCATTAATGACAGGCAGGCTTGATCTTCTTGGTCCACAAATTACTGAGATGCACTTAGTAGGACCAACTACCCAGCCTTGGGACAATTTTACACCTCCTATAGGCTATTGAAATCCAAGGAAATGAATTTTTTTTTTGGGGGGGAACTTTTACAAAAATACATGGGAAGAGGATTCAGGGAAGAAAGAAAAAAGTTGTTTTCTATTTGAGCTACCACATTCTTGGACCAGGGGTCAAGGGATAGAATTAGTAGCATTCTGCTCGTTCTCTAAGATGGTATACACCATTACCTAGGAGCCTCGCATGCGTACTTTAAGCTGCAAAAAGTATACTTCCACCTCCCCTCCCTCTCCCCCACCTCCCCTATAAGGAGCTTGACTGCTCCCTCCTCCTCACCTTAGACTGCCAAGTGTTAAACCAAGGCGACTTGGTGATGCTTGCTCTGACTGATACATATTTTAAAAGCAGCCTTTTCATACCTTATGTATTCTATATTAAAAGTGGTTAAAAAAAAGTCATGTTTCCAGGGAGTATTCCAGTAGCTGACTTAATTATTTAATAATAGTACATTGATTACATTGTAATTATTCTTGCTGTAGTCAGGTATTAGTATCCGATGGAAATTTCCTACAAACCTGCTGTATCCAAAGTTTTGTAAAAAGTTGTAGAGGTTGTCAATCTTTTTGATTTTATATTCAAAAGAATTCTCTTTTTATAAATATTATTTATTATACAATGTATATACCTTTGAGTTAACTAAGATTATATATTATATAAATATATTATATATATATTTGGAGAAAATATATTTCATCATGCAGTTTTTTTTTCTGTTAAGTCATTAAAGAGAAGGTAAACAAACTTAAAACTGACATGTGGTTACAGTCTGTGTATTTTACAGATGAACTCCCACAGGGCCAAGAATATGAAATTTCAAACATGGTGACCTCAGCTTTCTGGTCCCAGCTCAAGGTTCTTTTTCCCCTACTCCTGTTGAAGAATATACTAAACATAATTTCACATAGTAAAATCTGAGCTACTAACAATGTAAAGTTCCCAGAGGCAACCTCCTGCTTAAATAAACTCGATATACATAAGTTCCAAGTTGTAAAATTGATAACATTGGGTACTGATTAAACTTATGGAGCCTGATACCTTTTATTTAAGGACTTTTCAGCCTGGACAACATTATATGTTTGATTAGTAGCATCTTCTGCTAAGATAAAATTTTGCAGCCTGATTTTGAAAAATCAGACATATTTCCTTCCATAAAAAAGGAGGGGAGTTATATTCTGGAAATATTCAGAATCTCCTGTCTCATCTGAAGCTGTTTTGGTTGGTAATGGACAAGGTGGGAGTTTTGATGGTAAAAAGGAGATCCTTGGGTCAAGAATGTACCACAAAATTCTGGAAGTAGCACTGGACTGCTCACCAATTTAGTCCCTTCTTCACAAAATGTTTTCAATTTATAGTCTATTGGGAATTTTATGAGGGATGTCCATGGGAATATAGGATTTGCTTTGCAGGCACCTCTGATAATACTATGTTTATTTTGTAAAATGAGGCATGCTGGTATTTGAGAATGTTCTGTAAAATGTCACTAAAAGTAGTTTCCTCCAGGTGCCGCCCCCCCCATAAGGAATAAGTCATAGAATGAAGATGATGAGTGGTGAGTGGGGAATGGCATTCCAGGTCTCTTAATTTCATGAAAAACAGGTTCATTATAGTTTTAATTTCTAGATTGGCTTGAGCAGTAAGAGTAGGAATTCTCAGTAGGTGTATTCCAGGTGGGTGGGTTTTTGTTTCTTTGGTTTAAAATCCAAAGTTAATCCAAGTCTTATAAAGCGTGAGATTCTATAATTCAGAATAAGGGATGATTCTTCCAGTCTTTAGACCCAATTGCAAAATTCCACCTTTAATAAATGTAACAATTCTCTCTGAAGCTCAAAAGTACTTTCATATTTACATTATACCGTTTATTTATTCTGCACTTTCTCTTATCAAACAACCTTTAGAATTTACACTAATCAAGACAGAGGATGGACTGATGTTTACCAGTATACCCCTAAAAGAATTTGGAGAGAATGTTTTTCCATTCCTTTATAACTGACTCCTTAATATTCTTGGCGATATACAAATTTTGATTAATTTTAATCAGATATCATCAGGATTACTGTGTCTTTCTAAGGTAGCACATGTCTCAGAAGACAACTTGGAGGAAACCGAGCCATAGGAGGATAAGGTGAAAGAAATGGCAATGTTTAACTTGGAATGGTAAAGACACAGGATCAGTGGGGAAGGGGGGAGGCTGTGAAGGGAACATGATAGTTGTCTTATTTGAAAGGCTGTCATCCAGGAGAGATTATGTTCTATGTAAACCCAGAGGGCAAAACTATCAGCAGCGTGTGGAAGTTAAAGACAGTCGGATTTTACTTTGATAGAAATAAAATTTCTCAATAATTGGAACCCTGCAAAAGTAGGATGGGAAGGAGGTCACTGCCCCCGCTTCCTCCCCATTCCTTAAGGTCTTAACATAGGGAATGGATAACCAGTCTGTGTGATCTCTCTCTCTTATGGACTGATGAAAGGCCACTGACAAACTGTAGCATGCCCTCAGGAGACTCACCATGTCCTAGCAAAATAGGTTGAAAGAACTAAGGATTATCATTTTCCTCATTTTGCAAGCAGAGTAACTTAGGCATAGTTTCATGGGTGACAAAATGGCCAAGAAGACTTCACAAAAAACAAGGAAATAAGATCCTCAAGAAGAGACAAAATGAAAACTAATCAGAAGGTTCATTTCCAAGTTATATCATTTACTATGGAAGAAAGAAGGGGAAATAACAGGGAGAGAAGTGCAGAGGAAAGAAGAAGTAAAGATAATGGACAAAGGCAGAGAAGGACGAGGGAAATGGTGATATAGGCTAAGCAGCAGGGGTAATGACATAATTTTAGGTATAACTTTCTTTTATTTGATTCGTGCTAGAAAGGAAATTAACTGGAGGGAAAATTATGGCTGCTCATCCCATTCTCCATCCTCCCCACCACCAAAAAGGAGGAGCACTTTGCGGGGAGGTGGGGCACAGTGTTTCTATTCATCCTATGCTCCCGAAGTAGTAGGGTATGGGGACTGTGTGCAAGAAGCTTTTAGTCGGTGGCCTTTCTCATCCTCTTGCAAACTTCGTGTTATTTAAGTTCACGTAGCAGGGATTCTTGTTGATCGGAGGTGGCATCTTTTGAATTTGAATGCAGTCCCTGACATAGAACACACACACTCTCGGTGGGCTTACATCAAGAACATGGTCCTGGCAGCGCCTGAAAGAACATAGGAAGCTGGCTATGGTTTTAGCCCCTGAATTCACGTATGACCTTCTTATCACTGGTACAAACCTTTTGTTTGCAACCAGGCTAGTAGGGAAAGAAAAGGAAAGAATGCTTCTACCTTTCAATTAGAATTGTCCTTTACCTGGGACTACAGGCTTTGAACAAAATGCTTTCACCATCAGTTGTGTTCAGACACTGAAAAGCTGGGTTTAGTGACCTGTGGTTGAAACTCAAAGAAGGGTTTCAAAATACCTGTATTTAAAAAAAAAAAGGATTCCCTGGAGCAAAGCATTAATTTAGAGATAATTATGCTATATTCAAGAGTGTGCGAGTGCTAGCTCCAAAAGGTTCATGAGAGCTGATGGTTAAATTTTCAGCATGAGAGCATTTACACCAAGTGCTATAAATTAGGGCTTGATTTACTGTTTTGATGATTGTCTAGACTTAAGAAAGTGATGAAGAAAATACTAATAATGTAGACTAAATGGCAAAGTGTGTCATACACACAGCCCCTGCCCCCTTCCCGAGAGCTGGTTGTTAAACATTTACCAGCACACCACTGGTTATATCCCTTTCTATAGTAACAAACAGGTTAACTGAGTATAAAGCAGAAGTCACTGTCTAGTCCAAAGGTGAAGGGGGAGGATTGTAGGGTTTGGGATGTGGTGTGAAGAAGATGAGAAGCATTCCCTTTTTCTGAGGTTTTAAAAGAAATCTGATAGCAGTCACTTGTTGACTGTGCATCTGGGGAGGAAGACGGATGCCACCAGTCCTCTACTGTTCCATAAATCAGCTGTGTGCTGGCTAACTTCAGATATGTAATTGCCTGGTTCTTCCTTTCAAACCATTTTAGGACACATCATCAGCACATATTTGGAGAAATCCACTGAGATTCTCAAGGGAGTGGATTCACTCCAGAGTTCTCAGGTGCTGTTGGAGACTCCCCAGGGAGTTTTAGAGAAATGCCCCACCCACCCTCAGAAGTCCTCAGACTGTCCCGGAAACCTCTAGATGAGGACCCAAGACTTTTGGGATGGTCTGGGTCCTAGTTTGGTGACTTAGGGCTTCAGAGTTACTCTGAAGGAATTTAGGCAAAGAGATTCCATACCACAGGAAAATGCGAACAAAGTAACGAAACAAAAACCAAAAAATAATCTCAGAGGGACACCAAAATTTACCATGGCAAGAGCTGTGAAGAACCCCAATGGGAAGGCTGGAACTGCTTGATTTGTGTGCTTCATAGAAGGGTATGGTTCTAATTAAGAAGAGTTTCTCTAACTTCATTATTGACTTACTGCATGGCTTCTGTACCTTGGTTTCCCAATGGGAAAAATAAAATAAAGCACTTGCAATTTTACTTGTAGAGCACCTTTTTATACATAACTTGTGACTGTTAGCCAAAAAACAAGATAACCACATTTGAAAACAGTCCGCTTACTCTGTTCTGCACCCCTCAAGACTGAAGTGAGCAGCTTCTGTCAGTCTTCATTCTCTTCCCAACAGAGCTGACAGACTCGCCACTACTTGAGCAAAGTCACGAGGCTGACAAACTCTTCCAAGTGTATGTGCTATTTATTGTATCCAGTCATTGGCATTAAATATAACATAGTTCTCAATATATTCTTGGACAAAAGCACAATAAAAACATTTACGTCATTTAACCAGAGACATTAAGTTAATATAATATGTGCTGATTTCCTGGGAAGAGGAAGTTGCAAGATCTTACACAGAGAGGGGTCACCATGGATACTGGCCACTGGAAATCACAGATTCTCACAGTACAGAGGTTGAAAACCCCAAAAGAAAGCTGATGATGTGCATAAGCCTACACTAAAAGTATACCCAGCAAGGCCTGGAGAATGGTTTGCTCTCCCACCAGGAGGACAAATGACAGAAACCCATGTCACACCGGGGTTGTGAGCTCCAGCAGCCAGTTAGGCCAGGCTAGCATCAAGCTCCGTCATTCAGCTTTGGGTTGTTTGTCTTCCCTTTGAAGGTGGGGGTGGGGAGAAAGTGGCATGCTCTACAAGCCTCATTACCAAATGAGCTGACCTAATTAAACACATTCTAACTCAGTTATCAGAAAAGCCACCAAAAAGAAATGAATGCTGATTGCCTTGCCCCCTTTGGAAGGAATGGGCAGATGATAACTGAAATCTGACATAACTTGCTAGAATGAAATCAAATGATTAAGGGAAAGGGAGTCTTTTTGGATATTTCAGCTACTACTAATAATGCATTCCTTAGATACTGCATAGTATAGATTAGCCCTTTGGTAGCTGGTTCCAAAGGAAGAAATGCTGGAGTGTAACTTTTAAGTTTTCTCACTGAGGAAAGAAAAATTTAGGGATACTAACAAACTTCATAGTGCTCTAAGGAACTGGCTCATTTAAAGCTGGATACTAATTAGCACAAAGAAGTTCCTGAATTATTTTGAATAACCTCTTTCTGTTTAGGGTAATACACTTTTCCACAAATAACTCTCACTGGTTTTTAACAACCATATAGAGTAGTAATATGCTGAATTTCTCCAAATCAAACAAATAATATTAAGGGGAAATTCTGTCTCTTCAATGTGATGCTGCCTCTGCATTCTTATTTTGTTCTCCCACCAGGAAAAATTTTCTGCCCACAGATTGCAAACTTTATTTTAAATGACCAAAGAAAGAGCAAGTGAGGAATTCAGATTCATGCATGTTTAGGCAAGGGTAATAATGGGTATTTTGGAAATCCATAATCTAATTTTTGTCTTTGACATCTAAATACATAAATAATACACAAAGAATCACATCCCATCTATGGTACCACTCCTGTCCCACTATCCTACAATGATTTTGGTCTCAGTTAAACAAGCAAGATTTTTACTTGCAATGCTCATTAAATTTACTGGTGACATGTGAGGCAGAACCCTCGAAATGTGTAATGTTAGCAAGTAGAGCGCATTCTTTCCACACTTAAAAACTGAGTGAGAATGTCTTCTCTTAGTCTGCACAGAAACAGAAGCACAACACCAAGCAAACCTGCCACAAAACACCAGAGTATCTAAGACGAGCATAAGAATGAGAATATATTGCACTACACATGCAGACTGAGGGCTTATGGAAGGTAGAGTCGCATTTCCACTAGGCCAGTGCCCTTGAATAAGATGCATGGCGGTCATCTTCACCTTGGTCACTTCCCTTGGTCAGTTTGCACAGCAGACAGTCCACATTCAATCGTAGTCAAGGGGGTTACTGCAAAGGAATATCAAAGAGACGATTACCACGTTGATGGGCTCATCCCTCCTTTGCCACAGAAACCTGTCTCTTTCAGAGCTTTTTTCTCCTATTGCTGCCCTGGCTACAGAGAGGATGAGCATTTCAAACAGGGCAAGATCCTATTCACTAAATATGCACCATTTGTTTTTACTGACAAGCTTGGAGATGCAGTTCAGGGAAAACAAATCAGCAGTACAACACCTATGTTTGGTTTCTGATCATGCCTACAATGATAGCAAATAATTTGGAAAGGAAAAAAAAAGAAATACAAAGACATCCAAGTATGGCTGAGAATTCAAATGTGTGGACTCTATAGCAACTCTTAGAAACATGGATGCAGCAGGATTAAACAGAGGCAGCTATCAAAATGTAAGCTGGGTTGACAGCTTTAAATGCATCTACTTACGCCCCTTCTTCTCTTAAGAGCGCCAGGAATTTTCTCACACGGTATTCAGGATCCATCTAAATGTAACAGAAAAGATAAAGAATCTAGATTAACAGTATACTGTACTTCAGTTAACTGTACATTTACTTCATCCTAAATAAACACTAACATTCGCACTTCAGTAACCTTCTGATGACCAACAGAAACACCTTATCAGCCCTTTCTCCATTAATATGATTTATAACAGAATACATAAATTGTTTTGAAACAGAGCTGGGCCTCCAAAGGGAGCTTCCCATATTCAGGGCTATAACAAGGTATCATCTTTTTGACTGGTTTAGTTGCCCTTTCACACAAAACACATCAGGAGTTCCTTAGCTATTACCAGTATAAGAAAAACATTACACATTCATGAGACGTAACTTGGACAGGTGGCCATTTACAAAGAGCTCAAATTAAATACATTTCACAGTGGATTCACAGTGGCATAGTGCATTGAACTCTGGGCCTTGAGTCAAGAAAACCTGAATTCAAATCTAGCCTCAGACACTAGCAAGTCATTTAACCCGTTTGCCTCAGTTTGTTCATCTGTAATAATGGGGATAACGGCTTCCACTTCACAGGGTCGTTGTGAGAATCAAATGAGATGATATTTGTAAAGTGCTTAGTTTCCAGTGCCTGGCACATAAGAGGCACTATATAAATGCCCATCCCTTTCCCCCTTCCCTTATCTAATGATTAAGAGTGGACTAGAGAAACTCATGGTGAGAAAATCCCCTCAACCAATACACAGAGTCAGATAAAAAGAAAAGCAAGACTCAATTTGAAACAAGTTTAAATGATATTAACTTAGTTACTAGTCCTGAACTCGATCAAACTACTAATCAAAAGACTTATGAAGAACTCTGTCATGACCAACACTTTCCCCTTTCTGGGTCGCAGAGTCCCCACCTAAAAAGAGGGAAATAACCCGCTGTAACTCCTGATTGTGTTGTGAAGATGAAAACAAAGAATGCTAGAATTCCTCAGGAAGAGAAGCAGGACCTCTGATGATCGGTTCTGTGAACAATCACATCGCTGGCTTTCATTTTTAACCTGTATGAAGTAAAAAATAAATTTCCCTACCACTTTCCACTCAACTGGTCCAGGAGATAGGTGAAATAATTTAGAAAATGATCATGTCGAAAACATTTCGATTGCTCAAAGAGGAGCTTGGATTGTTAGAAACATACCTAACTTTTAAAAAATGTTCCAGGATGAGAGTCTGATTCCCAAGAGGGAACTCCCTTCCCTCCAGGAATAGCTTTCAGATACTCAGTGCAGCTGTGGGTACATAGGCAATTGGATTTCTTTTTAAGATTACTGACTTTTTCTATCTCAAGAAACAAGAAAAAGAGTTTCACATGTATCACAGTTGAGAGGTCATACTATAAATGACTTAGGAAAAGTGTGAATCTTTAACAAAAGAAACATTTTTCTTCTTTGGGAATAAAACTACATGTGAATCAATTGTCAAGTTTTTAAAAAATGAAATTGGCTGCAACTCTGTTGTAGTCAGTACTTGCAGGTCTTTGCCCATTAAATATATTTAATATGTGTGAGCAATGACTTACTGACTTGCCTGTAGCTATGGAATTAAAAGTCAAGAGAAAGAGAGGAAAAAAGTAATCTAGATAAATGACTTTATTCCCTCAGGTGACATCTAGTCAGAGCAGATCCTCAGTACTGTGCAAGTTTTAACAGAATTGTGTATAGTGAACAGAGAGGTAACATGACTTATATTCTGCTAAACTACATGCCTCTTCACTTAGGCTCAGCCTCTCTTAAGCAGATCTAAAGAGAATTCATTCAGCTGCACGAAATCCATTTGACATAAAGGAGTTCAAACTTAGAGGTCTATGAAATGTCAGTCGGCTGAAGATTAGGCCCAAGTGCAACACTCTTCCTTTTACCCCACATACATAAGAGGCATTAACTTGATCCCTGACTTGGAAGCATCAAAGGAAGAAAGTGGGGGTTGGGGAGAAAGGAGCTACATATTTTTCTCTATGCAATAATTTTTTTTAAAGTACTGAGACTAAAAAATGAAGAATGCAGCCGAGCTCTCTGACAGATTTATCTTCTTCCAAGAAGAGAGCCAATACACCTGTATCTAGACCTTTACCAAAAAGAATCTTGAGCAATGTGATGAGCCTGTAATTTTAATTTACTGCTCAGACTGCAAGTAAATCAATGTATTTAAAAACAGCCCAGTTGGTGGATTAATTCATCCTCCAAAGTTCATGTTCCTAAGACCATACATTTAAAGCAATCAGTAGGGGACACATTTTATAGAGTTCATGTTTTTCTCTAACCATTTGTTCATGAATCCAATGGCTAATTTCACATTTCTCTTTTCATTTAATGCATTCTCAAATAGCTTTTTTTTTAGTCTGCTTTTGCTGTGAAATAGATTGAATGGAAAAGAGAATTTGGGATGCCATTCTAAAGATACAGCTGGGAAAATATGAAAGGACAGGTAACAAACTGGACTGGAAATGTTGCTTGGGCTCACATTTGATACCTTACAGAGTGAGGGGAAAAAACTGGCAAAAGACAAGATTATTACAAAATTTCTTTCCCTGTAAACTTTGTGTCAAGACAGAGTTTGAGATAGTAGAGAAAGAGGTGAAAGGGCTCCAATTCTATTGTGGTAGGGTTTTCATTGAATTCTACCTTTTTGAGTGGGCAAAAACACTCCACTCCATTCCACTTTAGCATGGTTTAGAAAGAGCATTGAGTTGAGTCCACAAAAGGTGTCACGAGGGTCTCATGGAACCACTGAACCATTTCATGGAGCCAGTACCATAATGGGAGCCAGGAACCCTGTGTTCTCACTGTAACACTACTGCTAACTTTGTGATTGTGAACAAGTCACCTTCTTTCTTTGGGTCTCTGTATCCTCATCTGTAAAATGAAGGGGATGCACAAGATTAATTCTAAAGTAATCTCCAACTTTCAGATGTTATGATGATAATCTATGATTTTTCCAACTTTCCTTTCTATTTTTAACTCTCTCCGCTTTCTAACATCTCCTCTCCCCAGTCTACCTGGGTATGGTACATCTAGATCCTGACGGGTGGCCAAGATTGAGTTTCACATTAGAAACAAGGATGCACACATGCATAAAAAATATCACAGGTTAAGAAAAATCACCTTTTCCATGCCATTCATTTTATGGATTTGGAAAGTGAGATCCAGAGAGAAAAAAATAACTTGCCTAAGGTCACACAACCTGGCAATGGCAAAGTGAGGCCTGGATCCGAGGTCTCCTGATTCCCATACCCCTGTTGCCTACATTATACCATCATGACAACTACAGAGGATTGTACATATGTGAGGAATAAATGACAGTATGCCCAAACTGTTGCTATAAAGTGAGCAGAACAACAAACTCAAAGGTTTTCTTCAAAAGATGTAGTCAAAGGACCACTGAAACATTTTATCCAGAAACGGAGCATAGAGATGTTAAAAAACAAAACACGGTTGTGAGGGGAAAAGCCTGACGGAATAGAAGAGCATTAAAACAGTAAGCAAAACTGATTTACTAACTTTGGGAGAGAATAAAATATAAAAGAAAAAAATGGAAGAAGACCTCAAATCTAACAGTCACAACCTTAAATGTCAATATAATAAATAATGTATTAAATGGAAACAGTAATAGAAAGCAAAATCCAACAATGTGCTGCATACAAGAAATATAATTAAAGATACATAAAGGATGGAAACAAGAGGCTGGAACAAAATTTGTTACCTACTAGTTGAAGCCAAAAAAACAGGAGTTACACTACTGCTACTATATGACACAAAAACAAAAATTTAAAATATCAAGAGATAACAACTAGGAAAACTATACTTAAAGGAACCATACACAAAAAAGCAACATTAATATAAAACATATGGACCAAAAGGCATAGCATTTAAATTCACAAAGTGAAAGTTAACTTATTACAAAAATAAAACTAGATAATGGTGAAAGGACAAGTTAATAACATGATAACTGAAGGTCATTTTAATGTTCCTCTTTCAGAGCTGGACAATTCTAACAGAAAGATAAACAAAAAGAAAAATGTAAAACTGAAAATTTAAGGAATGAAAGGCTTATGGCATTTTGTGAACGAGAGCATTAAAAAATACATATATTTTCCAACAACACACAATACTTTTGCAAAAACAGACCATGTACTAGAGCACAGAGAAATTACATACAAAAAAAATTTTTGTTAAAACCAAAATGCCTAGAAAACTAGTAGTAGCTGACAGGCTGGCCTGCAACTATAAGAAACTAAATTTCTTTTTGAGTATGTCCTTAGGGTAAGCTATGATTAACCAATCAACAAGCATTTATTCAGTGTCTACCATGAGCTGCAATAGGTGATTTTGTACAAATGGATTTTCTCCGTTCTTTGATCTCTCTGAGGTATATGCTTAGTAGGAGTACTGCTAGAACAAAATGTCCTAAGGACTTATGGGGTACAGATCTGCTTTACACATTACCTACACAGTTGCCAGCTCTACCACTACTGTATTAGTGTGTAACCTTTCTACTTTTTAAGCAGCATCAAATATCTTTGAAGATTAATGCTTTTTAGTATAGTTGAGATCTGAAACCATCTCTTTCCCTCCATTTTTCTCATGATTTCCTTTGAGATTCTCATCTTTTTGGTTCCTCCGGATAAATTTCATAATTATTTTTTTCCAGCTCATAAAATAATCTCGTAGTTTTAATTAAGTATAGCACCGAATAACTACATTAATTTCAATAGTGTTGTCATTTTGGTTATATTGGCAAAGTCTACCCACACATAATTAATATTTTTTCACTTATTTAGGACTGCTTATTTTTGTAAATGATATTTTATAGTTGTATTCACATAGTTCCTATGTGTCTTGGTGGGTAGATTCCCAAATATATATGTTCTGTAGTGATTTTGAATGGAATTTCTCTTTCTAACTCTTCCTTTTAGGTTTTATTTGGTAATATATAGAAATGATGATGATTTGTTTTATATTTCACAACTTTGTTGAAGTTATTGTTTCACTTTATTTTTTTTGATGACTTCTAGATTTTCTAAATTGATTATCAAATCCATCTGCAAAACCTGATAATTCTGTTTTCCCTTTGCATATTTATTCCCTTGATTTCTTTTTCTTGCCTTATTGCTACAGCTGGTATTTCTAGCTGTTAAATAGTCATGAAAATGGACATCCTTGCTTTACTGCTGATCTAGGCAGAAAGGCCTCTAGACTTTCTATCATATATAATGTTGGTGTTTAGTTTTAGATACTACTTACCATAATAAGGAAAGGACAATTTATGACTCTGTGTGTGTGTGTGTGTTAAGAGAAATGGGTAGTGGATTAAGCCAAAAGCTTTTATAGCATTTATTGATTTAATCATGTGGTTTTAAAATTATTTTTGCTTATTAATATTACTTATGATTTTACTTTTATTAAACTAATCCTGAATACCTAGTATAAATATAATGTAGTCATAGTGTAATAATTTTTAATATGTATTATACATTCTTTGCTAATATATTAATATATTATTCTAGTCTCTTTGGCTAATATGTTTGCAGAAGTGTTCATTAGGGATACTGGTTTCTAATTTTCTTTCTCTACTGTGTTTCTCCTTGGTTTAGGTATAAAGACCATATTTATACTGCAGAAAGAGTTTGGAAGGATCTTTTCCTATTTTTGCAAACAGTTAAAGTAATATTGGAATTAGTACTTTGAATGTTTGATTGAATTCATTTGTAAGTTCATACTGTTTTTTCCCCTCCTAAACTCTGGGAGTTCATTTATGGCTTGTCATTTATTTTTCTGATATTGGGTTACTGAAACAGTCTAGTTTCTACGTCCAACTGGGCATTTCATATTTTTGTAAATATTAATCTATTTCATCTAAGTTATTAATTTTGTTGGCATATAATTAGGCAAAATAGTTTCCTTTATTTCATTTTCAGTTGTGAACCAACCTTTCTTAGTTTTGATAAGAACAATGAGGCTTACCTCTTTTTAAAGAGACAAGCTAACTTTATTTCATTTTTTTAAATAGCTACTTCTTTAACTTTGAACATTAGCATTAGGTTGCTGTATACATCTAAAGGCACATCACCTTAGAAATATTGTGCAACAGCACACCTTATACCAGTGTCTCACAAGAACAAGCCATACAATAACACATTGCAGCAAGGTTACCTCCTTTTAATGAGACAAGCTAATTTTATCTACTTCATTGTTTTATTTCTTTCTTAAAAAATTTAAATTCAATAGTATTTCTATTTTGCCTTCACTTTTTTTCATCTTTTCTCTGATTTTCAGAAATTCTACTCTGGTGTTTTGTTGGAATTTTCTGATTTGTTGCTCTTCTATTTTTTTTAAGTTGCATAATCAATTAATTGAGCTTTTTTTTGAGGATGAAAGCATTTAGGAGTTCTTAATTTAGGGTCCAGGCATAGATTTCAGGAAGTCCATTAATTATCCAGGGGGAAAAATAATCTTTATTTTCACTTACCATTTCCTTCAGGTATGAATGTAGGCTACAAGCATTATTCTGAGAAGGGGTGCAAAGGTTCTACCACAAAGGACTCCATGACACACACAAAAGTTAAGAATCCCTATTTTGGAGATATAAATTTTCTCTTAAGGACTGCTTTAGTGATATCCCTTAAGTTGTGGTATGTAGTCTCGTTGCTGTTGTTTTCTTTGCAGACATTTTCTATCAATTCTATGATTTATTCTCCAATTCATCCATTTTTAAGATACAATTATTTAATATCCAATTAATTTTTAACCTTCTTTTCAAATACCCTTTAATTAACATAATTTTTATTGCATTGTATTCAATAAAGAGTCTAGTATTTCTACTTTTCTGCATTTGTTCATAAGTTTTTTATGCCCTAATACATGGTCTATCTTTGTAAAGATGCAGAAACAGTTGAGAAATAGGTTAACTTCTTTTTGTTTCCATTCAGTAATCACCAGAAATCTACTATTTCTAATTTCCCTAAAGTTCTATTCATGTGTTTATTTTCTTTGTCTTTCAGCTTTTTGTTATATTTATCTAGTCTAAAAGGGATATATTGAGGTCTCTCACCATTATAGTTTTGTTGTCTAATTCTCCCTGCAAGTTTATTAACTTTTCCTTTAAGTAGTTAGATGCCATACCAGCTTGGGGTGTGTGTGTGTGTGTGTGTGTGTGTGTGTGTGTGTGTGTGTGTGTGTGTGTAAATATTACTTGTTTAGCCCTATAAAGCTTTTATACATAATACAGTTTTCTTGAAAAACTCTTTTATCAGATTTCTTTTTACGTTACCTGAAATCATGGCTATTATTCTCGCTTTTTTGGATTTGTATGAAGCATAATAGATCCTGCTCCAAACCCTTATTTGAACTCTGTGTGGATCTTTATATTTTTGAATGTGTTTCTTATGGACAAAAAATCATTGTGTTCTACTTTCTAATCCATTCTGCTATATCCTCTTCCATTTTATTGGTGAATTCATCCCATTTATAATTCATGAAGAATGTTGATTTTATATTTTTTTCCATCCTGTCCTCTTGTTCTTCCTTATGTCCCTTGCTCCCCTCTTTATAAAGAAGGTAATGAAAAAAGGAAGATTTTGTTTAACACACACAATTGAAGGGATGTTTCTGTTCTGCTTATCTTTTTCCCTTTGCCTAATCTACAATCATATTTTTCTTTTTCTTTCCTTTTACTCTGCCTTTCATGCTGTATATTCTGATACTGAAGTCTGTTTTGTTTATGACTACTCCCTTTCCCCTCTTGCCCTTTCACTCTCACTCTCCGTTTCCTCCTATTCCCCAAGCTGAAATTAATTTATTTGTATACCATGTTATTTGTATGTGTGGATACAAGCATGTGTATGAGTATATTCAACCTTCCTTGGTCCAGTTCAGATGAAAATAAAGTTCATGGGATAACTGTTCCCTTGACCTTTTCCTTCATGTTCTCATAGTCTTCATTTTGTGCACTATTATGTAAGAAAATAGGTTCTCTCTCCTTTACTTCTCAGTGTATTCCTCTCTTCCAACTATTTCCTTCTTTCAGATCATAAAACACAACAGAACTACCCCCAGACCTTCTGCCTTATTCAAGTTTATCTATGACACTTGAAGACATTAAGATTCTGAGGACAAATGTTTTTCCTCTCTATATTAGAATGTAAACAACCCATCATCATGTAGTTCCTTCCAATGATAAAAGCCTTTCTAAGCTTTAATGACTTCTGCATTTGTACTTCAAAAAGTCTGCTCAGTTCAACTAATCTTATCAGGGATGTTTGGAAGTCCTCTCTTTCATTAAAGGTTTATTTTTCTCCCATAGTAATTTATTAGGTTTTATTGGGTAGATTATTCTTGATTGTGAGCCTTTATCTTTGCCTTTTGGAATATTGTATTATGGGCTTTCCTCTCCTTTATTCTGAAAGTCTTGTGTGTTCCCAATTGTGGCTCCTCAGCATTTTAATTCAACTCTTTCTGATGGCTTCCAGTACTTTTTTCCCTTTAACTTGGAATCCTTGGATTTTGGTTATGGTCTTGTTCTTCCTTCTCCTTTCTTTCCCAGTATATTCCCTTATTCCTCTCTACAATTTCCTTCTCCTAGAACCATAAAACAATAGAATGAAGCCACCTCCAGGCCTTCTGCCTGACTTATTTAAGTTTTTATACATTTTATATTTATATATTTTACTCTTGAAGACAAAAAGGTTTAGAGGGGACAATTGTTTTTTCTTCCTATAATAGGATGTATACAATTCATTTGTTTACAATCTAATATTAGAATGTAATTAGACACATTCCTGGGAGTTTTCTTTCTTTGGTACTTCTTTCAGGAGGTGACTAGTGGATTCTTTTTGAAAATTTTTGCCCTCTTGTTCCAGTTTTTATTTATGGGCCAGTTTTTATTTATGCTTTCTTCAAATATAGTATCTGGATTGTTTTGTTTTTGTTCCTGATGTCCAGGTAGTTCAAAGATTCTAAGAGTAGTGACATTTTCTTTTACTTTTACTTTCAATCTTATAATTTTCCATTTTCAATTTACTTTATTATTTCTTGTTATCTTAAAGAGTCATCGCTTTTGGTTTGGCCCATTCTAACTTTTAGGGAGTTCAATTCTAGGGCAAGACTTATCATTGTGTATTAATTTTAATCAATAATAATAATTAATTAATAAAGTATTAATTTTCCTTGCTAGTTTTTTCTCCTTAAGTTGATATTTTCTTTAATATTGCATTTTGTATCTTTTATTTCATTTCTCCCAGGTACTCCTTTATTTCTTGGAGCCAGGACATTCTTTTCTCTGAGGCTCTATTTGGACAGGTGGAATAGTTACTCTTTTCTTTTGTGTTTACCTCTTGGGCTTCTCTCTGTCCAAGATATTTCTTCATTATATTCAGCATTTTGTTCTATTTACTCATATCTCCAGCCTCAATTTCTGAACTGGGGCTTTGTGTTTGGATGAGATTTTGCTCTCTTCTTTAGTCTTGCATGGGCAAGTCCTGGTTCTGTATATAGTGGATGAGACTTGCTCCTGCTTTCTGCAGGAATTATTGGGTTTTGGCTGTTTCCTAGTGACTTGTCTTGGCCTCTTTTTGTCTCATTCTTTTTACAAAGTTCCAAACCTAGATTTGGCTCGGTTGTGAGCCTGACAGGTTCCCACTCAGATGCTGTGGATAGTGCTGGTAGCAGGCCTACTGGGACATCCCCAAATGCTTTGTTTCTGAGGTGCTGCATGGACCCTTTCTATTTCTGTGGCTAGGGTATGGGTTTCCTAGGCCCCAAGTTACCTGAATGCTATGTTGTCTGGCCCTGTTCCCTGCAGTGCCTTGAGTAGGGCTGCCTAGGCACTGAAATGCTGTGGAAGTGCACACTGTGCTGCCTAGTGCTAGCCTGGCCCCATCTCCTGCTGTTTCTTTGGCCGGTTGCCTAGGCACTGAGCTCTGGGCACTGAACAACCAAGAGCTGGTCTGGGTCCATGCTTTGGCTTCTGACTGCCCCAGCTTTTTTTCTGCTCCAAGCTTCTGCTGGATTCTGGGATTCTTTTGTGCAGTCCTGGACTGGATAGAGGAGTTTGTAGGTATATCTTTCAAATTTTATTATTGTTCTTTCTGCTGCGTTCTCAGATTTTTTTCCTAGGGTGTTTGTGGGTAATCTAGGCTTCTAAAGGTCTTAACATGTCATTATCTTCCCATAATTCCAAGGTCACTCTTATTAACATCAATATCTCTGGTGGTATTCTATAGTTGTGAATCATGGAATATCACAACTTCTGAAGAATCTAAATTGGAAGTCACCAAAAGACAACAGTGAGACCCACAGTGGGCATGAAAGGGCTACACCACATTACTGTTATGCCATAGAAATGTCTGAACAAGAAAGTGGGCTGGTCATGTATGGAGTAGAGGGAATAATGAGAGGACATTCTTCATGCTGCACCAGGACCTTTGTAATGTAAAGCCCTGGAGGAAAGCCTTTACCATGGTAGGTGGAGTTTCCTTTGGAATATTAATAAGAGAGGACATAGATGGATTATAATTTTTACTTCTGAAGGGAACACTCACATTAAGATATTCCCAAATCCTATGGGATACTGAAGGACACCTTAGCAAGGACTAGTTTTTTAACTAAAAAATAAGTTTGCCAGAAGAGTTATTGAATAGGACACAGGATAAGCATCTAGAAAAGCTAGGTTAAGAACAAAAGGTAGAAGAGGAATTCCAGAAAGATGGAAAAGAACACCGATGGTGAAAACAGAGAGGTAATAAAGAAATTTCATGACTTATCTTAGGACTAGCCCTAGTCAAAATAGTTTCTAGTCGACTTTGCCATGTGTACTGTACAGGCCTGACCCACTAATGTGATTGTACATGTAGCAGGTGCTCAGAGAATGTGAATGACTTAAGAAATTAAAGACAATTGAGACATTCTTTTGTACTAAAGTATAAATAATTAAGCCATAATCCAGCAAGGTAAGTAAGTAGTATAGTGTGCAGTGGCCAGTAACCCCAGAGCCCTGGATTGTCAGCTGAGCTCCACAACTCATTAGCTTTTGACCCAGGGCAAGTCACTTTCCTTCTCTGGGGCCAGGTTCCCTCTGTGTTAAAGAGGGGAACTGGAGAAGATGTTCTATAAGGTGCTTTCCATCTCTGAAGTCTAAGAAAGAAGTAACTAAAGCTCCTTGGGGTTAAAAGCTCCTCATTTGTATAATGAGGAGACTTGACTAGGTGATGTCTAAGATCCCTTTCAGCTCTAATATTTCTGATTTGTTGGAACAAAAAGAAGGAAAGAGTACTCATTAGACTATATTTCACAATCTCAGAGGCAAACAACTATATTACACAAGACTTGAAAAATAATATACTACTATTGTTAGCTTGCTAAAATTAAACCTTTGCAAAATAAAATAATAAATCCTTTAATGGCATATCAATGATGACTCTTACTTGTAGTGACATCTCAATCAGCATTAGTAATTTCTTGATTCCTATCCAGACCTTCTTTCCCTTGACTTGCTGGGCAATAGTGGCGCGTTCTTTATCTTTGAAGTTACCCAAAAGCTAGAAAAATGAAAACAAGAAATACTCAGATGGTACCTAAAATCCACATCAAAAGCAGTAAATTTTCACATTTATCCTTAAGAGATTGATTAGAATACTTTTTTGATATTTAAATTGCTATGGTCTTCTCATTATACATTAAAGTAAACCTTGATCTCACTTTCTACATAAGTTATAATACTGAATAAATATTTCTTTTAAACAAAAGTTGGTATCATTTTACCACTGATTGTATTTCCACAGAAAATATTTATACTAAATATTTTTACCCAATTTTTACTTCAAGAAACATGCTGCATGTATTATAATAGAATAAATTAGTGTTTCATTCTCCTATAGAGCCCTTGCAAAAAAAAATTAGACAGAGGAACAATATACTTATTCCTCAAACAAACATTAAGGGCACTCAAGCTAAAATACACTAACGAAATCGCCATTTTATTGGGATTTCTCACTCTTAAAAGGATTTTTAAAACATAGTAATGAGACTAAGTCATAATGGTTATTCTATTCTAGTATTTAGAACTCATGAGCTAAAATGATCACACAGAGATGCTTTTAACTAATCAACTAATCAACAAGCATTTATTAAGTGCCTACTATATGTCAGACGCTGTGCTAGATGATGGGAATTGAAGATAGAAATGAAACAGCCTTTGCTCTCAAGGAGCTGACATTCACATCCTTTGTCACCAGGTCACTATAATTACTGCAATCATTTAACAGATACTTCATGTAGGTATGTATACAAGAGTACTCTTGCTAAAATAAAAATAATTAAACTAGGGTTAGGTTCAGGGATTACAGAATCCCCACTGAAATTTAAATATTTTAAAACTTAAATAACAATTGACCCTACAAAGAATCATTCTTGTTCTGCAAAGTTTCTGAAATTTTGCAGTTGCTTCTGCAAAATGCTTTATATTAGAAATACAAATGGTAATAATGAATCTGACTAGGTGAAGGTGCTAAAAGCCAATACAAATGTTCTAGGTAATTTACTCTTAATTATTTTGCTACCTCTCACAATCTATGTTTTTTTCTTCATGTCATTTACTAGCATGCTGCCATGTTGCTCCCAGAGTTTCTAAGTGTGTGAAAGAGGTCTTTCAGTTCTCTGTGCTGCCTATATTAACCATAATCCAGAAGTAGGTAATGAATTTGCTTCTCACTACACTTATTTTTCCACTCTTTGAGAAGACATGTATCCTTATTAGCATACTTTTCTGTGTGTTGAATCATAATTGAAATAAGTTACCAAGAATCCTACAATCAATTTATTCACAACTTGCATTGTCTTTAGTCAGAAAAATACATTTTAGAGATAGTATGCACAAATCAATTCATTAATTTATTATCACCTCCAAAGCCTCCATCAACTGTTCTCCTGTAGCAATGTTAGGCACGTGAATGGTGGTACTGAAAGCATTAAGCATTTCCATTTCCTGTAGGACATCTTTGCGGCTGGTAGTACCAATGATGAGAAGCTTGCGTCCCTAATCATAAAGAGAAAATATTTGAAAATTCAGAGAATTAGTCTTAGGAACACTGAAAGAAGAAGAAATCATGCGCAAAATCTATTAATTTAATCCAAGATATAAAAATAAAGGAAAATAAAATATTCAGAATTTTCTGCACAAAAGACTGAGAAAAGATATGGTTTAGAATGAAATGAGGACAACTTCTAAAGAACTCTTTCTCTACAGTAAAAACAAGAAAACAAAATCAGGATAACGGAGACATGGCAATGCAATATACTGGGTATCCCAAGAGTCTTAATGTAGTATGAAGTTTTAATAGCTTAGTGATTTCATTAGTTTGGAGTATTCCCTCCACCAACACAGTCTGCAACCCTTCAATAACTTAGTAGCTAGCCACAAAGTTGCAATGGACAAAAATTTCAACCTGAGGATGAGGATTTCTAAACACTGATCCTCTGATGAAAGACCTTCAGTTTATTATCGGACTCATACTTAAAGACTTAGTGTAACATGACAGAAGAGTCTGTGCTCCACTTGTATAGCCTTTAACAACCCATGATAATAGATAAAGAGGAGATAAAACTACTTTTATTTGTTAATGATATGATAATGTACTTAGAACATGCCTTAGGGAATCAGATCAAGACAATAGCTTCAGCAAAGTTGCAGACTTAAAAATCAACTGCATTCACGTATAATAATAATGATAAAATTCAAAAGGCAATAGAAAGGGAAATCTCATTCCAAATAACTACAAGAGAAATGACAAGAAGAGGGTGAATGGCATTTCCAGACCTCAAAACATACTGTGAAACAGTAGTCATTAAAACTATCTGCTACTAGTTAAAAAAGAGAGGGAGATAAATAGAACAGAGTAGACAAGAGACCAATGGAACTCAATAACCTAGTATTTGATAAAGTATAAAGAATAAATTACTTAGAAAGAACTCCCTACTTCATAAAAAATTGCTGAGAAAACCGGAAAGCAATTTGGCAGAAACCAGGCTTCAACAAATATCTTATACTGTATTCCACAATACATTCTAAATGGATAGGTGATCGTAATATTAAAGATCATACTATAAAAAGCAGGAAGAGAAACAGGTCATATATCTCTCACAGTTATGGGTAGGAGATGTATTTTTAACCAAACAAAGGATAGAGGCAATTACAAAAGATAAAATAGATAACATTGATTACATAACACTGAATAGTTTCTGCTCAGACAAAATCAATGCACTTAGGATAAGGATGGAAGACATGGAATGGGGAAAAATTTTTTATCAAATTTCTCTGATAAGGGTTTGGTACACACGCACACACACAATACCCATTCCCCAATAGGTAAGTGGTATAAGGGTAGGAACAAACAGTTCTCAAAAGACAAATTTGAAAGAATTTAAAGTATTAACAACCACATGAAGGTATGCTCCAAATTGCTAATAAATATGAGAACTGCAAATAAAAACAACCCTGAAGTTTCACCTCACATGCTGCAAATCAGTAAAGTTGATAAAAAATGGGAATAGTCAATGTTGGAGGAATTGTGTAGAAAGATACGTGCTCTGGTACATTGTGAGTGAAGCTACAAATCAGTATAGTTATGTGAGGAACAGAAAGAAAGCCAACCGGAATAACACAACAGTTAACCAGACAGCCAGACTATCCCTCTAGAAAATGTGTAGAGTAAACCCTAACATTAAGGCCAAAGTCAGGAAGTAGCCTGAAAGAATGAGCAAACAAACAAAAAAAAATCCCACCATTAAGAACTATTATGGTGACATAAATCCAGAAGAGAATGACTCCAAAATAGCTAAAAGCAAAGCCTTTGGAACAAAACAAAGCACTTCTTGGGTACAAGTTCACCCAGAATTCCTATAAGAGATGAAGTAAGAACTTCTAAAAGAACTGAAACGTGATTTTATAAATTAGTAAAGGGCTTGGAACATGATATTCCAGAAGGCAAAAAATATAGGCTTATAGCCAAGAATAACTTAGCAAGCAAAACAGAGTATAATCCTACAGGGGGAGATATGAATCTTTAATGAAATAGAGGACTTCTAAGCATTCTTGATGAAGAGAGCTGAATAGAAATTTTGTAATAAAAAACACAAGAAAGAGTAAAGAGAAGCAAAAAAGAAAAAGGTAAACATGAGCAATCATTAGAGACCAGACAAGGACAAACTGTTGTACATATTTTAACATGAGAAGCCTATCATCATCAGGGGTCACAGAGGGAGACTAAATAGACAGACGGCCCTGGGAGTGGTTATGTTATGTTTTGATGACCTTAAAAGAAGAATGGAAGGGGGAAAAGCAACACAAGGAGGGAGGGAGAAATGACTTGCAAGTAGAAGACTACACAAAAACAAGTAGGAAGGAGTAAGTAGGGAAGAACAGACATCACTTGAACCTCTTTCGTCTGATTTGATTGATGAAGAGAAGACTACATACACATAGAGCGTGTGCAGAAATAAATTTCACTCAATAGGGAAACAGGAGAACGGAGAGAAGAATACGAAGTTGAGTTGTAAGGAAAGGATTAGGTCCACAAATAAACTCTAACCATGGAGAGTAGATATTGAAGAGAGGTTTAAATGGAAAGATAATAAATATAAATAATAAAAATAAGGGCTCTGGGCAAGAGGAAGAGAAGCGGGACAGAACACAGCAGCGTCAAACCCAGGGCACTGCTGCTGAGCATGCTCCTTTTTTTCATCACTCTGTCTTATCTATAAAGGCAGAGTGGAAGAGTCTGATCAAGGCAATAACCAACCACAATTCCAGAGGACTAATGGTGAGACATGCTACTCACCTCCTCACAGAGAAGTGATAGAGTCAGGGTACAGAATGAGACTTTGGCAGGGAGGAGGTATGGGCAATAAGGGAATTTGTTTTTTTTGATCACGCATATTTTTTACTAAGGTTTTTCTTTCTTTTTCAATGGGGCTGGAGAAAAGGTGAAAAGAAGGTATTGGATTGTCATGATGAAGACAGTGGACTGTTCCATAGACCTCTACACAAATTGAATTTGACCCCAGACATGGGGAAGAAAAGGAGGCAGGAAGGGGGTCCCATGCCCATGGAGGGAGGGGGTTGGCACATGGCTCAAGGACACACAGGAGCAGGGGGACAGAGAAGCGAGAAGGAGCAGGTGGGGGCTGGGACCAGGCAGTTTGGGGCCTGGCCTGAAAGGAAAGGAAGAACATGCCGGGTGTAGGGGTATGTGTGGAGGGGGAGAACACATGGGGACCAGACACAAACACAGAGAGGAGAGGATGGGAGATATGCAGGGGCTAGGGACAAACGCATGATACCCAAGTGTGGAGGGAAAGGAGACAGATACACAGGGGCTAGACACATGGGTGGGTAAGCAGAGCGCAGTAAAAGTCTCTTCTTCCTGAGCAGGAGGTCTCAAGCTAAGCCCTTGAAGTTTGTTCTACTTTCACTTGAAGGGTTTTTTGTTTTGTTTTGTTTTTTTCTTCTAGGGGAGTGAGAAGCTGAGGAGTGAGCTAAGGGGCAGGAGTGGAGAAAGAGAGTGCACAGGACTATACATTAAAGTTAACATACATGCTTTTTTGGAATGTGGTTTTCTTTCAGAATTCTTTACGTAAAGTCAAATTTGTGTAAAGTGAAAACTGCTTATAATTGGAAAAAAGTTTAAGGAGAGTTAAGCAGTTAAGAAGGGAAATGGTTAACTGTAGAAAATATTTGTAGCAAGTTTCTCTGATAAAGGTCTCATGTCCAAAATGTTTAGGGAATTGTTTTAAATTTATGAGAAAAACAGCCATTAGTTTATTGATAAATGCTCAATGGCTATGAACAGTTTTCAAAGGTAAAAATCCAAGCTAACAAAATAAACACATGAAAAACTGCTCCAAAATCACAAAAAATTAAAGAAATGCAAACTAAAGCAACTCTTAGGTTCCACCTCATAGTCCTCAAATAGCAAAGCTAACAAAAACGGAAAATGACAAGTGTTGTAGGGGCTGCAAGAAAACAGGCACATTAATGTACCATTAGCAGAACTGTGGAGTAGCCCTGCCATTCTGGAAAGCAATTTGGAACTATGCCCAAAAAGTTAATAACTGTGCATATCCTTTGACAGAACGATATCACTATGAGGCATATGCCCCAAAGAAATCAAAAAAAGAAAAGGGCTTATATGCACAAAAATGTTTACAGCAATTCTTTTATAGTGGCAAAGGAATGTAAACTAGAGGGCATTCCCATCAGTTGAGGAAGGACTGATCAAATTATGCTATAGGAAGGTAACATAAGAAATTACAAAAGAGATGATTTCAGAGAAACCTAGGAAGACTTGTATGAACTGATGCAGAATAAAGTGAATAGATCAAGGGGAACAATTCATGTAATAACAACAATGTAAAGACAAACAACATTAAATGACTTAAGAACTCTGATCAACGCAGTGACCAAGCACAATTCTAGAAGACTGATGATGAAGAATGCTACCCACCTCCTGACAGAGAGGTGATGGACTCAAGATGCAGAATGTGACATATACTTTTATGTGGCCAATGTGGAATTTATTTTGCTGGCCTATGCATATTTCTTACAAGGGTTTTGTTTCCATTTTTCAATTTTTTTAATGGGAAAGGTAAGTTGGGAGTGAAAATAAATGCTTGTTTAATTGAAAAAATATAGAAATCTGAATAAACAGTGCTCTTTCAAGAGGCAGTCACTGTCTTCTGATTTGCTTTTAGGCTCATTCACACTGAGCAGTATATAATTTAAACTCTCAATTCTATTGTCAGAAGATACAACTAACCACAAAAGAGTAATAACAGATCATATTCCTTGCTTAGTCCATGAAGCTACAGTTTTTTTTTTTTTTACTACTTGCTACTTCCTTAGCAAAACTCCCATATTAGCCATGACTCTGACCTGCAGAGTGATGAAAGATTGGGAAATGCACAGTCGCTTATAATGGAGTGCTAATTTATGTTTTGCTTTCTGTCTTGTTCAACAAGACTGCAACATTGCAAAGAGGTCATGACCCAGGATAAGTTCAGGCCTCAACTTGCAAGGCTTCATCTTTAAGAAAACTCTGAAAAACATTACCAAATACTTAAATTGTGTTAGATCATTTTGTATGCTAATTAGTGGTAATTCCCATGAGGAAGTTTTATCATGAACAAACAGCTCTGAGTATGTTAGTGTAATAAATCACATTGGACAACAATTTGGAAAAAAGCTGACAGCAACACGAAATGGGAATGCCAGCTATAAAAACCAAAAATATTGTTTAACCAATGCGGAAAAATAAACTCTATTAATAACATGTGGCTACAATTTTCAAGTTAATTGATATGGATAAAATGTTCTCTCCCACTGTACTACTATCTAGATTTTGTATCATTGACTAAATATCAAGTTAGATTCAAATACCTACATCTTCTTTCAATATTAATTCTAATGTCCTTAATTAACTGTGGACCCATAGGATTGTGATAAACAATACTTATCTCATTTATCATTTCTCTCTTCAGGAAATCCTTGTTAGTTAATAGTTACAAAGAAGCAGCTCTGGGGAGCACCTGTGTGAAAAAGTCAGGTCCTAGATAAGTGTGTATTTTCCAGCAAAATATTTTACAGATGAAAAAATGAGAGAAATACTAAGGAGTATGTAATATCTATTACACAGATGATCTATTACACAGAGGATGGGCTAATTAGATTATACTTGTCCCTTCCAATTGAACAACTCTAACCTCTTTCCTTCCCCATTAGCTGAAAAAAGAAAGATATCCTTAAAAAACAAAGACACTAGATTTAAAAAAAAATGCCTATACAATTAATATAGTTAGTGACATGGAAGGACTGATTTCAAATGGGGAGCAAAAGGAAAAAATATGAAATAAAATCTATTCTTTATTGAGCTTGGTTGAGGAACTCCAACATACCATTGGTATGACGATAACCACAAACACAAAACTCAGATTAAGCAATGAATTTAGAGTTTACTTTAAAACCATAGGGCAGGAGGGGGAGAAAGAAAGGAACAAGCCCTTAAGCCTGTTAATTAGAATCTGGGTTTGGAAAGATATTTCTTGTCAAAGGGAAAATATAACTTTTATTAAAAATTAGGAGTCTGTGAACCAGGTGGGCAGCTAAATTAAAAAAAAAAACAGGACAAATGAAAGACAACCAGATTATTGACAAGAATTTAATAAATAAAAACATCAATTGTGTAATGGGCACTATTCTAGGTGATATGGAAAGATGGTAAAGAATTGGAAGACTTGGTCACTGCCCTCAAGGAACTTACAATACAGAATGTATAACTACAAAAAAAAATCATACCAATGAATAAAAAATAATACAATATAAATTGAATGAAGGTTAAGAAGGCATAGAATGCCTGGTACATAGTGACTGCTTAAAAAATTCTCGTTGATTGATTGATCACAGTCTGGTGGAAATTGTCCTGAAGGTATTAGGGAGACTCTAGGGAAGGGGAGTCCATGTGAAGAGAATTGGCACTTTGATGATGGAGGAGAGAAAGGAAGCTATGTGATGAAAAACTTTGTATGCTAAGCTGAAGAATGTCATGATGAAAGTGGTATTTGCAAAAGATTACTCTGGCAGCTATGTATAAGATAAGCCAGGAACCGGAGCAAACTACTGTGGTAAAAATACAATATGAAAGATAGTTAATGGGCTTAATTAAGCAGCTACAGGACCTTGGACAAGTCCTTTAACCTCTCTGAACCTCAAATTCCTCATGCATGAAATGAGGGGGTTGGATTCAAAGGCCCCATAAGATCCTTTCCTACTTTATATCTATGATCCTGTGATCCTGTATCAGGTTTGAAGCTCATGACTTAAGAGTAAACATCAAATAAAACAAGTATCAGATTTTAATTCACACCCCTCCCCCCAAATTGGGAAATATGGCCAAAGGGGGAATAGCTGATATTAGAGGGGGCTGTGGAAAGACGGGCAAACTAATATACTGTTTATGGAGCTGTGAATAGAACCATACATCCTAGAAAGTAATTTGGAATTATACTAAGAAAATGGCTAAAATATCCATACCCTTTGACCCAGATAATCTGCTTCTAGTCACAAATGCAAAAAAGACCAAGACAGAAAGGCCCCACGTACATCAAAATATTCATACGAGCACTTTCTGCAGTAGCAAAGAAGTAGAGACAAAAGAGATATCCACTGACTGGGAAAATGACTGGAAATCAATGGAAGTATTACTGCGTTATACAAAACAATCCATATTAAAAAAATCAGAGAAGCATAGTGAGACTTGTAGAGTGAAGTAAGCAAAGCTAGGAAAACAATAAACATAATGCCTTTAGCAAAGTAAATGGAAAGAACAAAAAAAAACCACAAAACTTTCTTGTCTTTAACAATAATGTCCAAGCTTGTCCTTGAAGAAAAGATGAAAAAAGGTACCTATCTTCACTTTTGCAGAGATGTGTGACTATGGGAATGGAACACTGTATGAGAACCTATCACACTTGATAAGAGCACTGGTTATGTAGTTGGGGAAGGGTGGGAGAGTAGATCAAAGGTTGCCAATTAATTGATTTCCCCCCAGTTGGGGTGATGAAATCACAGACAGTAAGAGGTAGATAATAGAGACAAGTCTTTTGTTTTTGATTTTTCTCCAATTATATATTTTCTTTCCCTCTCACCTCCCCTCTATTAAAAAGAGAAAAACAAAATCCTTGTTAAAATATGAATAATCAAGTAAAACAAACTCCTACCGTGTCCAAAAATGTTTGAATCTGCACCCTGAGTCCAACATCTCTCTATCAGGAGTAGAATCTAGAGTAGCATCCTTCATTATGGGTCCTCTGGAATTATGGTCCTTGAGTCTTTCAAAACTATTTATCTTTATACTGTTGCTATTGTTGTATAGACAACAATATGTTCAACAATTGGTTCTGCTTGTTTTGCTCTGCATCAGTTCATACAAATCTTTCCAGATTCCTCTGAAACCATCTTTTTCATTTCTTACAGTGTAATTTCCATTACATTCGTGTACTATAATTTCTTCAGTCACTCTCCAAAAGATGGGCACTCCCTCAGTGTTCAGTTCTTTGACATAAGGTTTTAAAAAGAAGTGTAAAGGAGACCTTTACACTGTTATCTTTTTATGGTGTATAAAATCCTTCAGTCCAACTTGATGGAATTAGAGATCAAATAGTTATTAGCTAAGGATTAGTCTTCCCTCTTTAAAAAGATGTATTTTTAACTTAATGTAATTTTATTACATTACAATTAGAGAAAAATAGATTTAATATTTCTGCTCTTTTGTATTTGTTTGTGAGGTTTTTATGTCCTAATACATGATTAATTTTTGTGAAGGTGCCATTCACAGCAGAGAATAGGTATATTCTTTTCTATTCTCATTCAGTATTCTCCAGGGGTTTATCATGGTGGTGCCCTCAAAAGAAGTAGGGAATTTTTGAAGGGGCAAGTTCCATGATGCCAGAGCACTGGGCAGTTTCCAAGGGAGCCAGATCACTCTTTGCTTTTCTCTTCTGGTGAAAGAAAAACACAAATCAAACTCAGAGGCCATCAGGAAAATTCCTAAATATCCTGTCTAATAGTTGGGGTCTGTTTAAATAAAGCCTTGCGTACAGAACATCATGTGCTACTCTCTCCTGATTCTCCTCCTGCCTATCTGACTTCTCTGTTTCCTCTGCTGTACCTTCTTCTAGATTATGTCTGTACCCCTGACAGCTCTGTCCTGGGCCCCCTTCTTTTCTCCTTCCATATTACTTCATTTGGTAATCTCACCAGCTCCCAGTAGTCATCTTAAACTCAATGTGTCCAAAATGGAACTTGCTGTTTCTCCTCCAAACCCTTCCCCCTAACACAAATGTCATTCCTATTAATGTAGAGAGTGACAATATCCTTCCAGGCCCTCAGGCTCATAAACTAGGAGTCATCCCCACTATCTTTCATCCCTCTTATTCAATCTGTTGCCAAGGGCTGTTGATTTTACCTTTGCATCATCTCCCAAATGTGCCCCCTTCTTTCTTCTGACACTGCCACAACTCTAGTGCAGGCCCTCATCACCTCATGCCTTGATTACGGCAATACCCTCCTGATAGGTCTGCCTGCCTCAAGTCTTTACTCATTCCAATCCATCCTCTATTCAGCCACTAAAGTGATTTTCCTAAAACACAGGCCTCATCATGTTACCTCTACTAAATAAACTTCAGAGGCTCCCTATTGCTTCCAGCATCAAATGCAAAATGTTGTTTTGTGTTCAAAACCCTGCATAACCTAAACTCCTTCTACCTTCCCAGTCTTCTTACATCTCACACCCTGCCATATACTTCCTGGCTGATCCACAAAAAGACATTCCATCTCTCAGCTCCACACATTTTCTCTGTCTCCCATCACTGGAGTGCTGTCCCTCTTCCACTCCACCTACTGACCTTCCTGGCTCCCTTTATGTCCCAACTAAAATCCTACCTTTTAATACCCTTTTAATTTCAGAACCTTCCCTCCATTGATTACATTTGTTTGCATGTTGTTTCCTTCATTGGATTATAAGTTCATTGAAGGTAGGGACTGTCTTTTGCCTCTTTTTGTATCCCCAGTGCTTAGCCTGGCGCATAGTAGGTATTTAATAAATGACTGATTGCTAAAAGAATACAGAAGCTAGAATGAAAAGAATTTGAGCTTCATATAAAATATAACTCAAGTAATCAGAAGCTATCATTTCTGCTCTTTTCAAAAAAAGTTCATTTATTCTTAGGTATCAATTGATCATTTTATGATGATTAAAAATGAGTATTAGGCATGTTCACAGCTCCTTATCACAGAAAAGATAAAGGATTCCTCTAGTCAACAAGCATTTATTAAGCACTTAGTCTGGGCCAGGCACTGTGCTAAGCGCTGGGGATACAAATATAAGCAGATAGTCCCCTGCCCTTGGGGAGTTTACCTTCTAAAGAGGAAAGACAACACATAAAAGGATTCTGAAAAGAGACAGGGGGAAAGAGGAGAAGGTACTGGAAGGAGGGCATGCAAGAGCAAATCCAGAGTCTAGAGAGGAATACAGAAAGGTTGGCGTGTTGACTAGGAACCACTAAAAAAAAACAACAAAAAACCAAAAACCAACCCAGTGAGATGCAAAATGATTATTATAAGTCTGACACTTAGTTAGGCTTACCCCCCAAAAGATAAAATATAGAACAGTGCAGAAACAAAAAAAAGATGTAATTCTGCTTTCCTCAGCAAGGAGTGTTCTTTAATGAAAAATTGTAACGTTGAATCCCTCCTCTAAGCAATGGGGCCTCTTTGCACACATGCAGTTGTGATTTCTTATCCTCAAGTGTCTGTTTCTTTTTTCTGTTATTAAATGCTTTAGTTGAATACCAAAGGAAGTGTATTTCAAATAAATCAAGCTACAACTAGGCAGACAGCTACATTTAAACTCTCTCCATTCGTTTTTAGCCTGAAGCAAATTTTCAGTCTGTCTCTCTATCCTTCATCATGGTGGAGCAGGCAGACCAGAGAATGATGAAGGAGGGAATTTATGGTGCAGGTCTAATGTGAGATGAGAAACTTAGCAGCAAATAAGCTTTAAATAATTATTAAATAGGTAAAATAATCCTTAAATCATAAGACTTTTTTTTTTAATTGGACAGGACCTCAGAGAATATCTACTCAAATCCCTTTATTTCACAGAGGAGCAAACTGAATCCAGAGAGATTAAGTGATTTGCCCAAAGTAATATAGCTAATTAGGAACAGAACCAGAACCAGAATCCAGGTTTCCTGATTTTTTTCCCATTTATTTTATTTTGAATCTTCATTTTATACTACACTGCCTCTCAGATAATGAAAACAAAATTTAACTGCTCTCTGCTGAAAATACTGAATATTATGTCAACTCCCAACTCCTCAGTAGTCACTGACCTGGCAAAAAGAGTTATGGCACAATGGATAATGAAGCAGACTTGTAGACTGAATGACTTCAGTTTGACTCTTGTTTCAGATACTGTGTCACAGGCCAGTCACTTAACCCTCTGAGCCTCAGTTTCTTTGTCTGTAAAAAGGGGTAACAGTAGCACCTACCCTATAGAGTTGTCATGAGGACCAAAGAAGGATATAAAGTACTTTACAAACCTTAAAGAGACATAAAAATGTAAAGTGTCGTGATGATCATGATTAAGAGCTATTACTAGAATTTCATTTTGCTGTTAAAGATGGCAAACTCTTGAGTGCAAGGATTATATCTCCCTTACCTCTCTCCTTCCCTTAGTGCTCCGCACAGGGTAAATGCTTAAAAAATAGCCCCTGAACTGAATAATAATGATAGCAGCAGCAGCAGCTCATGGTTATACAGTGCTTGGCAGCATTCCCAGCCCTCTCCTTCCAGAAACTATGGGGTAGGGAGTAAAAAGATCAGAAAATCATAGGATTCAGGGCTTGGAGATCATCCAGTCCAGTACCCTCAGCAAAGATACTATTATTCCTATTTTCAAGGAGAGGATACTGGACAAAAGGGAAGTTAAAGTGGCCTGGCTGACAACTCATGTATGTTTTGGATGTGGTAGAGCTGGAATGAGCATAAATCAGAAGTCCTTTCCATTGCACCAAACTGGTCCAGATACTCAGTACTGGTTTGAATGTAGGCTATAAACCCCTTGAAATGATCTTTCTTTGAAAGGATATATATATATATATATATATACACACACATATATACAATATGTATATGTATATATATTTATATTTACATATGTATGCATCATAAGAGATGCAGTGGAAATCAATTACAAAAAAAAAGCACATTAAAGAAATCTTAAAAGAAAAATGTATATTTCTTTTAATTAAAATAATGTTTTCATTCATTTTTTTTCTTATCACACTTCTCTGTCTATATCACTTTCATTGTTATTCTTGTCTTCCTGATCTTACTGCCATATATCATTAATACTGCATTTCCTTCCTATTTTTATATTGTTGGTAATTTCAACATGGTTACAGAATCACAGAATTTTAGCCTCTTGGAAAGCATCTAGTCCAATCCCATAATTTTACAAATGAAAAAACTCATGGCCAAAGGGATCAAGAGTCTTGCCTAAGATTACAAAGTTGATGCTAGATCAAGTTAATGGTAGAACTAGGATTAAAATCCCAGCTGTGAGGTACCGTTATTCAAGATACTGATTGGGTTATTAGAGTAATACAAATGGTAAAGTAGCAACTAAAATGAAGCAGGTAAGAAAGAGGCAAAATACATGGAGTTGTCTTCCTCTATTTCCTTCAGGTTCTTTTTAACTGGTCAGGGCAAAAAGTATTACGGCACGATGGACAGAGAAGTGGGCCTGAAGACAGAAACACTTGAAATTGACTTTTGTTTAAGACAGTGTATGACCTCAGGCCAGTCACTTAACTCTCTGAGCCTCAGTTTCTTTACCTGCAAAAGGGATAACAACAGTAGCACCTACCTTACAGAACTGTCATGAGGCAAGTTAGGCACAATGTGAAAATTGCATTTACTGGGCCCAAAAGTGACTTTAAGCCTTTACTATAACATTCATTTATTCATCGACAACCACTTATTAAGTCTCTAGAAGTAGTTTACCACTTAAAGTGCTTTACTGCCATACTCCACTAATAGCAAAGTTTTCATAAAAGTTTTCATAAAACTAGCTACAAGTTAGAGTTGATACAAAGATGACTTAAGACATTGGCCCTTGTGCTCATGGGGGAAAGAGGGAGGGATATGACCATATACAAACAATGCAACATTATGTTATGAGAAATATTATAAGAAATTGTAAAAGTTTCTCTCTTTTCCTAATTTCTTCTCTATTTCTTCTCTCCTATCTCTTTACTCTCATAGAGCAAACAAAATAGCCCAAACCTCCGACCAGGCCCTAAGTTTGTCTTTTTTTTTTATTTTTAAATCCATGTTTGACTCTTGAAGCCATTAAGGTTGTGAAGGGACAGTGATTTCGCCCCTGCTCCCCACAACTATAAAGCTGAATAGAGTATAATAGCACCATAAGAAAGGTATGAAAGCCTATTTGATATCGAAGAAAGGAAAGATCATTCCTGACCTGGCGAAAAGGAGCTGAGTAAAAGACTAATGAAGGAGGCGGCATGTGAACTGGGATTTTTAAGATTTCAAATGGCGAATACAGGCTAGGAAAGAAGGCATCCTAGGCACAGGGAACTGTGTGAGCAAAGGCATATTAGTGAGAATGTACAAGAGAGCACTGTGATAAATACAAATCAAATGACCTCACAAAATAAATACATATGGGCTATGGAGAACAAAATTTTCTTGCATTAAAATTATATGTATTGATACTCTTGAGCGTTATGCCATTGGTGACTGCCTGCCTTTCTTCAGACATTAATGATCTACTATTTTAAAAATCAGAGGTAAAACAGTGTTGAAAATCCTGATTGCTCACAATTAGACAGTCTAAAAAAAGGTATGATTTCTAGACTCATTTCACAACAACTAGCTCAATAGGAAATGGGCACCACTTGTTTTGCCATCTATTTTTCCCTATGGTTCAATTAGTTTTTCCTTTAGGCATTTAAAAATTCTGTTGTATGCATATTTAAAATTGATACTATTTTACCTTACCTATCCTCGAGTATCTTTAAATCCTGTGTATATTAAACCTTCCTTCTCCTAGTTCATATAAGAGGTTCATGAGATACCCTGTTCCCCTTAGCCAACCTTTCCTGACATGTCCCCACTATGATAAACAGTTTCTTTCTTCTTCATTTAATAATAAGTTAGCATTTATATAGTGTTTTAAGATTTGCAAAGCACTTTGTATAAGTTATCTTACTTGATCCTCAAGACAACCCTATGAAGTAGATCTATTATTATCCCCATTTAAGAGATGAGGAAGCTGAGAGAGGATGTTATGACTTGCCCAGGGTCACACTGATAGTCTCTGAGGGAAGATTAGAAACCAGGTCTTCCTGACTCAAAGCCTGCTGTGCCACCACCTGCCTTTAAAAAGAAGATAATTTCCCTGTTTAACTCTTTCAACTCTGTCTATTTTTACGATTGCCTGATCCAGGTAATGATTGCTACAGCAGCTTTTTTTTTTTTAGAATTAGTTGAGGCATAATTTATTCTTCTCCAACCACTCACCATAACTCTGTGTGTATACTTCAAAAGTACTCCTTTTAAAGAGAATATTGTTGGATTTTACTTTCTAATCCATCCTGCCATCCTCCCCTACATTTATGTTTATGATTTTCAGGCATGCTTTTTCTTTTATCTTGTCTAATTACAATATTTCTTCCCTTTGTCTTCCCATCGCTCTCCTTTTAAAAAGAAGGTAGTTGAATCAACACTAGCTATCTATATTTGGAGTGGTCAGCCTCTATTCCTTTGTCCTTCTTCTTTTCACCTAGCCCAGACATAATTTACTAGGTTTTACTCTTTTATTAATACCCCTCCATATCATTTGTTCTGAATAGATGAAATTTGATTGGTTTGTAACTATTCACACCCCAATTTTCCCTCTCTCTGAAACCACACTTCTTATCTTTCTGTCCCTGTCTATTTCCTTGCTGATTTTAATCTATTATATACTAAAGTCTGTGTTCAGCCTTCTTTCTCCTAGTTCATATATGAATGAGATTCAAGAGATATCTACCCCTCCTACCATATCACCTCTATATTTGTGTATTAATATGATATGCTCCTATTATGAGAAATACTAAAAGTTTCTCCCTTTGCTTAATTTCTCCTCTTGTTGATATAAGCACTTGATCACATTTTAGGCCTTCCAAACTGAACTAGTATAGTAGTTATCTTTCTAGGCTTCTCTTATGTCCTATGTTTGTATTTCAAAGATTCTACCCCACTTCGGTTTTCTCAACAGGAATGGCTGAAAGTCCTTTATTCTGTTAAAACACCATTTCCCTGTTTCCTAACCTTGTAGAAGTACACTTAGTTTTCAAGATCTATTTAGTTTTAGGCTTTGTTCTTTTGCATTTTAGTCTATAATTTTCCATTTGGCTCACACAAGACTTGAAGATCAGAAGCCGCAATACAAGGACACTCTCAAGGTCTCTCTAAAGAACTTCGGAGTAAACCATAAGATACTGGCACAGGGCTACCCAGCATGGCATGCCTACATCAAAGAAAGTTATGAGACAAATAGAATTGCAGTAGCTTAAAAGAGACACAAAATGTGCAAATTTAAAGCCATCCCCACTCCAAATGTTTATATGGACTATTTATTTGTGCCTGACCTGTGGTAGAGCCTTTTGAGCTCATATTGGTTGAACCAGTTACAGCAGGAAAACACTGTACCTTGATCCCAACACAATGACACCCTATTACCTTTCCCTTCAAGAAGTTAAGTTTTGTGTGATACTTATTGTGATTCATTGCTACTTCATCTTTTTCTTCCTGGGTGCTTGCTATGGTTTTTTTTTTTTTAATTTGACTCTGGACTTTGAATATGCTATTTCAACTGCTTTTCAAATTATTTTCCTCCTAGGAAGTGTCTAGTAGATTCTTTCAATTTTCTCGTGGCCTTTTGGCTATCTGTAACAGTTCTGAGCAGGTTTCTTTTGTGATTTCTTGAATTATGCCATTAAGGTTTTTTTTTTTGTTTGATCATGGTTTTCCATGAGTCCATTGATCCTTAAATTATCTCTCCTTATCCTGTTTTCGTTTTTTGATAGCAGAGATCTTCCTTGTTCTAATTTTTTGAATTTTGACTTTGTTCAAGTATTTCTTGTTGCTGAGTTATATTTGCTCCATTCTATCCTTCCACATATCAGCGGCATGGGTACTGCTCACTTTTTATTCTAAGTTTTTTATTCTCTTACCAAGAATTCTAGTTTCATTAGTGGCCAATCCATTCTTCTTTTTTCTGAAGTTCTTCTCTTGATTATTTTATAACTATTTCTTTCCTAGGAGACTTTATCTTGGGGTTCTTTTAACCCATTACATTTCTTCATTGTAACATACTTGCTCTCCCCATCCCTCTCCCCCATTTGCTCTTGCATACCACTTCAGATCTTGAATTAGAACTTTTTCCAAAGCCGGAATCTGCCCTCTACAGAACTGTTGGAGGGGGTAGGTAGGTCAAGGTGTTTTCCTGATGTAGTATCAGGGCTACATCTTGCTTCTTCTTCAGTCAGTAATCTCTTGCCCTTTGATCCCTGGATAGGTGGTTAAATGGGTCTAGGCTCTGCTTTCTTCTATAGCCTTGGCCTGGGATTTCAATCCCAGCCCATGGCCTGGAAGTGGACCCAGATCTAGTACTAAGTTTCACCTACTGCCATGGTCCGTAAGTTCTATTTTCTGGAGCTTCCCTGATGTTTACTCTGGCCCTATGTATTTCTTATGTAGTCACCTAGGAGGTTCACGGTTCAGATCTCAGGCACTGAAGCATACTAATAAGCCTGGATTGTGCAAGTTTCAAGCTGAACTCCTAAGGCATTCTCAGACCCCTACGTGAGCTAGCATAGGATATTTCTCTGTGTAGTCACCTACCCAGGTCCATGGCTTCAGGTTTCTTTCCCAATCTGCCCCTTCAGGAGATAGTACTAGCTTCAGGTTGGTTTCCTACTATATCTCCCAACACTCAGGCACTCTGTCTGGCCTTGGCCTGATTTCCTTACCGCAGTCCCCAAACAGGAGGTCTGTGCCCCTGAAGCTGCAGCCTATGTTTCAGTATCCATCTCCTTGAGCTATCCTTTGTATAATGGAAGATTTCTTTGGTTGTATTTCATTTGGTGCTCTTCTTAATTTTATATAGGTATTCCTCAGCAGATTTAGGTTTGCCTAGAATCCTTCACATAGCAACCTTCACTGGAAGTCCATTCACCATTGTTGAGAAGGGTGGGTGAGTTAAGCTGAAGGACAGATAGCAAGGACCAGGGATTCTTAGGATGCAACAGGAAGTCAGGTGGTAATGGGTATTAGAAGCCATATGCACCAGAAAGCCAGGAGCCTGGAGGGGTCTAGACCACAATCACTGGGAAAGGGAGCTCTTAGAGCAATCTGAGCAGGAAGTGGGTTCGGGTCAGGGGAAGGTATCCCATACCACTTCCAATGACATCTGTCTTCCTGCAGTTAATGATAGAAACCTGGGCAGGTAGGGGTTGGAGGATCATTGGAGGAAGAGGTCCCATTCAGTTCAGGTGGTCTCTGAACTCTGTGCCCCATTGTAGGGGAGGGGCACCTCTTTAAACTCTAGTCCTATCAGCAGAGGAGGTGCTCTTGTTTCTTTTAGGGCTTGTGCCACTCCCAAATAGCTGTTCTTTAGAAATAGAAAGGCCAACAACCTGACATTAAAAATATGGGCATATATGAAAAGTAACATCCAAAATACTACATATGCTTTACAACACAACATGCTATGCTCTAGGTTGTTGCCTACTTTGCTAATCCTGACTCCAGTTATAGTTAATCTTTTCAGTGGGTGCTGACTTACTCTGTAAGATTAATACTTCCCTGAAAACAAGGTAAGTATCTTCTAAACTATATTGTAGTTCACCAGAGCCTTTCACTGGTATATCTTACTTTTAACATTTTTATATGTGAAAATCCACATTTACCAAGCCAACAAACTAATACTTTTTATAAAAGGATTCATCAAAGATTATTATGAATAAGTAACATTTTCAACCATGGTTCTATTTTAAAATGTAATTTCCAAGTAACTTTTTAAGGCATATACATTTAACACATATAAAGTATAAAGCAAGGTACCTAACACCAATATATATATATATATATATATATATATATATATATATATATATATATATATATATACAGAATGTAGTTAATATTTGATTATTATACTCGCTTAATAATGAATTCATATGCTGATAAATCATTTCCCTTCTATTTCCAAGTGGGGAAGTTAAGCCATTCAGTATCAATCATCACTCAGAATTTTTCCAACAAAAAAACTGTCTCAAATGCAAAACAGTCAGTATATCAGCAATAATACTTGCAAGTTTATCTGGCAAAATGTCTGATCTTTCCTAAAGTAGAGATATAGCTTATTGAGTCATACTGAAGTCATTAGCCATGGTTAATTTTGAACAGATAAAGAGAGACTCCTGTGCAAGCCTGCACAATTTTCATTCTTCCATTATCTATTTATTTCACCAAAACCACCCAAAGTAGGGAGAGAAAAATGCTCCATATTAGTTAAGACTTAATCATATTTCCAAAGTAAAACTGCATTATATTTCTTTTTAAAAAACTGTTTTTGAATTTATTTAGTATTTTATCCCCACCCCCAATTACAAAAATAACTTTTTAAACAATTGTTTACTAAACTTTGATTTCCAAATTCTCTCCCCTTCTCCTCCACTGAGAAGATAAGCAATTCGATATAGGTTATACATGTGTAGTCATGAAAACATTTCCATATTAGTCATATTGTGAAAGAAAATATAGACAAAAAAAGCCTCAAGAGAAATGAAGAAAGTAAAAACGTATGGTTCAATTTGTATTCAGACACCATGAATTCTTTCTCCGGGGATGAACAGTATTTTTCATCATAAGTCCTTCAGAGTTGCAATATTGCTGCTACTTTGTACACAGTACATTTCACTTTGCATCAGCTCATGTAAGTCTTTCCAGGTTTTTGTGAGAGCATCTTGCTTATCATTTCTTACAGCATAATAGTATTCCATCACAATCACATACCACAATTTGTTTAGCCATTCCCTAATTGATGGGCATGCCCTCAATTTCCAATTCTTTGCCACCAGAAAAAAAGCTGCTATAAATATTTTTGTATATATAAGTCCCTTTCCTTTTTGTTTTTTTCTCTCTTTTGGGATACAGACCTAGTCGTTAAACGGTATACATGATTTTTTTTTTAACTTGGCATTGAATTAATTTACACACCAGTCAAGTTGTAGAGAAGAATTATGCCCAATGGAATGAATCACGAGAAAGAAGAAACAGAACCAAAAAAAAAACCCAAAAAACACAACCCAACAACAAATACAAAAGAGAGAAAAAAAGGGGGGGGGGAAGGCAAGCATGAAGTATGCCTCAATCTGCATTCATACTTCATAGTTCTTTCTCTGGATGTAGATAGCACTCTCCATCGTGAGTCCTTTGGAGCTGTCTCTGCATATTGTGTTGCTGAGAAGAGCAAAGTCTGTCAGGGTTAGTCATCACAGAATCCATATATCTGTGGTTGTGTATAATGTTCTCCTGGCTCTGCTCCACTCACTCAGCATTATGTCGTGTAGGTTCTTCCAGGTTGTTACGAAGTCCGTGTCAACCCCATTTCTTACAGCAAAACAGTATTCCATTACCTTCATATACCACAGCTTGTTCAGCCATTCCCCAATTGATGGGCATCCCTTTGATTTCCAATTCTTAGCTACTACAAAAAGAGCCACTATAAATATTTTTGTACATATGGGTCCTTTTCCCACTTGTGTGATCTCTTTGGGATACAACCCTAGGAGTGGTATTGCTGGGTCAAAGGGTATGAACATTTTTATAGCCCTTTGGGCCTAGTTCCAAATTGCTCTCCAAAATGGCTGGATCAGTTCACAACTCCACCAGCAATGTAACAATGTTCCAATTTTCCCACATCCTCTCCAGCATTTATCGTTTTCCTGTTTTGTTATTTTAGCCAATCTAACAGGAGAGAGATGGTATCTAAGAGTTGTTTTGATTTGCATTTCTCTAATCAGCAGTGATTTCGAGCATTTTTCATATGTCTATAGATATCTTTAATTTCTTCCTCTGAAAACTGTCTCTTCATATCCTTTGACCACTTCTCAATTGGGGAATGACTTGTATTCCTATATATTTGGTTCAGTTCCCTGTATATTTTGGAAATGAGGCCTTTATCAGTGACACTAGTTGTAAAGATTTTCTCCCAATTTTCTGCCTCCCTCCTAATCTTTGTTGCATTGGCTTTTTTTGTACAAAAACATTTCAATTTAACATAATCAAAATTATCCATTTTGCATTTTGTAATGCTCTCTATCTCTTGTTGGGTCATGAATTCTTTTCTTTTCCATAAATCTGATAGGTAAACTATTCCTTGCTCTCCCAAATTGCTTATAGTTTCAGCCTTTATTCCTAAATCATGAACCCATTTTGACTTTATTTTAGTATATGGTGTAAGATATTGGTCTACGCCCAGTTTCTGCCCTACCATTTCCCAATTTTCAAAGCAGTTTTTGTGAAATAGTGGATTCTTAGCCCAGAAGCTGGCCTCTTTGGGTTTATCAAAGAGTAGATTGCTGTAGTCGTTGACTTCTCCATCTTGTGTACCTATCCTATTCCACAACTCTGTTTCTAAGCCAGTACCAGGTAGTTTTGATGACTGCTGCTCTATAGTACAGTTTAATATCTGGTATGGCTAGGCCACCTTCTCTAGCATTTCTTTTCATTTATACCCTAGATAGTCTAGACCTCTTGTTCTTCCAGATGAATTTTGTTATTATTTTATCCAGCTCTGTAAAATAATTTTTTGGTAGTTCAATTGGTATGGCACTGAATAGATTGATTAATTTAGGTAAAAATTGTCATTTTTATTATATTAGCTCGGCCTAACCATGAGCAACTGACATTATTCCATTTATTTAGATCTGACTTTATTCGTGTAGAGAGTGTTTCATAATTATGTTTATACAGGTGCTGGTTTGTCTTGGCAGATAAACTCCCAAATATTTTATAGTGTCTACAGTAACTTTGAATGGAATTTCTCTTCCTATCTCTTGCTGTTGGGCTTTGTTAGTAATGTATAGGAATGCTGAGGATTTATGTGGGTTTATTTTATATCCTGCAACTTTGTTTTAAAGTTGTTTATTTCAAGTAGTTTTTTACTTGATTCTCTAGGATTCTCTAAGTAAATCATCATATCATCTGCAAAAAGTGATAATTAACTTCTTCTTTGCCTATTCTAATTCCTTCAATTTCTTTTTCTTCTCTTATTGCTACAGCTAACATTTCTAGTACCAAATTGAATAGTAGGGGTGATAATGGGCATCTTTGTTTCACCCCTGATCTTATTGGGAATGCATCTATCTTATCCCCATTACAAATAATACTTGTTGATGTTTTTAGGTAGATGCTGTTTATAATTTTAAGGAAGGCTCCATTTGTTCCTATGCTTTCTAGTGTTTTTAATAGGAATGGGTGTTGTATTTTGTCAACGGCTTTTTCTGCATCTATTGAGATGATCATATGGTTTCTGCTAGTTTTGTTATTGATATGGTCAATTATGCTAATCATTTTTCTAATATTGAACCAGCCTTGCATGCCTGGAATAAATCCTACCTGATCATAATGTATTATTCTGGTGATAAGTTGCTGCAATCTTTTTGCTAATATTTTATTTAAAATTTTTGCATCAATATTCATTAGGGAGATTGGTCTATAATTTTCTTTCTCTGTTTTGACTCTACCTGGTTTGGGTATTAGTACCATATTTGTGTCATAAAACGAATTTGGTAGGACTCCTTCTTCATCTATTTTCCCAAATAGTTTACAAAGTACAGGAATTAATTGTTCTTTAAATGTTTGATAGAATTCACATGTAAAACAGTCTGGCCCTGGAGATTTTTTCCTAGGGAGTTCATTGATGGCTTGCTCAATTTCTTTTTCTTAGATGGGGTTATTTAGAAATTTTACTTCCTTTTCTGTTAACCTGGGCAATTTATGTTTTTGTAGATATTCATCCATATCTCTAAGGTTGTCAAATTTATGGGCATATAATTGGGCAAAATAATTCCTAATTATTGCTTTGATTTCCTCTTCATTAGAGGTGAACTCACCCTTTTCATTTTTGATACTGGTAATTTGATTTTCTTCTTTTTTTTAATCAAATTAACCAAAGGTTTATCAATTTTATTGTTTTTTTTTCATAAAACCAGCTCTTTGTTTATTTATTAATTCAATAGTTTTCTTGATTTCAATTTTATTAATCTCTCCTTTGATTTTCAGTATTTCTAATTTGGTATTTAATTGGGGATTTTCAATTTGTTCTTTTTCTAGCTTTTTCAGATGTATGCCCAAATCATTGATCTCCTTTTTCCCTATTTTATTCATGTAAGCATTTAGAGATATAAAACTTTCCCTAAGAACTGCTTTTGCTCCATCCTCTAAGTTTTGGTATGTTGTCTCATTATTGTCATTCTCTTGAATGAAGTTATTAATTGTTTCTCTGATTTGTTCTTTGGCCCACTCATTCTTTAGAATTAGATTATTTAGTTTCCAATAATTTTTAGCTTATTTTTCCATGGTTCTTTGTTACAAATAATTCTTATTACATCATGATCTGAAAAGTATACTTTGACTACTTCTGCCTTTCTGCACTGGATTGTGAGGTTTTTATGCCCTACTACATGGTCAATTTTTGAGTATGTGTCATGTACCGCTGAGAAGAAAGTATATTCCTTTTTATCCCCATTTAGTTTTTTCCAGAGGTCTATCATATCTGCCTTTTCTAAAATTCTGTTCACTTCCTTAACTTCTTTCTTATTTATTTTGAGGTTAGATTTATCAAGTTCAGAAAGGGGAAGGTTGAGGTCTCCCAATATTATAGTTCTGCTGTCTATTTCTTCCTGTAACTCCCTTAACCTCTCCTCTAAGAATCTGCATGCCATACCACTTGGTGCATAAATGTTAAACAATGATATTACTTCATTGTTTATGGTGCCTTTTAGCAGGATGTAGTGACCTTCCTTATCTCTTTTAATTAAATCTATCTTTACTTTTTCTTTGTCTGAGATTAGGATTGCTACACCTGCTTTTTTTACTTTAGCTGAGGCACAATATATTTTACTCCAGCCTTTTACCTTTACTCTGTGTGTATCCCCCTGTTTCAAATGTGTTTCTTGTAAACAGCATATTGCAGGATTATGGTTTTTAATCCATTCTGCTATCTGCTTCCGTTTTATGGGAGAGTTCATCCCACTCACATTCACAGTTATGATTTCTATCTGTGTCTTTTTCTCCACCCTATTTCCCTGTTTATGCTTTTATTTCTCCCTTTCCCCTTCCACTCCTCACCAAAATTTTGCTTTTGACTGCCACCTTTCTCAATTTACCCTCCCTCTTTATTCCCTTCCCTTGTCTTACCATTTCCCACTTGCTACTTCTCCCCTCCCTTCTCCCCCCCTTTCCCCTCCTACTTCCTGTAGGACAAGTTAGATTTCTATACTTATCAGGGTATGTTATTCCCTTCTTGAACCAGATCAGATGACAGTGAAGATCAAATACTGCTCTTCTCCCTCCCTTCTTTCCCTCTACTAAAATGTGTTTTTGTGCCTTTTCATTTGGTGTAATTTACCCTTTTCTACTACCTCCTTACCTCCTCTCTCAAAGCTCCCCCTTTACATCTCTTATGTTTTTTATTCTTACATCAGTTATTTTATACAGACATTCACAGTCTATGTATATCCCTTTCAATTGTGGTAATAGCTGTACTATTCTCAAGATTGACATATATATGTATACATATAAAACATACATAAGATGATGTAATTCTATATAAACATGCAAATAATTTGCCCTTATTGATTAATAAGGTTTGTGGGGGCTTTTCCCCCGTTTACCTTTTTATGTCTCTCTTGAGTTTTGTATTTGGAAATCAAATTTTCCATTGAGTTCTGGCCTTTTCATCAGGAAGGTCTGGAATTCCCTTCTTTCGTTGAATGTCCATCTCCTTCCCTGAAAAATTATGCTTAATTTTGCTGGGTAGTTGATCCTTGGTTGTAGTCCCTGCTCCTTTGCCCTTCGGAATATCATATTCCAATTTCTCCTGTCTTTTAAAGTGGAAGCTGAAAGATCCTGCGTGATCCTGACTGTAGTTCCACGATATCTGAATTGTTTCTTTTTGGCTGCTTGCAGTATTTTCTCCTTGATTTTGTAATTCTGAAATTTGGCTATAATATTTCTTGGAGTTTTCAGTTTGGGATCTCTTTCAGGGGGTGATCGGTGAATTCTTTCAATGACTATTTTGCCCTCTGGTTCTAGGACTTCTGGGAAGTTGTCTTTGATAATTTCTTTGAAGATACTGTCAAGGCTCTTTTTTTCATCGTTGATTTCCGGTAGACCAATAACTATTAAATTATCTCTCCTGGATCTATTTTCCAGGTCACTTGTTTTCCCAATCAGATATTTCACATTTCTTTCTATTTTTTCATTCTTTACATTTTGTTTTACTACTTCTTGATGCCTCATAGAGTCATTAGCTTCCACTTGCTCAACTCTATTTTTTAATGAGTTACTGTCTTCATTTTGCTTTTGAGTCTCCTTTTCTAATTGGTTGATTTTACCTCTCAGGGTGTCATTTTCTCTATTTAGATTCTGAATCTCCATAGCCATTTCGCCAATCTTATTCTTTAGGGACTTGATTTCATCAATGGATTTTTTTTTCCATTTTTTTTCCCATTTTTTCTTTTACCTCCCTAATTTGGTTTTTGAAATCCTCCTTTAGCTCTTCCAGCAATGCTTTTTGGGCTGGAGACCAGTTCACATTACCTTTTGAGGTATCAGATGTGGATATAGTGTCATTGTTATAAATTGGTATTTTGATCCTGCCTGTCTCCATAAAAAGAATCAATGGTCCTCAGTTTTTTTGTGTTCTTCATGTTGCTTAGCCTTTCCCTGGCTTTAAAATAAATTTCTGCTTTTGGGGCTCAGGGCCCTCTGTCCCAGCTTTCTTATTCTGGGGATTGTGAGTCTCATTGTTAGCTTTGTGAATTATAGCCTTCAGTTTCCTGAGGTGTGGGGGAGGGGGTCTGGCTGCCCGAAATCTCCTCTTCCCCTGGGGTTGTTCTCCAGCACTGTTGCTCTTCAGCAATGGTCTCAGCTCTTTGTTGTTTGAGTTGGGTGTCTGGCACTTCCCCTGGGGGAGCAAGAGTATGTCTAGGCTCCTGGTGTTGACCCTTGCTGGCTCTGCCCCTCTGGGACTCAGGTACTCCCACTACTTGGCCACTGAAGCCCCACTTCTGTCTCCTCTATTCCAGCGTTGTTTTTTTTTTTTTTTCCCGAGGAATTCTCTGGGTGGGGAGGGGAGGGATTAGAGCCGTTTACCTGGCCATTATGTCTCCTGGAAGTTCATATCTTTGGGCTGCAAGCCTCAGGCGTTGGTATCTCACAGTAGGTGGTGTTGTGCTGCCTCTTGTTGCTTCCACAGAGTGCGGTCCTGTGTTGGGAGGCCTGGGGATCTCCGCTGGTTTCTGGTGCCCGGCTTTCTCCCAGCCTGTCTCCCATGTGGGTTTCCCGGCTGGTCGCTTCCGCTTTGGTCTGGAGCAGCTCCGCACACCCAGCACTCTCCAAGCCTACAGATTCATGCCTTCGGCCTTTCAGACTCTCCTGGTTGGGAATTGCCCCACTCAGACTTCTCGCGGTTTCTAACTCTCTCAAATCTGCTCAAATTCACTTTTTTATAGGAATCTGACAGAACTTGTGAGAGAGCTCCAGTAAGATGCTGTTTTCATGTGACCATCTTGGCTCCTATATGCATGATTTTATAGCCCTTTGGACAAAGTTCCAAATTGTTCTACAGAATAGTTGAATCAGTTCACAATTCTGCCAGCAATGCATTAATGTTTCATTTTTCCCGCATCTCCTCCAACATTTGCCATTTTCCTTTTCTGTCCTATTAGCCAATCTAATAGGGATAAGGCAGTAACTCAGAATTGTCTTAATCTGCATTTCTTCAATCAATAATGAGTCAGAGCATTTTTCATATGGCTATAGATAGCTTTGATTACTTCATCTGGAAACTTCATATCTTTTGATCATTTGTCAATTGGGGAACGGCTCTTATTTTCATAAATTGGACTCAGTTCTCTATATGTTTCAGAAATGAGGCCTTTATCAGAGAAACCTGTTTGAAAATTTTTTTTCACAGTTACTACCATTAACTATATTTCCCTCCATCCTATTCCTCCCCCTCCCTGTTTACTCTATTCCCTCTCTCCTTTCACCCTGTCCCTCCTTGAAAGTGTTTTGTTTCTAACTACCCACTCCCTTCTATCATCACCCCCCCTTCTCTTATGCTCTCCCCTTCCCATTGAGTGTGTATGTTATTCCCTCTTTGAGCCAATTCTGATGAGAGTAAGGCTCACTCCCTTCCCTTCTCCACCCTCTTCCCCTTCACTGTAAAAGCTTTTTCTTGCCTCTTTTATGTGAGATAATCTACCCCATTCTACCTCTCCCTTTCTCTTTCTCCCAGCACATTACTCTCTCACCCCTTAATTTTATTTATGATATTTCTTAAGCAGTACATAAAAAGCAACTTGGCTTAAGAGAGAACATTGATATTACAATAAAATCCAGTGAGAGGGAAGAAAAATCCACACCATGAGCATTTTTGTTTGTGCTTCTAGGCTACATCTGAGCATCACCATTGCTGGAAGCATTTTCCTACTGGTTCACACATCACACTGTTCCCAGCCCCACCGTCATATCCACCCATATCACTTCCTAAAGTAATGCTCCCTGTTTGAGAAAGTTGAGAGGGAAAAAAAAGCTATTCTTTTAACAACTTTACAAGTTAGCTAAAAATATGAATTATCAACATGCAGGCTTAAAAGGTGATACTACCATGAAGTTACATGAGCCTACTAGGAAGAATGGATGATCATTTTGTCATATTCAAATGACTTAAGCAGAGAGAACATTCTCTACAAATGATACTATTACTCCATTTTACATGTACAAATATGGCTCGAAATTTAATCAATCTATTTTCACCCTAGAGTGGGAAGCTGTTGTCATTTTCAGTCTTGCAGAGTTTCTTTTTTAAGTACTATAGTTTAGCGAAAACAGGGGGAGGTGAGTTGGGAAAGAAGCTAATGGAACAGGAATGAAAGAAAAAAATCATATACTCTCATATTCTGTTAAGAGGCACTTCAAGATTTACCCAGCCTTCCCATATGCACAAAAATATTTACACCAGCATTTTGTATCGTAGCAAAGAACTGGAAATAAAGTGGGTGTCAATCAAGTGGGGAATGGTTTAACAAATTATGGCATAGGAATGTATTAGAATATTGATGCACTGTAAGAAATGACAAAAAAGTCATGTTTAGAGAAACCTGGGAAGATTTATGAACTGATGAAGAGTGAAATGAGCAGACCAAGAGAACAATTTATATGAATACAATAATGTAAGACAGAACAACTGTGAATGTTTTAAGAACTTTGATCAATACAATTACCAATCACAACTTTAAAATATTGATGAAGCACACTTTCTACCTCTTGGTACAGAGGTGATGGACTAGATGTGCAGAATGAGGCATACATTTTCAGACACAGCCAATGTGTGGATTTGTTTGCCTGACTACACTTATCTGATCTGAAGGAGAGTTTTTATTTTGCAGGGGGAGGCAGCATTGTTGAGGGGAGAGAAAGTAGGTAGTGATGTCCTCCCCACCTCCATGAAAAATTGAAAATGAAACATTTAAACAATATACAGAAGAGAGAACATAAGAAAATTCAGAAGGTGCAGACAAGCAGTACAATTCTGGTACTATTGTGTTAAATTTCATTTACACTTAAAACTACACAAGAGAAGCTGTTACACTCCTTTTTTTTCTGTTCTTTGTACACTGAAATGTTCACACACATACTGATGTGTGTTCAGTTCATAATAGAAAAGAAAATTAAAAAACAGATTTACCCATCATTGGCTGCTTTACATAAGTACCCTTTCCTTCTAAGAATTAAAGACTAAAGCTTTCATTTTTCTAAACTGAAAGAAAATGTCTCTCCTTCCCACTCCACACCCCACCCCTCCTTCATTTTAATAAACCTGCAAAAACTTGAAAAGTCCTAGTGTCTAGTACAGGAGATGGTCCAGGAACATCACTGAAGTCTCGGAGCCTCTCCCTGCTCAGCTGGACATTTCCTAACACTGGACAAATTGTACCTCCAGCTCAGTGAGAGTGCACAGCAATGGTCTTTCACCCTCCAAGCTGATTGTTAGCTTTTCATTGGAATCAGCGGGGAAGCACATGTGAACCCTCTGGTGATGGTGAGCATGCCCTGCCTTGTGGGGCTCTGCATGTAGATGAAGCCGACTCTCAGTCTGGCTGAGCTGCCCTGCCTCATTCTCAGAGAAGCCCTTTTCTCCGGCTTGGCTCCCTGCTGGGCCAGCCCTTTTCAACCTTTCTATCCCCCCTCAATCTCTTCTCCTGCAGAACACAGAGAAACTTGATTAGAATAAAGACCTAGGGAACATGTTTTATTTTCCCTCGTTCAATCCATTTTAGAAAAGCTTTTAATTGGTTTTAAAAAGATGCTAAACAAAATGTGATGATGTTTTTCAGTCTTCATGATCTACGCACTCTACTTTTTATATTCTCAAGGGGACACCAAACCAATCATTAAGTTCTTTATGAAGCTAAATTTGAAACAAATCTACTCAACTCCAGGTTCACACAAGTCCAAGTATTTGTTTAGCAAAATTTAAACTATAAGGAACATTATGTTAGTGACTCGAGTCTGACATTCATTTTTAGACCTGCAGTGGAAGTGCAAACCCCCCAGACAATTACACAGGAGAACAGGAGGGTTTGTGAGCCAGCTTTAGTGAGCCAATTTACAATGCAGGGGGACAGGAGTGGGGGTAGGGAGTATCTTGATATACCGCACAGCTCCCCTGAAGTAATTGTCTTGCTTGGGCATGTGCACACATGATTTTTCTGGGTAGAATCATACCATATGAAAAATTAAGGCTTCTGTGTGGCTTATTATTACTGGATTGCATATCAGTGCAATTAAATTCTTTTTTTAGAAGAATGCCTACAGCTGAGCTGCTTATTGCCAAATTTCTTACCAATGACACTTGACAGTTCCCTGTTTCTAAAGTTTTGCCAAACTTCCAAAGTCTTACACCCTTAATATTTCACTGAAGAAATCCACCTGAAAAGCCTTCCTGATAATGGCTTGGAAAAGAAAATGTTTCTATTTTTCAATGACAAAAATTCCTGACATAGGATCTGCCTGAAAGATTCTCCTTACTTTCAGTAACAGTTTGAACTAATTTTAAAAGCATGTTAGAACACAGGATAATATTTTTTGGGGGGAATTATTGGCCACCCAGAAATAATGCAACTGTTCAATTCTCCCCTCCCACATCCAAATATAAAAAAGAACCATCTCACCTGGAAGCCTAGGTTACAATTACCAAATTCTGATTAAGAATATGACAACTGTTTGTGCTTTAAAAGACTTTAATGCCATTTACTATTTACCAGAGTACTGTATTTTATCCCCCTTCTATTATTTAATCACCATCATATATCTGTACTTTTACAATTCCTTAAAGAAATTCTGACTTATCTGATTATATAGTTGTTGCCTTTCAGCTTTGCCCCAAATTACATCAGATGTATTAAATATGCATTTCTTCCAACATGTGAGAAGCTTATGAAGTCCCATCTCTTTCTGAATCCTCCCTTGATAAATGTTTCCACTTACCAACCCTCCAAACAACATCACAAGTGTTCCCATTCATCCATTACTTATCAAACGCCTACTATGGTCCCTGTGCTATGGAGTATACAAGAAGAATGGGACAATCCTACCCTAAAATAGCTTACTATCATTTATAAATCTAAATAGCTCATTTTTGCTCTCATCCAATTTAAAGTGTACACTCTCCTTCTACATGTTTACCTCTATCAGTATTATCCGAGGTTGATTACAACAAATATTTCCAAGCGTGGAGCATGCTAAGTTTCATTTCGTACGTACAAAGTCTAGCACAGGGTAAAAATATATAAGTAAAAATATTCTGATGAGAGACATCTGTGGAAAATGGTGGCTCCTTTGTCCTACTTCCAGAACAAATTTCAACAGCAATTCTTGGTGGCTAGAAAAGTGTGTACCCTGGATAGTCCATCTGCCTAAGACTACCAAACTACGGCTGCAGGAAGAAAAATGGATCTCAGAAAGGATTTTTTAGGGATGGAAGACTGAGAAAGACTGATTTTTCATGTTGGTAACTTTAGATTTATGTGAATATTAGAAGAAACAGGGAATGGAAATTTGTATATTCTCTTCTCCAACCTAAGACCTGAGATAAGCTAAAATTCTAATTATTAAGTTTACAGAAGAATAATAAAAACCTCTCCAAAGTCTTTGTAAGTTACGTTCCTTTACACTATAATCCTGAATACGATGTTAAATTATTAGATTAAAAATTAGGTATATCAGATTAACATTACATTTTTCTGTGTCACTGAGATTAACTCCAGCCTTAGGCAAAAGATTAAATCATTCTTATTCCGAAGCACTGATATTAATGTTTTAAAGTCAGCACTTTAAAACTTTTCTATTTGGCTTCTGTCCTATCTTTAAGGTTACAGGATGAAACAAAGCTTGCTTACTTTGTCAATCAAGTGAATTTGTATTTTGTGATATAACCAATCAGGCTCCAAGTAGATTCTAGATCTTAATATTTCTAACTCACTCCTAAAAGTAAGAATGGTGATTTTGGTAGCATAATAGATTCTAACATATATGAGTAAAATATATTATGCATATTAATTAAAATCTGGACTGTATTCATGCTTCCCAAACACCTTTCCAAGTCAGTAAAGGATCAGAAAACCAACAATCTATATAAATATAATTGAATTTTTAAAATATCTTCATGAGATAATTCCAACTTTCTCCAAACACAAACTTTTAGAAAGTTCAACCTAAAGGTGAATGAGAATGGGTAGGTGCGTGTTCAATCTATTTTAGGTCCAAAGCATGACCTCTCATAGGTCCTAAACACAACAACAGAAATGGTGGGGGAATTTTTTTTTCTTCATTTAAAAAATGATTTCAAATTGATAAACAAAAGGCTCTGATAAATTAATCTGAAAGACTGAAATACTGGAAAGGTCTATAGAAGAAGACCCTGCTCATGGAGATGCTCAAGAAAACAGAAAACTGTTTAAGATCAGGTTTTAAGTTCTGCCTCTGACACATACTAGCTGTGTGACCATTCAATGAACATCGCAGTGCCCCTAGGCAACCCTCTAAAACAGTAAATTAAAGAGAAACTGCTGATCTATACTAGTGTAGGGAGTTTCCACACTTGGAGTTCTGGACTTTCCACATTGATGAAATCACAGGTCAGTAGCAAAAACAAAAAAACAATAACAAAACTCCCCAAAATTTAACTTTACTCAGCAACAGTGCAGCAATATGTATGCCTTTTATAAAACACTAATGAACATTTCCATTACTTACTGAGCTTTATTAAAACTGATTTTTACCTGAGGTGGTGCCTTCTTCAGTAATACAAGAAGGGCCTGCAATACTAGATTGGAAAATCTTGGTCCAATAGGGACATAATCTAGAAGAGAAAAACGTATGCTTGTGGATTAAAAACACATATGTACGGATTTTGAGAGTTCAGATTCTTATTTATCAACAAGTACACCTATGCTAAGCAATAATCAACTATCCCCCAAAGCAAGGCAAAAAGTATAAGGATGATGAGGAAAAGACTGGACATCATGCCAAATGAACCTCAATTGAAAGAAGTAGAGATGGTTAGCATAGAAAAGACTTATAATGGTGAGGACATCATAGCTATCTTGTACTTGAAGGGCTATCACTATGTACAAGAGCCTGGTTCTGTCTGGTCTCAGAAGGAGAATGAGGTGCAGTTCATGAAAATCTCAGGGGTATATTTAGGCTCAATGTGAAGAAAAACGTTCTAACAACTAAAACTGCTCCAAATTGGAATGGGCAGCCTAAGATTTCCCATGAAGGCAGGTCTTTAGGAAGAATCTAGAGGAGATTCTAGGTCAAGTGCAGACTAGACTTGACCTTAGAGGCTCCTTTCATTCTAAGATTCTGTGACTTTGATTTTATTAAGCAGTTTTGAGGAATTAGCAAAAATTGTAAGAATTCAGTTCCATGAATACAGAATTAAAATTAAAATGAAGGAATATAAATTACAGTAAGATAAATAAGAAAACATTTATTAAATTATTTATTAAATAATATTTAAATCAATTACTACATATTATGTGCATAAGGTATTTCTATGTAATTAAATAAAAGCAAAGACATAAGAATTTGGCCAACATTACCTATCTATTTAACACCTTAAGCAGAGGTGGGGAAGGTGGGGCCTCCAGCCACATGTGGCCTTCTTGGGTGTGGCCTTTTGACTGAGTCCAAGTTTTACAGAACAAATCCTTTTATTAAGAGGATTTGTTCTGTAAAGTTTGGATTCATTCAAAGGGCTGCACTTGAGGACCTAGAGGGTCAAATGTGGCCTCCAGGCTACAGGTTCTTCATGCACTGGGATGCTCCCCTCCACCCCCTTAAGATTTACCCACTGGGTTAAAGCTAAGAGAAAGGATTATAATAACCTATAGCCTGAGAAGGTTCTTCTTTTGATTAGAATGAGGTTAAAACAACTGCTCAGTGCTTACAAATATGCTTTATCGGTAGTGTTGTTATTACAGTATATCATACTGAATTCCCCTTGACTTCTGTTTTTAACTTTTCTGCATTATGCGTGCAATCGATTTCTCCCTAGTACCCAAGGGCTACATAAATATGGAAGGTGTGCAGTGGTATGTTTGGCACCATCTCCCCAGTCTAGATGTTGGGAGAAGGTAGAGCACGAATAATAGCTACCTAGTATGATGGAAGGGGCCACCTCGATTAACATGGTCTGCTACAAGAGGAAACCAAGGAGAATGTGGGCATATGGCCAGCACACAAAGAGCAATGGCAGTGCACGTGAATTGCTGGCAGTCAACTACAAAATACAACGTACTGAGGCAAATGTTCCAGGTCCTGCTCTGTTCTTTTTAGGGGGGATGGGTGGTGGGATATGGGCTTCCCTGCTGCAACCTAACTTTTAGACAGTAATTCAGAAAGGCAGCAAGCAGAATGTGAAGATGGCTGTGCTACCTGATAATTAAAACAGACCCACTAGCCCATAAACTCCACCCATCGTCACTGACAAAAATCCCAAGCCCACTTTACACACTCCACTCAAGCTACATGTTTTGTTACTTTTCCCCCTTCATGGCTCCAGGGTGGTCAGAAGCCCCAGAGTGAGGCCTACAGAGGTCTAAGGAAAATAGCAGAGTGCAGTATGTGGCCAGACCAGGGAAGTTCAGATGCTCAGGATCCCCATTTGGTTGTAGATATCTAAATGGAAAAACACCACTGACCTGATAGCTCAGCTCCCACCTCCCTTTCTAGCTTCAGTGGTCACATTCTATGATCTGGCTAGGCTGCTCTTGTCTCTGTCCCTCACGTGACACTCTAGGTCCCACCTCCACACTTGTGTACTGGCTTCTTCACCTGTCTCATAGAATCTCTCCTTCCTTCCTTCAAGATGAAGCTCAAGCAGTAACTTCTATGGATTCCTGCCAACAACTAGTGCCCTGTTTAACTACTTTGTAACTATTTTGTGTGTATGTGTATGAAGAATAAAGTAATTATAAAAACACACACACATACACACATAATTCCCGCCCCTGTCCCGCACATGTATCTTGGTTGCCTTCCCCATTAGGATGTGAACTTCTTATAAATAGAGATTATTTCATTCTCTGCATTTGTATCCCCAGCACCTAGTGTAGTGCCCGGTACATAGCAAGCACTTAATACACACTTGACTGGATGACTTTAGACTAAGAGATGTGGATTTTAACCTTGTACACAGGGTCACAGATTAAAAGCTTGAGTTATCCTAGACATCAGTTAGCCTAATTCCCTCATTTTACAGAGAAAGAAACTGAGGTAAAATGACTTGCTGAAGGTTAAATAGTAGGTGGTAGAGCCAAAATTTGATCCTTTGTCTCTAAAGCCAGTGCTGTTTCCACTGTATCTCATCAAAACTAAAATATTTCAATAGTCCATACTAAACTAAATTTATGAATACTCACTTTTCTTCTTTATAATAAAAGTGTTATACTGTACCATATATACACCACTCACCTAAAAGTCTCTCGATGTCATCCACAACCACACAGCTGAGCTGGGATTTATATGCATCATCAAAGATCTGTAAGAGAGCAAAACCACTTATTATTTTCCTGAGCTTCATAATTATGACAAATCCCAATAAAATGAACTTTAGTTATTATTATTATTAAACAATGCCTGAAGAAAGTAAAGTAAAACCTCATTAACTCACACCACACTCATTCAGAATTTCAGAATCCTAAAATGCTAAACTTGACATCATGTAGTCCAATCCCCTTATTTTATGGATTTGGAAACTGAGGCCCAGGGAGGGAAGCTGGCTTGACCAAAATGTCTCTAGTTAACCAAAAAGTTTCTACTAGATCCCAGACTTCCTAATTATTCCAATGCTCCTTCTATTATGCCACAATCAATGTGTAATTTTCTAGGTAGATCTGAAGTTCACCTTTTATATTATCATATAGTCAGTCCACCAATTCTGAAATGTTTCTAACATCTGTCCCTTCTTTTCCATTACCATTTGGATCGCAGTTTTTTTAACAGGCAGGGAACTAATAAGGCATTTAATTCAACTCTTTGTTTTACGTAAGGGGGAACTGAGGCCCACAGGGTGAAGTGTTATCCCTGATCACGCAGGTCATAAGGTTCAGAAGAAGGATTCAAGCTTGAAAGTTCTGACAACAAATTCAAGGATCTTTCCACCATATCACACTTCTGTTCCTCCTCACTCACACTTTTTACCCAAACTATTTTAAAAGGTTCCTAAGTAACCTCCCAAATTCCCATATATTCTACATATCATCAGCAGGTTATCCAGCTCTGGTTTTGTCCCTATGCAGCTCAAAATGAAACTCCAGTTTACAGCCATCTCCAATTGCCAATCAGATAATTCCACTTTGATATCCCCTTATCACTTCAAACTAAACCTGTCTAAAACTGAACTCACTTCCTTGCCCTGCCCCCTAAAGAGCTTCCTTCCTAATTTCTCTAAGTCTACCTTGGTAAGAGCTATCAATTCTCCCAGTCACCCAGGAAGAAACCATAATATCATTTTTGATTTCGGGAATTGCTTGATTTTTGATGGTTGCAAGATCCTCTAGTTCAACCTCATTTTAGAGATGCACCGAAGGCCATAGAAATGAAGTGGCTAGTCTGAGGTCAGACAGGTAATATGTATATTATATTTGTTATTTTTGTTCAGTTGTTTCAGTCACATCTGACTTTCTATGACCCTATTTGGGGTTTTCTTGGCAAAGATACTAGAATGGTTTGCCATTTCCTTCTCCAGCTCATTTTACAGGTGAGGAAACTGAGGCAAACAGGGTTAAGTGACTAAGTAACAGGGTCACACAGCTAAGGTTCTGGGGGCAAATTGGGACTCCAGACCCGGTGCTCTATCCACTGTGCTACCATGTTGCCCTTCATCCATATTATAGAATGTTTCTCAAAACCAGTAAGAAAGGGGCACAACAAAGGGACTGGACTGCTTTCTCTTGAGGAGATTCTCTTCCCTTCCACAGGGCAGCAAACAACTTGCCATTTGGGCAGGTTAACAGGGACGATCTAAGGGAAGGGGTCAGATACTGGGAGTATTTGGGGTAAAAGACACAAGTCTCCAGGGCAGAGTGCACTGAGAAACAAAGCAAATGAGGGGACAGATAAGAAGTGAGAGGAGGGAGAATACAATTTAATTCAACTCAACCAAAATTTATTAAGTATCTGGAGCGTTTACTAAGGTAGGTACTAAGAGAAAATACAATCTGGAGATCAAAGGCTGAGAGCTGGAAGGAACTATAGAGATTATCTAGTCCAATCTTCTCATCTTACAGATGAGGAACCTGAAACCCAGAGAAATAATACGGTGCCTACTCGTAAAGTTTACAGTCTACTGGGGGATATGGTACAAATATGAATAACAATGATATAAAATGACAAGTGGTAAATGCATAAAAAATTTAAGTAAATTTCTACGCCCCATTGCCTGTGTATCTTATTTTTTAATTGCATGCAAAAACTTTTTTTTGTTTGTTTTTGAACATCTGATTTTAAAACTTTGAGTTCCAAAATCTCTCCCCTCTTCCCTTCCCACCCACCCTCCCTAAGAAGTTGAGCAATTCAACCTAGGCCACATGTGTATCATTATGTATAACCCTTCCATAATACTCATGTTGTGAAAGGAGATGAGAGGGGAGGGGGGTGATAGAGGGGAGGGTTGACTGGGGAACAGGGCAACCAGAATATACGCCATCTTGGAGTGGGGGGGAGGGTAGAAATGGGGAGAAAATTTGTAATTCAAACTATTGTGAAAATCAATGCTGAAAACTAAATATGTCAAATAAATAAATTTAAATTAAAAGGAGAAAGAGCTTCCCAGGTCTGAGGGGCATGGAGAACCAATAAAAAAAAAATTTAAGTAAAGTGCTCAATGAAATTTGAGGGAAAGCAACCTACAAGAAACAAGCATTTATTATTATTTTTGTCATTTTAGTCGTGTCCAACTCTTTCTTGGCAAAAATACTGGAGTGGGTTTGCCATTTCCTTCTCCAGCTTATTTTACAGATGAGGAAACTGAGGCAAAGTTAAGTGACTTGCCCAGGGTCACCCAGCTACTAAGTGTCTGAGGTCACATTTGAACTCAGGAAAATGAATCTTCCTGACTTCAGGACTGGCAGTCTATGCACTATGGCGCCACCTAGCTGCCCTGATAAGCACTACGTGCTAGGTACTGTGTTACGTGTTGGAAATACAAATACAAAAAATGAAATCATGTCTCTTTTCAAATAGCTTACATTCTATCAAGAGAGACAAGTACATATATAAGCATGTACAGAATAAATGCATATGAAATATATAATAAATACAAAGCAATTAAATATGAGTTAGGAAGAGAGAGAGCACTAGCAGTAAGTAAAGGCTTCCTCTGGAAGGTGGTGTTTGAGCTGCATCATGGAGAGAGGAAGTCTGTGAAGTAGAGATGAGTGCACTCCAGGCATGGGGGATGGTTTGGGCAAAGGCTTGGAGATGGGAGATAAAGCACCATGTGAGGAAAAACAAGACCAGTTTGGCTGGATTGTAGAGTATGGGAAAGGGAATAATATATAACAAAGCTGATAAGATAGGTTGGGGCCAGGCTGTGAAGTGCTTTAAAAGCCAAACAGAGGAGATTATGTCCTATTCTAGAGGCAACAGGGAGGCACTGGAGTTTCCTGAGTAGGGGAGTAATATGATCAGAGCCTTGCTTTAGGAAAATCATTCTGGCAGAAGTGTAGAAGCTAGATTGGAGTGAGAACGATTTAAGGCTGGGAAACCAACTAAGGAGCCACCTCAATCAACAATTAAAACAAGAGGTAACAAGGGCCTGAACTAGAGTGGTGGCTGTGTGAGGAGGGATCAAGGTGGAAGAAATGTTGTGAAGTAGAAATGGAAAGACACGACAACTGAGTGGATATGTGGATTTAGAGAGAGAAATCAGAGAGTGCCAAGGTTAGGAAACTTGAAGGCTGGAGGAATGGTGGTGCCTTTGACAGAAACAGGAAAGTCTGAAGAGTTATGGGTTTGGGGGTGAAGGGAGATGAATCCTGTTTTAGACATGTTACATTTGTGATATCTACAAAATCGTCTGAACTGTACCAGAGGCAGCTGGCCACATGGGGCTGAAGCTCAGGAGAGAGACTGGGGCTGGATATATAGATTCATTTATCATCTGAATAGAGATTCTAATTAAACTTATGGGAGCTGATGATGTTACTAAGAAAGAGTGTAGAAGAGAAGAGAGCCCAGAATGGAACTTTGGGAAACACCCACAATTCAGGAATACATCAGAGGATCATATTTATTGAGCTAGAAGAAACATCAGAGGTCATTTAGTCCCAATTCCCTCATTTTATGGATGAGTAAACTGACAGACATAGGAGACTAGAAGTCATATAGCTAGGAGTAAAACCAGGGGAGAGTACTGTCACAAAAACCCATATGAGAAAAAACATTTTTTTTTGATAGGAGAAGGGGAAGATGGGGAAAATCAAGGAAGGCAGTGATATTTGAGCTGGGATTCAAAGATTGGATAGGAATTTAACAGATAGAGGAGTAAGAGTTGGGAATTCTTGGCAATGGGAGCATGAGGAAATGACTGGAAGTAGGGAAAGGGAAGAGAGCAGGTGAATTCAGGGACAAATTGTATGGCTTGGTTGGAGAGTAGAGTGAAGTGAGATAAAGTTGCAAAGGCAGGATGGTAATGGTACTTATAATGGTAGTCTGCTGTGATTTGATGCAGATAGACACAGCTCAAGCTTAAAGGGAACTCACCAAGTTATAATTTATTGATATTAAAACAAAGGACACAGGGAGCACATATGCCAGTCTGTGACACAGACGCCTACATCTCCTTTGTTCTGATATAGAACACATCACAGCACACCCAAAGTCTTATCTAAAGCTAATCGGCTCTACCAGGACCATAAACCGATAGGAACATTGGAGCTTACACTACTTTATACCCAAGAGGGCAAAGGGAGTTGGGGAACCCTGTGCAAATGCACCAGTCTTAAGTAAGCATCCAGAGTAAACTACTTAAGAATATACCTGGGGGTGGGGGGTTGGTAAAATTCCTTTGGTATTTAGTAGTTGCACTTATGGATTCATCAGTCATTCTAAACTATTCCTGTCAACTAGTTCCCCACCTCCTTCTGGAGACAGGGGCTCAATATAAGGAAACTGATGGTAGCACCAAATCATAGGGATGCTTAAATGTCAGACTAAGGAGTTTGACTCTGAATCACAAAGACTATAGATTCCACAGCCTTTTGGCCACATCATTGATCCCATTGGTAGCAAAAATAATAAGAAGCACCACATATATATGTTTTATATATATATATATATATAAAAATATAATTACTCTGTAATAAGGATGGTGAATCTGTAGCAATGGAACGCTTGTGAAGCAGCCCTGTTAAGGTTTTTGTACCATGCTGCTCTTTGAGAGGAACAAAAAAAGAGAAGGGAAAGAAATAAACCTTTACAATAGCACCTACTCACGAGCCAGGCCTGCGCTAAGTACTTTTACAAATACTACCTCATTTGATCCTCACAACAACCTGGGGAGGTGGGTGTTATGATTACTTCCATTTTATAGTTGAGGAAACAAACTCAGGCAGACAAAGGTTAAGCCACTTGTCTAAGGTCACACAGCTAGTCAGTTTCTGAGGCTGGATTTGAACTCAGGTGTTCCTGACTCTAAGTCCAGTGCTCTATCCTCTGTGCCACCAGCTGCCTCAGGAAGAAAGAGTATAGCTTACATGGTATCTGAAGAAAAAAAAAAACAAACCTTCTTTCCTTTTTGCTGCAGAAATGAAAATATCTTTCAAAATCCTACTGAAGGCTTTGATGCAAATATGTGTTTACCTCCACTGGGCTCTCATCCTTCCTACAGAATTGTACTGTAACAGCATTTCTAGGATATTCCCTCAGCTATGCAAGTTTCTGGAATCTAAACTCAACTTCGAAGCAACGTGGAAGGCCACACTGCTAGAAGGTCCATTTCCCTAGGTCCACTTGGTAGGCAGACCCAAGGATTATGCTCAGAACCCTTATTGGCTTACTTAGATCACATATTTCACCAAGCAATAAATCACACTTTAGTGGTTCTACTAGATTGCTTCGCATCCAGGAAGAATGAAGCTTCAGCTAGCAATAGCCCACAGGCAGCAATTTCTCAAGGCCTGTACTGCTAATGGGCTAATTAGTAGCCAGGGAGGGTAGCCTGGCTCTCGCAACCATCTCAACAACCTACTGACTTTGTCTGAGTTGTAACTTGATCTGATTTCAATTTAACGAGGAGAGCATGAAAAACACTGCATCTACTCATTTTCAAGCTGGGGCTCATTACCTCATGCAGGATTTCAGTAACTCTGAGTATAGTCATACATGCACAGTCTTAAGTTTCTCTCTTGACAGCCATATGCTTACTCTCCCATGTAACACAACTGAAGACTGTTTGTGGATATAGTGTTTGGTATGCTTCACCCAGTGCTGTGCTAGAGCTGGTTCAAACCAGTTCCAGAGAGCTGGTTGTTAAATTTTTAATGTGAACATTTACACTCAGAAATTTGCAAAAGCTATAAATTGGGGCTTGATTTATTGTTTGTTGGTTGTTTAGACTTAAGGTTAGTATAGAAGAAAAGGTTAATCATGCAGATTAAACTTAAAAGCGGATCCTAGATATGACCCCTGCCCTCAGAAGACAGCTATTAAACATTTATCAACACATCTCTATGTCCTTTTCTTGGGATCTTTGGGTCTGCTCTAGCACATGCTCCACAGTTCTATTCCATCATTTCAATATTTCCCCTAGTATTCCCAGCCTTTTCCCTCCACTGGTTTTTTGCCCTGGACTCCAGCAGAAGCCAAACAAAGAAAACACTCACACTCCACTAACTGGAAAGTGAGAAGAGATTAGTTGCCAGGCTAAAGGGCTAAGAGGCATTTAAAGACTAAGCCAGGAAAGCCACTGCAATTTTATGTGAATTGACTTAGGAAAGCAGAGAGGCATAAGAAAGGAAACTAAAATACTCGTGTCAGAGGGCTAAGAATTTGGGACCCAGCAGTCTAAAAATGACTATTATTGATGGTACGTATACCATGAGTTCAACAATTGCTCAATGACTGAGCAACGACTAAAGCAACCAAATGAAAGTTAAAATACAAATGGGTAAAATGATATCAGGGGAAAACCAAACAAACAACAAAAGCAGCGGAGAAGTCAGAAGACCTGGCTCCACCACTGACTCCTGTAGTGTCGTGTCATTCACAAACTTTCTGAGCCCCAGTTTCCTCACTTATTAAACTAGAACCACATTGGGTTTGCACACTTTACAACATCCACCTGCTCTGTGCCTATTCTGCAGCTGGATGCTGCTGTGGGGAAGGGCTGCTCGGATCCACTACAAAGTACATTACATGATCTCCACTGGGTCCTCCCTGGTGCATGCCAGTCCTTTCTCTCCCGAGAGCGAGAACACTATCTGAGTTTTAAATGGTTTCTCTTTATCTCCTCATACTTCCCCTCTCATCAGACTTCACCTCACTTATTGAAAAAACTGAGGCTATTTGTCACAAGCTCCTTCTCAACTCTAACTCTACATTTCAAATCCCCTCCACATCATGCCCAGCTCTCCCCTCCTCTATTTCAGTCAAGGCAAGAAATGCCCCTTCTTGCAAATTCCTCTGCTTGTGTCCTGGATCTCCCATCCCCCACTAGGAGCTGGCCCCTTTTGTTATTGTTGTTCTCCAATTTTAAGTCTCCTTATCCACTACACAGGTCCTTCCTTGAGGCATCTAAGTATTGCTAGGGTTAGAAAGCTGGTACTGGGGAGTCTAGTTTGAATTTAGTTTCAGATACTTAATAGCTGTGTGATCCTAGGCAAGTCCCTCCACTTCTGTCAGCCTGAGTTTCCTCAACTGTAAAACAAGGCTAATAATACCTTCCTCCCAGGGTTGTTGTGAGGATCAAATGAGATAATATTTGTAAAGTGCTTAGCACAGTGCCTGGCACATAGTAGATAGGCGCTTAACAAATGCCTCTCTCCTTCCTGGGAACCAACAACCATGCCCAGATCTTCTCTCCATCCCTTAAAAACCTTTCACTTAACCCTACTGTCCCTTCAAGCTTTCATTTTGTGTCTCTCCTCCTTTCCATGGACAAATCCCTAGAAAAAGTTATTTACATTCACTGCTCTAGCCTCCTCCCTCTGTAATATGTCTTCTGATTTTATTAAATACAAATCCTCTTCTCAAGGTTGCCAGTTATCTTTTTTTTTTAAAAAATAAAATGTTATTGATATCTTTTGTTTGTAAAACACTTAAATATCTCTCCCAGTCTGTACACTTCCTGAGCTTAGCAGCATTTGACATTGCTGGCCTCTCACTGGTGAATTTTCAGATACGATTTTATTCTTACACTTGGGTTAGAATCAAGGTCAGTCTACCTCATCTCATTAGTTTCCATGGTTTTCACTAGCCTCTACATGTCAAAGACTTCCAGATGTATATATCCAGTCCTAGCCTCTCTCTTGAACTCTAGTCTTACACAACCAACTGCCTACAGGACACCTCCAAGTAGATGCCCCACAATTAATTCAAAGTCAACTTGTTCAAAACAGAATTCATCCTCTGCCACCTCCCCACCAAGCTGTCTCCTAACTTCACTAGTTTAGTGAGGGCAATGTCTAGTGACTCAGTTTCACCACATCAAAGTCAGCTTTGACTCTATCTTCTCACTCATTCCTCATACTGTATTAGTCTCAGTGCTTGGCACATAGTAGGTGTTTAATAAAAGCTTGCTGACTGAGTGATCACCAATTCTTGTCCATTTTACCTCCATACTACATCAGACAATATATCCCCTGCTCTTCACTCATTCCACAACCACTCTAACTCAGTACATTACCCTGGACAACAGTAACAACTTCCTACTTTGCACCTGATCTTTCCCCTTTCTAACCCATCCTCCAGAAACTCAACTGCCAAACTGACATTCTTGAAGCACGGGTCTGACTACATAATTTCTTCTTGCCTCTAGGGTAAAGTACAAATTTCTCTGTCTTTAATTTTTTTATACTTTATTTCTTTCCAATTACATGTAAAAACATTTGTTACATTTGTTTTTTAAAAATGTTGAGTTCCACTCAAAATTATGTAGAACCAAGTGTTGTAAACTAAAAATAAAAAAAAACAGTAAAAAAAAAATTGAGTTCCAAATTCTCTCATGTTTATCTTTTTAAGCCCTTTACAATCTGGATCCAACCTACCTTTCTAGACTTATTTTATGCAACTCCCTCTATGCCATCTAGCCTTCCCCCTGCCCCACCGTACATTCATTCCAGCCCAACTGGCCTACTTGCCATCCATCATAGAAGGTTTTCTCTCTCTCATTATCTCTTCCTTATGAAGCCATGGATTCCTCTAGAGATTAGCTAAAGTGTCACCTCCTATAAGAATCCTATCCTGATCCTCTCCTAATGCTTTCCTCCTGGAAATTACTTTGCTCTACTTTGTATCTTTTTTGTATTTCATTTTCTGTGTACTTGTTGTTTTCCCAAATAGAATGTAAGTTCTTTGAAGGCAGGGGCTCAATGCCTAGCACAGAGCAGGCACTTAATACTTGCTGAGAGGGAATGGAGGCAAGATGGAGGAGTACAGGCAGCAATGCAGCTGAACTCTCCCAAATTCCCTTCCAAACAAATTTAAAATAATGCCTAAAATTGAATTCTGAAGAGGCAGAGTGAACAAAGGATCTGGATGAACCATTTTTTCTAGCCAAGAACAATTTAAGAAATAGACAGGAGAGGTCTGTGGCTGGAAGTTGGCTGGAAGCATAGCACAGACTGCGGCAACACCTGAGCGGGGCCTTGGAGGCAGCTTTGACAGCAGCAGAAGTAACTCTGGGAGCTCACAGCCCACAAATGATAAGGGGTTAGGTAACTGGACAGAAAAAGATTACAGAGGAATCATTGCTGGCACTGGGTACAGGACCCTACTGAATTGATTCTACATGGTTCCAGGTTAATAGTTTCAGGACCAAGAAGAACATTAATACTTGCGATCACAGGAGGGGAAGGGCCCCTGATCACAGTTCCAGGGTGGAGAAGAGTATTTGTTGTCATTTGCAAGGGAGCAGGAGCCCTGGTCTCAGTTCCAAAGCAGAAAAGAGCACTAGTATTTGTAGCTGCAGGGGAGCAAGGTCCCTTCCTGGGTAAAGACCACAACACAAGCCAGGAGAACCTGGAGTGACTACACCTCTCTTGGATCATACCACTTTGAAAGCACCAAAAGCTCACAGATCTCCAGAACTAGCTCCAAAAACAGCAGCAAAAAAAAGCCTCAATCTTGGGACACTATCCCTTCCACAGAGTCCAACTTTAAAATAAAGTTACAAGTCAAGAAATAGGCTGGAAAGATAAGCAAACAACAACAACAAAAAAAAACCAGACCACAAAAAGCTACTATGGTGAAAAGGAAGCTCAAGATATAAACTCAGAAGAAGACAACAATGTCAAAACAGCTACAAGCAAAGCCTTATAAGAAAAGTGTGAATTGGACACAAGTCCAACAAGAATCCCTGGAAGAGCTCAAAAAGGATTTTAAAAATCAAATAAGAACGATAGAGGAAAAATTGGAAAAAAAATTGGAAAAAAATGAGAGTGATGCAAGAAAATTATGAAAAGAAAACCAACAGCTTGGTAAAAGAGGCATAAAAAAATACTGAAGAAAACAACATCTTAAAGAAACAGAATTGGCCAAATAGCAAAAGAGGCACAAAAATTCACTGAACAGAAAAATTCCTTAAAAAGCATAATTCACAAAATGGAAAAAGAAGTACAAAAATTCACTGAAGAAAATAATTCCTTAAAAATCAAAATAGGGCAAGTGGAAGCTAATGACTCTAACAGACATTACAAAACAATAAAACAAAGTCAAAAGAATAGAAAAAATAAAAGTAAATGTGAAATATCTCATTGGGAAAACAACTGGAAAATAGATCAAGGAAAGATAACTTAAGAATTATTAGACTAATTAATAAAGGTAGGAGCTGGATTTATGAAAAAAACAAACAAACCACAATAGACGAACCATTGGTTAGTTTGATGTAAAAAAAGAAAGAAAACCAATTTACCAATATTGAAAATGAAAAGGGTGAATGCATCACCAATGAAAATGAAATTAAAGCAATTATTAGGAGTTATTTTGCTCCATTATATGCCAATAAATCTGATAATCTAAGTGAAATGGATATTTATAAAAATATGAATTGCCCAGATTAACAGAAAAGGAAATAGAATTCTTAAATAACCCTATCTTAGAAAAAGAAATTGAACAAGCTATCAATGAACTCCCTACAAAGAAATGCCCAGAATCCAATGGATTCACATGTGAATTCTACTAAACATTTAAAGAACAATTAATCCCAATACTATATAAACTATTTGGAAAAATAGGCAAAGAAGAAACCCTACCAAATTCCTTTTATGACACAAATATGATGCTGATACCTAAACCAGGAAGAGCAAAAACAGAGAAAGAAAACTACGGGCCAATTTTTCTAATGAATATTGGCCCATAGGGCCCATGGCATTATATATTGCAAGAATGCTTTCTCAATAAATTTCTTGTATAACAAATACATCTTCTTTAGATGTAACAAAATAATAAAGACAATAAAATATAAATAAAGGCTTGCCAATCTGAATGTCATATATATTATTTCTCTAATAAAGTTATGATTAATATAATACAAATTCATTTAAAAATAAGAGTTTCACTAGATGATCTCTAAAATTCTTTAAAATTACAGAATCAAATCTTCAACAAATGTGTATCTAAGTGGATTTTTTTTCTCCAAATTTGCTAATATCTTCGTATTTTCTGGGTGAATTGGGTTTGATTCCCTTGCTCTTTAGGGGTCTTGAAAGAATTGCAGGACTTGAAGTGAGCAGGATAGGATATGGCAGGGATATGATGACTCTGAATTCACTAGAAAATGAGTGTCAAAAAGCAATTGGTACTATAATGTAAATCATTGGTTTGTTTGCAAAGAAATATATACACAGTAATGGTAGTAATTACCAGTTTGCAAAAACAAATGAGTTAACAACTAACCTGAAAAACAAGTTAAAGAGAGATAATCCAAGAATCATAAGACTCCCTGAAAACCACAATTAAAAAAAATTCTTAAAAAAAGAGCACTATATTCCAAGAAATCATGAATAAAAACTGTTCAGCCCTACAGACATATAAGAACTTGAGGGCAAGCAGAAAAAATCTACTCCTTATTTCCTAAAGGAAGGCCTGGACTAAAAATTCCAAGGAATGCCATATCCCAAATCCAGAGCTTCTGAGTCAAGAAAAAAAGAATGCAAATAGCAAAAAAGAAAGAGTTTAAGTACCAAGGAACCACAGGAAAGCTCATACAAGATATGTCAGCTACATCTAAAAAGGAGAGAAGAGCATGGAATATAATATTCCAAAAGGCAAAAGATCCTGGCTTACAATAAAAAATAACTTATCTGGAAAATTTGAGTAAAGTCTTACAAAGGAACGGAATGAAACAGAGAATGTCCAACCATCCCTGATGAAAAGACCAGAGCTAAACAGAAATAATGAAATGGAAATGCAAAAAAAAAATCCCACTTCTATTTAACAATATTAATTATTCTCCAGCTATCATTAATCAGAATTTTAGAGTCAATAGAAACAAAAAGGTAAAATACTTAATCAATTAGAAAGAATGATATGATAATAAATTGTTTTTATTCTAATAGTGGGAGAAGAAATATATCCCCTCAGATCCTCGTGCTCCATGTGCTCTTTGAGACTATACCTTGACGTGAGAAAGTAAAGAAGGACTTGAATTTCTTGTGATATACTGAAATATCCATCCATGGAAAGGAAAATAATTCTTGAAAGTATTGAGCTTTTCTGCCTCTGTTCATGCCATTCCCCGTGCCTGTAATATTCTCTATCACCCTGCATACTGAATTCCTCTTAAATCCACTTCCTTCATGACATCTTCCTTGTTCATAGAAAGCACTTTGTTCTACACCTCTGGGGCTTATCTTGTATTATTGTACATTATATCTATTTGTATAGATACCTACACAGTCTGGGACAGTGGATGAAGACCCAACCTTGAAGTCAGGCCAACCCAGTATGTTAATTCCTGCCTCTCACACATAATGCCTGTGCAGCCTTGAGCAAATCATTTAACTTCCCAGTGCTCCAGGAAACTCTTTAAGGCTATAAATTTTAGAGTGGGTGTTGTTCTGCATCAGTAGAGGTAGTTTTCTCATCAGCAACTTCTTAAATAGATGAAATCACAAGTCTGGCCCAAAAAATAAAGTACAGATGTTTTATGATCCTACTAAACTGTAAGTTCAATTGGGTTAGACATGTGTCCCCAAATTTTATTCTAAATTTTGTATTTCTATCAGTACCTAGTAATGTGTTCCATAAATAATAGGTACTTATCAAATGCTTGTTGAACTGAATTCAATAGGATTATGTAATATAAGCTTTACTCAACTTAGAACTCCTCAAATAGCAACAAAACCCGAAATACTTTTCTGCTTTTACATTTTATCAAAGACCTATGCTTTGCATGTTCACCTTTGGGAATTAGCTAAGAGCTACAATATACAGTATATTTTTAGAAAAATAATGTTTGCATATCTATATGTACCTATACACACATGGTGGTAGCTAATTAACAATATTAAAGATACAAACATACCAGACTCCCTGAGAGTCAACACACTATGGTCAAAAGATTCACAATCTCAACAAACCAAGCTACAAAATATATTAGGATGTTAACCAAAAGCATCCAAAATCTGTTGCTTAGAAACTGATGTCAAAAGATCCAATTTCTAGCTCTGCTCTTTCTATAGACTAAGCCATGAAAGGAAGAGGATTAGACACCACCATTCTGTTCTGTGCAGACACCAGTTTGCAATGGGATTTATAGAACGACATTCAGAGAAGATTATTTCTTTCTTGCAAAGCTAATGAAAACTGTCTTCCATTAATTTTTGATCCTTTGAAAATGATAATGTATCATACATCTGTAGTAGATCATTTTATATTCATAGACCTTTACTTAATCTATTCAAACATTTTACTTATATCAAATTACTCAACTCTTTCCTCTCTAATTGTAACCTACAAAGGAACTAAAAATAAATTCTACTTTAGTCTAGTTCTCATGTCCCTTATAAAAAGTAGTAAAATAAGTCATAATAAAAGGTAGTAAGAGTGTTCATTGGTTATAATCCATGAAACAATTATTTTCTATGCATAAGTATAAGACTTTAAGTTCCAAGAATATAGTAATATAATCAACAGATCTTTCTATGTACCCATAACACAGACTTCTTGCTTTCTTCCTTATTTCCTTCATATAAAATTCTTCTCTTTTTCATCTGACAGGTAAGACTAGGTAAAGACCATTTTGGCAGTCCAGCCTTGAGGAGGGGCTGTGTATCTCCACTTCTAAGCTGACATCATCTGCCAGCTGATTGAAAGATCTAAAACCTACAATCAGAAGTCTGTATTTTATTGGTTACATAATGACAGTGAAAGGGGTAGCTATGTAAAATGATGTCCACTCTTGTTTACTGAATACTTTGGAATAAGCCAGATATGAAAAATCTGCAAAAATGGAGCAATGATAATTCTAAGTATAAGATCAATGTTTTTGCTGACACATTTAGCCATAAAAAACTCCAAACCACCCCCATCCCACCCCCCAAAAAGAAAAAGAAGCAAAAAATTCAAGTACTCTCCTGCGAGTTGTGAAAAAAGAGAGAGGGAACAAAAGATGAAAGCAATAGCATACTTTTTAATCTCTTAAACCAATGTTTCATTCCTCTTAATCACAGATTGTTAATCTGGGGTCTGTGAACTTTTAAAAAATAGTTCGATAACTATTTCAATTATTCTCCTTTGTAATTTTATGTATTTTATTTTATGCATTTAAAACATTCTGAGAAATCCACAGGATTGGCCAGGTGGCCAAAGGAGTCCATGACACAAAAAAGGTTAAGAACCCCTGCTACAGATATTAGCTAAGATCCGTAAGTTTAGCAAAAATGTTTAAAAATTGTCTTTAAAATTGCTAAGTAATCTTTTCTTGTTACTTTCATTTTTTAAAAAAATTGTGGCTCTTTTCCCCTTACCCCTAATCACCTCTTCTTGTTTGCTACCCCTTTCCCTTTAGAGTTTTGCTCATTAGTTCTTCTCTCCTTCTTTTATTTGGTTATATATTTCTTCCTCCTCTTTTTTCCTTTTTCTCCTCCCCTTCAGCTAGTCCTGTAGACTGTTTTTTAAATTTTATTTTTAGTACCCCATTCCACAAAGGATTTCTGTCAAATCCTTATCCTCTCTGTTTACTCTGATTCTGGATCCCTAGAATTATCTGGTTTGTCTCTTTTCTCTGGGTTCTCCACACAATCAAAGCTTCCAAGGTATCCATTCTGGGTTCCTGCCTCTAAGCCCTCTCTGCCATTGCTTTGTAGGGCTTACCCCCAGGGATTCTCCTTTTCCATTGTGCCTCCCTCTCAGAATAATGTCAATTATTGCAGGTGTCAGAGAGGACACTGTCCCATGGTAGGGCCCCTCCCAAACATCACTGATCATATAGCCCACCACTGATCTGTACCTTCTGTTGACCTTTTTTTCTACATTTGCCTGGGTATCTCCTCTCTGTGTTCATGCTCTCCCAACTCCTTCAGGTGCCAGCTGCCTCCAGGGGTTCCAGCTTCACCATTTCCGAAGCCAAGCAGACTTTTAAAGTGCCAAATCCCCCAGGCCTCATTCAGTGTAAGGTCTTCATTTCACTTCCCTCATAGGACCATTCATCAGTGGAATCCCCTCCTACCTCTAAAGTAAGGCCTCCTTCCTTTTCCACCTCTCCCTTACTTCTGCCTCCTCACTCATTCCCCCTGTAGGCTCTTCTCTGAGACCACAGAAGTTAACCCTCCTCTCATTGTTGGCCCTTCATTTGACCCTGGCATATCAGTTATTCCTCTTTATCCTGCTTTCCTCCTTTCCTTTTGTGGACCCTCCTAGGTTGTAATGTAGTCCCATAAAATAAGCATTCACCTGCAGGCAGGGTACCACTAGGTTCTGTACATAATAATACCACCTGTCTGCTTTTTCACTGTTACCTCTACCAGATTTATGCCTTCATTTCCTTGGGTCCACTGAGAATGAAGTCTTTTACTGTTGCATATGTTTTCATTCTCTTGCTGTCCTTGCCTGCTATATTTATTTACTCTCCCTGCATTTCTGTTGTTTGGAGAGTTTAAGAAGAAAATAATCTCTTCAAGTTCTGGTTTTCTTTCTAAAAATGTTTCAAACTTTTCTTTAGTAAAGAATTTCTATCTTTTATCCTGTAAGGTTAAGCTCAGACTTGCAGGATAGGTCACCCTGGGTTGTATCCTGAATTCCCTTGTTCTTCATAATACACTATCCCTTTTTCTCCTATTTTTAGTGGGTACATTATTCCAATGTTTATTCCTTTTCTATTTGAAGGTCTCCTGATGACTTTTAGAAGTTGTGTTTTAATGAATTGTTAAATTTAACCACTATGTGTTTTGGAGTTTGTAGCCTTAGTTCCCCCCCGCCCCACCCCGAGATGATCTGAATTCTTTCAACTGGAATTTCATATTCTATCTTCAGAAGTTCTGTGCAGTTCCTATTACTTCCTTCACTATGGTTTTAAGGTTCTTTCTTCTTTGTTTGGATTCTTTTTTCCCCATCATGTTCTTCTGGGAGAGCTATGATCCTTAGGTTGTCTCTATTTCATCCTGATTTTAAGATCACTGTGTTTGGTTTGCATAGCGAGGATGTTTTCTTTTAATGTTCTTGGTTTTTGCTTCTCTTCTTCAAGGTTGCTCTTTACCTCTCTTTACTTCTGTGTTTTTGAATTCCCAATCTATTGTTCTCAATCTTGTTTCTTTGGTGAGGCTTGCCATGGAAGATTCAATTTTTTCTATTCTGCTCATTTTTTTTTTGCTGCAGGACATAAATTCTGCTCTCATAATTCTCATTTCTCTTTGAAATCACTTAGGAATAGCATGTTGTAGTTCCATGTTTGCCTCAAATTCCACAGGGTCCTTTGTCTCATCAAGTATTGGATCATTTTCTTTTATTTTGCAGTATTTATTCATAGATGCCTGAACTTGTTTACTATACTTGGAGGCCATATTTCCTTCTGTTTTACTGTTATTCTTCTTGATTTATCTGTTCAAGGTCTTTGAGATTTCATCTTCCTGAAATTTTTGGTACTTTCAGTCCTTTTCCTCTTATTTGTCTTATCCTTTACTTCCTGACTCCTTTCCCTCTGAATGTGTTTTCCTTGGGGACTGTATCTCAAAGCATTGATACAAAGCCTCCTCCCACCCTGGACAATTCAGAGTTCACTCATCTGTCTCTGCCCCAAATGACTTTTGAGTGATCAGAATGAACCTCAGCTGGGTGCTGTGCTCCTTCCCTCAGGCTTTGTGGAGTACTACACAGTGTCCTGTCCTGGTGACCTGTCCCATTCCCTCTGTTCCTCAGTTCTCTGATGTGGCACCAGCAGTTCAGAGCCTGCTTTCCCCAGGACCTGCAGTTCAGAGCTATGCAGCACTGGTGCTTCTGGTTGCTGCCCCTGGCGGGTTTTCATTCTGAAGGGGTATGGCCAAGCTGTTGAGGCCTGAGCAAACGTCTGCAGCCTAGGACTGGGGTCTCCAAGGCACTGGAAAGAGGAAGGGAGGCCTGGGGTGTAAGGGTGAGTTCTGATGTAAGCTTGGGTTTGCTCATGTGCTCGAATGCTGAGTGAACTCAGGATCAGTGAGCATTGTGTTCCTGGGTTTTATTTTTTTTTACCTTCTTTTGGATTCTAGGTGTTCTAGGCTATGGAAAGAACTGAAGTTGCTTATCTTTGGTTAATCATTTCTGTTTTAGAGAGGTTTGAAAGGCTTAGGGAACAGAGAAAATGTCTAGTCTGTCATCTTGTTGCTTATGTGACCTGGGAGTATGGTTACAATCAACTATACCAACTGTTCACCTTTAACATGGGAGCAGTAGCTCTACATATTTTCCCGTAACATGTTAAAAAAAGGATAAGCAAACTATTAGTACTTAAATGTGTGGGCAGAAATGGAGTTTTCGAATAGGAAGGAAAAAGGAAGAGAAACTCCTGAACTTAAAAGCATTATACTTCTAGGCTTTGTGCTTTCTCAGGAGCTATCTTCATCCTTGGAATATACTCTCTTCTCTCCTATGCTTCTGAGAATCCTTAATTTTTAAAAATATTCAGCCCAAGAGCCTCATCCTTTGGGAAGCCTTTTCTGATCCCCCTTCCTAGGCTACATAGTACTCTGCCCCTCCTCAAATGACCCTACATTTACTCATGTACACCTCCCCTTAGTAAAATCTATGCTCTTTAAGGGAAGGAACCATTGTTTGCCTTTCTTCCCAGTGTCTTGCATAGTGCCTTGCATATAGTAAGCACTTCATACATTTTTGCTGAGCGGAATTAAATATGTGGCTTCCAGAGAGATGGGAGGCTTCTCTCTCATTGCTATAAGCCAATACTAAAAAGTAAAATCTCACTAATTTAAAATTTGTGATTACGTGAAAAATACGATTTTTTTTCCTTCTATCTATGAACTGTTTGCCAATAAGAAGCTTAATAGTATTGAAGGCTAAAAATGTAAACTACTTAAGAAAGCAAATTTTTCAAGTGGCTTAGTAGGATCACGAGCAATTAAGACACCAATTACAAATTATTTGTATCTACTCATTAAAACAGGCCCAAAGGATAGTGGATAGAACTCTAGAACTCAATTCAGGAAGACTTGGGATCAAATCCTCTCTCACACCCTTACTAGCTAAGGGATCCTGGGCAAATCACTGTAACTTTCTGGGCCCTAGACTTCTTAGTTTGTAAAATGATGGAGACTGGACTCGATGACCTCTACAATCCCTTTCAGGTCTAAATCTATGATCCTATAACATCACAAGACAGTACATATTTGGCTTAGTCTACATGTATTTAAAAGTAATAAAATGAGGATTTTTCTGGTTAAGATGGCATCATATAAGGTCACAGAGAAGCCCAGCTATCCTACATAAACTGAAAACAGTTCAAGAAAAACCAATGGCAAAGAAATTAAAAAAGAACTGGAAGTCAATCCAGTCCAGAACTGCACAGAAAGATGGACAGAAGGAGATGGGGGTGAGACAGAGGGACTCAACTAGAGAAGCCACTGTCAGATCAGGTAAATGCAGAAGCAAATGAGGCAAGCAGAGGGTCATTCTGGGGAAACTAGCTCCAACTACAGGGGCCATAAACTGGTAGATGTGGGGAAAGGAAAGGAGTATAAACTCCTGCAAATGGATCTAATGTCATCCAGCACTCTAAACATGGGCATCACAAGGAAGCATCAGCTTTAGTAACTGTGCGCCTGGAGCCAGATCCTGGCTCTGGCCTGTCAGAATGTAAGCAGAGACAGAACTGTCCTCCAGAGAGGTCACTACACAGGGAAAGGGGGCCTGGTGGTATACTCTTGAGAGCACTGGGAACCAGAACAGCAGACAGGGCAAATTCAGCACTTGGGCACTAGCTTCAGGAGGGCAGTGTAAGAGGCCTGAGACCAACGTGATCTCCTATATTCTACTGCAGGCTGTTAAAGCCACAGTAGAGAATGGAGCCAGCTCCAGACTGAGAACTGTGCAAAGAGAAAGAGATTAGTAGAGGTCTGAGGCCACAGAGGGCAACCAGGAAACTGAGAAAGAAGCCAGGGATTGAGGCAGAGGGTGGAGCCAAATACTGGCCTCTTGCTTCTTGAAAGATAAGTGAAAACGAATTAATTATTCATTTGTGTGCCATAATATAAAAACTACAACAATACTACCTAAGTTAATTTAGAGATTTAGTGCCTTGTCAAATGACCAAAGGATTACTTTAGAGAACCAGATGAAATGAGAAACAATTTATCTTTAGAAACAAAAAAATCAAGAATGTCATGGAAGTTCTTGAAAAAAAAGTGAGATGGAAGGGAGTATAGCAGTACTAGATCTCCAACTACACTACATACCTGTAATCATCAAAAAAATCTGATACTGGTTAAAAAAAAACTGAAATGTTTGTCAATGGAACGGATCAGGTCCACAAGATCCAATCAATCAATCTACAAGCATTATTATGTACCAGATACTATGCCAAATGCTGGGGACGCCAAAGAAGGCAAAAACATCTCTAAAAATTCTCCTATCCAGCCATATTGGCCTGTTTGCTGCTCCTCACATATGACACTTTTGTCTCCAAGCCCTTGCACTGGTTGCCCACATACCTTCCTCCTCTCCTCCACCTTAGTTTCCTCAGCTGCCTTCAACACTTGATTCAACTGGACCTTCTGCAAGGAGCCTGTCTCTGTGCCCCCAGCTGTTAGTGTCTTTATCTTTGAGGTGACTTTCCATCTACTTTGTATATACCAAGTTATTTTCATATCTGTCTCCTTTATTGGAATGTCAGGTACTTGAAAGCGCGGATTGTTTTTGTCCTCCTTGGTATCCCCAGCACTTAGCAAAGTGCTTGGCTTATAGTCAGCCTTTAATAAGCAACTGACACAAATATGTAAGTATAAGAATCATTAGATGGTTGTTGTCCTTCATGCTCGAAGAGGACCAAAATGACATCACTATGTCAGGGTCAAGTTATAGTGTGTTCAACTGTGGCTGATCAGACCAATATGAGCTCGGAAGGCTCTACCCCAGGCTGGGCACAAATAGTCCATATGAACATTTGGAGCTACAACATATGAAGTCAGTTCTCAAATGAAGAAAAGCATGCTATCAACAAAAGTATGAAAAAATGCTTCAAATCATTAATAAGAGAAATGCAAGTTAAAACAGCTATGAGGTTCTACCTTTCACTCACCTGTCAGATTGTCAAAGATGACAAGGAAAATTACAATTGTTGGAGAGACTGTTGGAGGAAGAGCATACCTCTGAAAGGGTACAGCCATTGTGGAAGGCAACTTGGAACTATATCCCAAAGTCACTAAGCTTTACATACTCTTTGACTTAGTGACACTTCTAGGCATATTTCCCCCAAGGGATGCATATGCACAAAAAATGCTTATAGAAGCACTTTCTAAGTACAAAGACTTAGAAAGTAGGTGGTTACCAACTAGGAAATGGAGAAATAAGTTATGGTATATGAATGTGCTGGAATATTGCATCCTAAGAAACAATCAAAGGGCTGGACTCAGAGAAACCCGGAATGATTTGAGTGCAGTGAACAGAACCAAGAGGGTTTTTATAAAGTGACCACAACATTAAAAGAAGACAGCTTTGAGACACACAAATTATGATCCACACAATGACCAATCATGACTCTAGATGACTGTTGATAAAAACACTTATGGAAGAGGTGATGGACTACAGGTGCAGGATAAGACACACATTTCCAGACATGAATGTTGTAATATAAATGTTCTGTTTGCCTACATATTTGTTACAAGAAAGAAATTTATGGTGGGGGTGGTGAGGGGAAGGGAGACAAAAAAATAAGGGGAGAGATAAAAGAAACACCATCAATAGGACGTTTAAATAATAAACAGAGGAAACCAGGAGAGCGTTCAGAAGGAGACATAAGCTGAGCAATTTTGGTAGTATCATTTTAAATTTAATATGTATTAAAAAAGAACAAGCTATATGTAGATTTACAGTTTCATTTACAAGCCCCATTTTCAGGCCTTCTTTGTATATGGAAATGATTTTGTTTATAATTTTCTATTTCTTCTTTTAAAATGTTTTTAAAGTAATAAAACGGCATTTAAATTTTTTCTATAAAACCATTAATTCAGGTGGGCTTCTCTATAATTAATCCACAGGAGTGGAGTTTTCCTATAATTCTGAACTCTACAAACTACAGCCCCTGGAAAGTATTAAGAATTCTCTGAAAGTGAGTGAAAGAAATCACCTTCCCAAGAATTGTAAAATGTGGTAAGTCACTCACGGTCTGAGAAGTCAACATTTTAAAATATCTTTTTCCATTTGTGAAGAAAAAGAGACAGTGGTAGAAGGTAAACCAGAAATATCAAAGAATGGCATTTGTATTTCCCTTTCAAAAAGAGAAGATCTTTTACAACCTGGAAAACTCAGCATCTTTGGACTGGTTTGAGCCCTCAGGGTCTTTGTCAACCTATCATTAAGCAACAATGTGGAAATTATTCACAGGGAGAGATTTTGCAATATTTCTAATATATTCCTGAGACACCTTTGTTTCATTCCTTTCTCTGTTATGTATTTAAGTTACAGGGTAGAGAATGTTTATCCCCCTCACCCCAAGAAAATCCAAAAAGAGAAGCGATCTGGTATGATCCTAAATTTTTTATAAAGTTGGAGCAGAAAGACTTTTTTATAGCTTTAAGGTACATGGAAGATCCAGACAGTGTGAATCATAACTCTGAATAATTTTGAGTAAGCTTGTATAGACACTTATTTTTATATTCTTTGGAAACTCAAACTCTACCTTGAAAGGCTTCAACAACTTAAAGATTAAATCATAAGTTATTAAGTCATTAATTTAACCATTTAAGCCTCTAAAATCAACACACATTCCCTTCCCCCTCAAGTCAATTTGCAAGAGATTAAAATAATAAAAATGATAACATCTTATACTTACAAAGTACCTTTGATCCCAGCCCCAGCCTAAAATAATTCGGTAAACTTTATAGAAAAGTAGGACTCCTTCCACCCACAACTCAGAAAAAGGCATATGTAAAATAGGAATAGGCACCTAGTTAAAAACCTCGGAGTAAACAACATCAGAGAATAACTATTGCTTCTAAACATTTACACAGGAGAGATACGTGGAAATGCGATTATATCTAAATGAAAATTGGCTAGAATTAGTTTTTCAGTTAGATGGATTTTATAATGAACACAGATTTGCGGAGGTTTTTTTCATGCTTAATCCTTCATCTAAATGATACACAAGAAGTACCAAAAGTACTTCTTGGGGGTCCTTATTCATCGACCATCTCCTCAGAAATCACTAGCCACACCGCATGACTACCTACTTTTCAGCACAGTGAATGGCAGTAAGTAGTAAGTGCTTAATAAATTCTTGTTGACTTGTTGATAATTCGATCAAATTCATTTCAATAATCTTTAAGTATAAGGTAGGTACAGGTACTGGAGATATTTGTAAAAACTAAGCAATAAGCTATACCTTCAACGAGTTCACCTCCTGTCGCTTTGGCAGGCCTACAGACCATCTGAAGTTCACAGTACCACCAGGCATGCTTCTAGCCTCCCCAGGACATAACAGGCTCCTGTTCATGCCTACAATAAGACGGGTTTCCAGAAGACCTCTTCTAGGACACACCAACAAGGCAGGACAGGCAACTGAGGGCTATGCCCAAACCAGGAAGATCAACTGTGAACATCTAATGAGCTCCATTCATGATCAGCCCCCATCACTGTTGCTCCTTCTGGATTCATTTTCCACTAGGATCCTGTGGATGCCATTCCCTTTAACTCTCCTCATTTCTATGATACCAGACCCCTGACTGCCAAAGAACAGAATCTCTTCCTAAAACCAGCTGTTCTCTACTACATTCCTATCTACCTCAATCTCTCTAGATCTGCCTGCTGCTTCAACTGTGCCCTCTGGGAGTCCATAATTAAAAAACTTCTCATCTAACATTAGTTCTTCTCTTGCTCCTTCCATCTTCTGGCATTCGCTGAGACTTGATTCCCCTAGGATGAAAACTGCAACCCTGGATAGCCTTTCCCTGTATTTTGGCTGCACTTTGATTTCTACTTTAAACTCACTGGTTAGGGTGAGGAAATCACTATCTTCCTTGCTCCCCAAAGATATTTTCAGACCCTCCCTCTGTTGCCAACACTTCGCAATATTTCTTCCTCTGAAACTCATGCAATTCAAATTTATCACAAAATCCAGATTCTATCAACCATTTCCTACTGACTCCCCACTTCTCCAGGTTTTCTTTCCTTCCCCAATGAGTTGTCTCTGGTTCACAATTTCCATGTACTTTAATTCCTGCCCTCATTCTACAGGCATTCAAAATACATGTTGATGTTCTTCCATATATCCCAACTTCTTAGTTCCTGAATCTATTCAACACCAGGGACTTGCTTCACCTTAGCCACACACAGAGATAGTCATATCCTTGATCTCGCCATCACCCACAAATGTTCCACATCTGTACTCAAGAACCCGGAAACTACTTTATAGAATCATAATCTTTTATCACTCCCTGTGCTTTCCTCCTTCTAAACCTATTCTTTGTCCTTATCATGATCTCCAAATCCTTTTTACCAAGGATCCTTACTGTTTTTGTGTCCTTCTGGCATTCTGGTAAAGTTTATGGACCTTTTCTCAGAAGAATGCTTTTAAAAATACATAAAATATATAGGATTTAAAAGGAAACCAAAGGTTAATGAAAATAAAGACATAATTTTTTTTTCCCTACTGAAGTTCATGAATCCCCTGTAATATACCCACAGACTCTTTGGGAGGCTAGGATCCCAGGTTAAGAACCCATTCTATACTATCCCAGATACACTGTCTGGATACACTGTCTTCCTTTTGAATCCCAACCACTTGGTGAGCCAGTTTAACCTGACATTATCCTATATTACCGATACCTTTGTTCACTTGTCCAAACACCAACCAAACCTTATCAAACCACAATCCTAGATTATTTTCACCATCCAATTCCTTTGATCCTACTTACATATTGCTGAACAAAACTAGGAAATTATAAAATCATGCTGAATCAGTCAACTAGCATTTATTAAGCACCTATGATGTCCCAGATATACCTACAGTGTGCCAGATACTAAGTACTGAGGATACAAAGGAAAAAAAAAACAGCCCCTGCTCTCAAGGAGCTCACAGTCTAATGGGAGAGAGAACTGTAAACAACTTTATTTACAACAGAACTACTAACCATCCCACTATCTCAACAGAAATCTTGCCTCAGACTTCATCGAAAAAATCTGAGGCAATTAACCAAGAATTCCTTCTTCTCCCCTCTTCATCCTCTCCTATCCCTCTGATAACTCTCTTTCCTCCTTAACTATAGTCTCTGATAAAGAGGACAACGTTTCATCTGCCAAAGGAAATCACTCAACATGTAAACTTAATTCCAACCCTTTACATCTTTTCCAGTACACAGATCCACTGGCATCCCTATCACGTCCTCATCTTCAATATCTCTTCATCTACCGGTCCTTTTCCAGATGTCTACCAACACACCTAAGTCTCCTCCATGCTTAAAAAAAAATCCTTACAAAAATGATAAATGTTGGAGAAGATGTGGGAAAATTAGAACACTAATGCATTGCTGTGGAGTTGTGAACTGATCCAACCATTCTGGAAAGCAATTTGGAACTATGCCCAAAGGGCAATCAAACTGTGCATACCCGTTGATCCAGCAATACCACTACTAGGTCTGTATCCCAAAGAGATTGTAAAAAAGGGAAAATGATCCACATGTACAAAAATATTTATAGCAGCTCTTTTTGTGGTGGCAAAGAATTGGAATTTGAGGGGATGCCCATCAACTGGGGAATGGCTAAACAAGTTGTGGTATGTGAATGTAATGGAATACTATTGTGCTATAAGAAGTGATGAGCAAGCTGATTTCAGAAAAACCTGGAAAAATTTATGTGAACTGATGCTGAGTGAAGTGAGCAGAACCAGGAGAACATTGTAGACAGTAACAACCACATTATGCAATGATCAACTTTGATAGACTTAACTCTTCTCAGCAATACAATTATCTAAGACAACTCCAAAAGACTCGTAATGGAAAATGCTATCCATATCCAGAGAAAGAATTGAGCTGAAATGTAAATTTAAGCATACTATTTTTTCTTTTTTTGTTGTCAGTTTTTCTTTCTCATGGTTTTTCCCTTTTATTCTGATTCTCCTATAAAAACATGACTAATGTGGAAATATGTTTAATATGATTGTACATGTATGGCCTATATGAGATTACTTGCTGTTGGGGTGAGGGGAAGGGGAGAAGGGAGGAAAAAATTTGGAACTTAAAATCTTACAAAAGTGAATGTTGAAAACTATCTTTACATGTAATTAGAAAAAATAAAATACTATTAAGTGGGAAAAGTGCTAAGATGCAGGAAAAAAAGATCAGGGACTATGCCATTTTTAATCTCTGTAATCCTAGGAACTAAGACAGTCAGTCATGCATATAGGAGCTGCTGAAAAAAAATGCTGAGTTTAATTTTTAAAAAATACTTACTAGACTCTACCATATCCATTCCCTATCATCCTGTATCTCTCCTTGGGAGGGAGGGATAGAATTTGGAACTCAAAATTTAATTTTAAAAAATTGTTTTAACATGTAATTGGGGGAAAAACAAAATATATATAAAAAAAGAAAAAGAAAAATTCTTTTGAAAAAGTTATTGATTCTAGGTGTAATCATGTCACTTCCTTAACTTGATAAAGTACAATGAATACTGACTGCTTCTAGGATCAAACATAAACTCTTCTATATGGCATTTGAAGCCCATTTCAATCTTTCCATTCCTTTAGCACATTACTCTCCTCTACCCACTCTACTATCCAACCACACTGGCCTACCTGCTGTTATTCACACACAACATTCCTACTGTTCTTTCCATACCATTGCATTGTCTGTTTGCCATACCTGAAATGTTCTTCTTTCTTTCCCCTTAGAATCCCTGGCTTCTTTTAAGACTCAGATCAAATTCTACCTTCTGCAGGAAGCCCTCCTTGGTTGTCTTACCCACCACTGCTCCTAGCACCTTCCATTTCAGCACCATCCTACTCTACAGGGACCAATTTATGTCCATATTATGGATCTCCATTAGAATATAAGTTGCTTGTTTCTTGTGTTTCAGACTGGTGTCTTAAAAAGAAATTTTAAAAAATCTTGTATCTTAGGGTATCACATCAATGTTAGAGGAACTGCTTAAAGTTATAGGAGGAAGAGATAAAGGCTTTGGGCATTAGGAAGGAGGGTTTGGGAGATGGTGTGAAATTGACCACAGGGAAGAAGTATCTTAGTCAATTATCAGTCACCCTTTCATCTAGTCCTATGAGAATGGGGCTTTAATAGGCCTTTGGGCCCTCTGTGATGGGAGTTAGGGCTAGACTGTGGTATTCCGGAAAGAAAGCTGCTCTGAAATCTGCTCTTGTGTTTAGTGGAACCTCTAGATACCCTACACTGTAGATGCCAGGCTCTGACTCTCTCAGGATGCAGTCACACAACCTTGTTCTTCCCCAATCTCTCTTAAGGGAAGTGGCAGTAGAAGGAGGCATGGGTTGGTAGTGATTGGCAGCTGTTATATATTATGGGTATAGGAAACGGACTTAAATGCAGAGCAATCTTATTGGGAAAAAACAATACGTGATGCAGAGAGGGAGAAGTCATTCCTCACTCCCTACCCCCCCCCCCCCCCCACACCCTCTCTACCTTAGCTTTCACCCAAACTTGTTTTTGTATTCACTGATACTGTTTTGAAAATAAACAACCTAACCCCTCCTCTTCCCCCCACCACCCACTACACTCCACAAAAATAAAGACCATGAGCTCCTTAGAAGCAGATGCTGTTAATGCCTTTCTTTGTATCCTCGTTCCTTAGCACAGTTTTTGGCACATATTAAGAACCTAGTAAATGCTTGTTGATTCTGGGGTTGTTTTTTTAGACTTCTATAAATATCTTTTGCTTCCTTGGCTCTTTAAACATTTTTTTTTACTAATACAAATAAGAATTCCAAAGTTCTGATACACATATACTGACCAGATGGAATACACATAATAAACTTAACCCTTCAATAGTCTGCAAATAATTGGTCAAGAAGTAGTTAATCAAAAGAAATCTGGACACAAACCCTATCCCAACAATATATTCTAGACAGCCAAGAAGCAATTGTTTGCCACCGAGACAAAAGGCTAAGTTCTCACATTTCATCTCTTCCCATATGCCACTCTCTCTCTTCTACCTGCTCCCTAAAGAAAAACTAAGGTAATCTTGGCCCACATATTTACAAGTTCTTGCTCTAGAAGCAACGAGAGAAGAAAAGCATCTTGGACTACTTCACTAGGTAGCAATCCAATCCTTAAGACTACTGTCTCTCAAATCCAAAATAACCTCCCACATTTCCTTGTCTTATTGTTCATATCCTTATAAAGGCAAACGAGAGAAAACAGAATTTAGTTGAATAATAATAAGTACAGCTAACATCCATATGGTGCTTTTTAAGGTTTGTAAAGAGCTACTCATGTTATCTCATTTTGAACCTCACAAGAGCCCTCTGAATTAGGTGTTATTATTATCCCCATGTTACAGATGAGGAAACTGAGGCTAGGAGAGGGTTAAGTGACTTGCACAGGGGCACAGAGCTGGGCAGTGTCTGAGGCAGGATTGAAACGTGCATGCTTTCTATGTAGGGATGTTGCTGGGCATATTGGAATACCAAGGAAAACATTGGCTACCAGACAGTAAGTGGAAGTTCCTGTCCTTGGAATTTATTTTTACCTTTTTCATTCCTTCTCCCTCTCTTTTTTTCAAAGAATAGACACCAACCCATCTTGTATAACTGAGATTTTCACCTTCCTGAAGATAAGAAACTGGACCAAATGATCTCTTAAGGTCACTTTCTAGCTCTATGATTCTATTCTGTGTCTCTCTATTCATTGATGCTTCAGTGCCCAGCTACAGAACACAACAGTCCTTAGCTATGTATATAAGGGAAAGAAAGTGTAGAAGGAAGAGAAAACAGCTTTAAGTTGCTATCACAGGCAGCATACGGCCTTCCTCATTTAGTCATTGAGAATACCCTCACTGCTCTTCAATACTGCTCCTCAATTTGCCTGGTTTTTATTCATGATAAGGTGACATTATCATCCCCTGATCTGGTTTGCAGATCATAATATGGTATTTTTTTCCATTTCAAGTGCTAAACAGCACAGTCCTGTGCATTCCCTCAATGCCCATCCTTCCTTCTCTTGTCCTTAGTGAATGTATACTCAAAAGAATGAAAACTAACTTTAATATCTGCTTTAAAAAACGAGTTAAATCTATTAGAAAATAATCACCTACTGTACTCCAAAGTTAGTCATTGATAGCTTCTGAAATATTCAAAGCACTGCTACCCTGAATTCCTTCAGATACTTGGTAAAGACTATATTACATTCAAGAAGCATCTTGTTGCTATAGCAAATAGGTAAAACCAAAATAAAAGGAATTAAAAATAAAGCAAAACTTTTGATACCTTCTTCATGGCCTGACATTTGGCTGTTTCAGAAAAGCCAATCATTTTATCAGGGGAACAGATCTTGATGAAGGGGAAGTTGGATTCCTCTGAAATCTTTGCTGCTAAGGCTGTCTTTCCACTGTGAGGAGGCCCTGCATAAAGAGACAACACATCAGCTAGGATAGTAAAAAAAAAAAAAAAATGCTGGGCTAAACAAATGAGAAGAAAACAAAGTTTAAAATTTTATTAAAGAGTACTGAGGCCTTAAACTAGAACCTAACATTTCTTGCCACAAACCTCATGGAAGCCACTCTGTCTCAGCAGCACCTATATTTAATAAACTGATTAGCATTCCCCCCTACATCTGGTTACAAATATGTCCTTATTTATAGTCTTTTAAAAAATTTGATTAAGCAAGGAAAATGTAAATTTTCTAACTAAAAATGTTTTATTACCCCCCTTCTCCCAATGAAAATCTCTTTAGGTCTCAATTTATATCAATGTTTGTCATTACAGGTCTGGTCAAACTACTTGTTTCTAAGAATTGTATAACCTAATTTATGGTTGTGGGAAAAAATGATGATCAGAAAACCAATTCCCTTCCCAAAGATGACATACCAAAAAAAAAAAAACCTTTCCTTCTGATGAAGATCAGTCACAAAATTTACTCTTGGAAGGGGTTTTGTCATACAAATTTAAGTTTGAGTTTAAAGACTAATTAATAAAAAAATTTCTTGGAAAACCTTTTTAAACTCTAAGATGCTAATCAGCCAACCTTCCTCCTTAGATGATCCCTTGATACCTGTGGTGCTTCAGTCAAAATACTTCACATGGGGCTCACCTGGCCAACACTACAAGCCTCCCTCTAAGGGAAGGTCAGGTACTTGTATTCTAAAATATCTCTATTTTTCATTTAAGTAAATAGACTCCTGCAGGTTAAATGACAAGTTCAGAATCACACCATCGGGAATCATACTGCACATCAGCTCAGGTCCTCTGACACTAAACTTTATCCACAAGATTATGCAACTTTCCCATATCTATTACAAGATACAGAACTTATGATGGAAAGCTATGAAAAATTCTCTCTAGAAAGGCTCTGTTCATCTGTCTCACATGGTAAAAGTGAATTTGTACCACTGATAAAGAAGGTATTTGGCACCTTTTCTTTCTTCCAATATGTAAAACCCTTGAGGTGCCACAAGAAAAGAAAATTTTTTAAACTAGAGTCCTTACCTTCAAAGTACTGGTAATCTGGTTGGAAAGACTAGAGCACCACAGCAAAATAATTAGAAAGTAACAGAGAACCATAATCTAGTGATAAGCAGGTAGTAGGGACCTTGAGTGAAAAAAGAAGTTTAGAGGAGGGAGGTGTCATAAATGCTGTCCTATGAAACTACTAATAGCAGGAAAACATCAAGTTATGTGCAATATGACTGTAAAATACATCATTTTAGATACTAAATGTCATATTTTTTTTTAAAACTCTAAGTATTCATAAAAAGGCTATGATTCTGTATCACTCTCATGTTCTATTTCTTGCTATTGACACTTTAGCCCATCACCTTTTCTTACCTTCCAAAAGAACGCTAACCAAAGGTGTTCGGTCACTGTTTTTAGTCTGCTGTACCAACAGCTCGCCATCTTCTAGCACTCTAGTGACTGGGTCACCCCATTTGATGATACCGTTCATGATGTAACTTGCATAATCCTCTTGGTTTGTTCCAAATGCCTGTTTTGGAAAAGGGTAGTTCAAAGAACAGTAGTCATCAGAATGAAAGAAAAGAAAGAAAGGAAGAAAGAAAAGCATTTAAAAGGCACAGGAGATCATTAGCAATTACCAGTGTACTAAAAGTGCTCAGTACCATCTTGAATTAATGTAACAAGCCTTAAAAGCAAAAGTCTGGGTTGTAATTGCCCACTTACCGTTTTGCCCTTAGGACAAAAAAAAAAATCTCAAATACAACTTTTAGTGATTTGGAGTGGTTTCCAAATGTTTTTGATCCTGCACCCCATTAGTAAAATATTTCTGATCACATACCCCAATATATTTATTCATATGAATATTATACTATATAAACACATAATATATATTTGTTTATAAATGATATACATGCACTACTGTACAAACATAGTATACATTATAAAACATAGCAAAAAATTTAAGAATGAGATAAAATAAACAGTATTTTAAATTATTTTATTTATTGACAGTACAAAAACATTTTTGTGCTTCCCAAAACAAATTAGTTAATATTTTCAGTGAGAGGAATGTGATCAAATAGGCTTCATTATTTTTTTTAAATCTTGAAGGTATGGTTCTAAGATCAATTTACTTCAATCTTGAGTTTTAACATCTGTCAGAGCTGATGAAGACGCCTCACAAAGATGCAGAGATCCAAATGGAAGAGGTGTATTGTTGAATGCACTTATTAAATCACAATATTTATTTTTTTATTACAATCCACCACAAGTATGCAAAGCTGTTTGTTGAAATTTGGCTAATAAATTACCATCTTGATTTCAGTGGTCAGATGGCAGATACCCTGTCAGTCAGTCAATAAACATTTATTATAATATTTATTACATTATTTTATATAATAACATAATTGTATTATTTATTATGATAAATGTTTATTAAGCATCTACTATGTGCCAGGCATGGTTCTGGGATACAAAAAGAGGCAAAAGACAGCACCTATCCTGAAGCAGCTCACAGTCTAATGGTGGAGGATACAAATAAACATGTAAAATAAACTATATAAAGGATTTATAGGAAATAGTTCACAGAGGGAAGGCACTAGAATTAAGAACAGTTTGGAAAGATGGCATTTTAGTCAACACTTAAAGGAAGCCAGGGACACCAGTAGGTGGAGCAGAAGAGGAAGAGCATTCCAGGCATGGAGGACAGACAGAGAGAATGCCCAAAGCCAAGAGATGGAATGTCTGATTCATGGAACACTGGACTGAAGAGGAGTAAGGTGTAAGAAGACTGGAAAGGTATGGGGGAGCTAGGTTATGAAGGGCTTGGAACACAAAACAGAGGATATTCGATTCCACAGGTGATAGGAAGCCACTGGAGTTTACTGATGTGGTTGAAGCTGTGCTTTAGTAAAATCATTTTAGTGACTGAATGGCAAATGGATTGAGGTAAAAGAAAGACTTGGATTGGAATAATGGAATGGTGGACCCACTAGCAGGCTATTGCAACAATCTAGGGCTGAGGTGGTTAGGGTTGAGTTAGAGTGGTATCAGACAGAAGGGGGCATATTCAAGAGATGTTATAAAGGTAAAACAAACAGACCTTGTCAACAGCTTGGATTGGTGGTGGGGGATGAGAGAGAGTGAGGGATGCAGGATGACTCCTAGACTGCCAACATAGGAGACTAGGAGGACGGCATTGCCCTTGATAGTAAGAGGAAAGATGGGGGCAGGAGAGAGTTTGAGGGAAAGATAACAAGTTCTGGTTTGGACATATTGAGTTTAAGATGACTTACTGGACATTTCATTCAAGATGCCTGAAAGGCAGTTGGAAATATGAAATTGGAGGTCAGCAGAGAGGTAGGGGCAGGATAGGTAGATCTGAGAATCATCAGCATAGGGATGGTAATTAAATCCATGGGAGCCGATGAGATCACCAAGTGAAATAGTATAGAGGGAGAAGAGAAGAGGCCCAGGACAGAACCCTGGGAGACACCTAAGCTTAGAGGGCATGATCTGGATGAGGATCCAGCAAAGGAAGCTGAAAAGGAGCAATTAGATAGGTAGGAGGAGAACCAGGAAAAGACTGACATCCCAAAAACCTAGAGAGAAGAGAGTACAGGAGGAGAGTGATCAACAGTGTCAAAGGCCACAGAGAATGAGAACTGAGAAAAGGCCATTGGATTTGGCAACTAAGAGATCATCACCAACTTTGGATAGAGAAGTTTTGATGGAATGATAACATAAGCAGTTAAGAAGAAGGTGAGAGGAGAGAAAGTGGAGACCTCTTATCACAGATGGCCTTATCAAGGAGGTTAGCCACAGAGGTCAGATGAGATACAGGAGGATAGTTAGCAGAGACAAAAAGATCCAATGAGGATTGTTTGAGGATGGGGGCTCCTGGTATGTTTGTAGACAGGAAATGAACCAGTAGTGAGTAGTATTCAAGATAAGTGATAGACTGGGGAGGACAGAAGAGGCAATCTGTTGGAAGAGACAGGATAGAATAGGATCACTTGAGGAGCCAGGGGAGTTAGCTTTGATAAGGAGTATGACTGCCTCATCACGAGAAACAACGTTGAGGAGATAGTGGCAGAAGTTATTTAAGTGATGAAATGAGGAAGAGGAAAGAAGAGAGACTAATGACTAATATTTTTTTCTAAAAATATGAGGCAAAGTTCTCTGCTGAGGGTGGGGGAAGGACGAAAACAAAGAGCCACTGTGGAGAGTGGGCTAGTGAGTTAATAAGGAGGTAAAGTAAGATTGCTTAGCAGGGAAGGTCCGGTTGAGGTTGTGATGGAAAGATCAAGGGAATAACTATCGTTGTGTGCAGCTGAGGTGGGGTGGAGGAGCAGCTCATGAGAAGGGAATAGGCTGAGGAACTGAGTGCTTAGGGAGTTTGAGGGAGTCAGGATGTTTGCTGAAGTCCCCTAGTATGAGGACAGAAGTTGGGGAGAAGGGAAAACTTGTGAGCCACATACTCAACTTACTAAATTAGGGGAGAGACCCGGAGGTCTCCAGACAGTAGCTACCAAGACTTTGATTAGGTGGTAGAGATGAACCGCATGAACCTCAGGAAAAATTACTGAATGACAGAGGTGGTGGTGGTTCTCAACATCATGACTGTGGTGGTGGCAGGAGGTGGAAGTTGCCTTGTATGCTGGCATAGATGGAACTTGGCCTGGTCTTCGGGTGGCATGGCAACCAGTGGTAGATTCCAGTGCAGGGGGAAGCCCCCTTGGGGGTCTTTGGTTTGGCCCCTTGCCACCTTCCTTCAGAGCACATGAACCCAGAGTTCTGGGTTCTCTTCTTGATCTTCTCACCTGAGACAGGAGAGAATGCAGTGCATCCAGAAGTGGTAGACTCCCAGGACAGGGAAAAGGTGCTTTAGGACAAGATGGAAGATACCCAGCCCAGTCCCTGGCCATCTTCTCTTAGTTAGAAAGGAGTCTTTAAAACAACATTTTGTTCTACTGAAACAAAAGCTTTTTCTGCAATCAAACAATAAGCATAATAGGGACTTTTATCCTCTACAATTTCCATGCAATTATGAAATGGTAAAGATATAGTCCATCATTGAATACTATTCACAAAAACCTACTTGTTCCCTATAAATGCCCACAATAAGGATGCCCTTATAAAAACGGGGAATTAAGCATATAGGCTGGTAGTTATTGACGTACTCACTCCCAGTTCTGGCTTTAACAAGGTATTAGTATGACTGCACACATTTAGTGTATTCCCATCCTTTAGATGATACCTTGTGCACCAACTCTTCAATTACCCTCACAATAGTGTCTTTTCCAAAATGGAGATCCTCCACATATATTTGGTCTAATTTGGCCATTTTTCTAGGGGTTTTTGGTTTTGGGTTTTTTTTTTTCCCATTTCTGCACCACTTATTAACATCTGATACTGTGATGCTAAATCCAAGTGCAGTGGTTCTAATGTCCTTGAGGGCAAAAAGTTTATCATAACAATCTTTGCAGCTTTTTTTCCTTCAGTTTGTAGTCACCTTCAATATTCATCCTGAAATACCATTTGAATGGCTTTCCTCAAACTGGGTCTCCTGCCAAACTTTCTTTAAGCTGATTTTACCCTCTGGTGCTTCTCTCTCCATTATGAGATGATACTTCTCATAATCATCCATCACTTTTTCGAAAGATTTTATAAATCGATTTACATTCTAAACCAGTATTGTCTTTGGCTCCCTTCTCTGCCTGGCAAATATGGCAAAGTCTGCTAAGGAGCTTTCTGGGCTTTTCTGCGCTTCTTGCTGTAGCAATTGATGATATCAGTTAAATTCCATTTCCCATTTTAATTATCATTGGTTATTTAAACAGGTCAGGATTAAATTATTTCAATTGTATGTTATATCTTTTTCTCTATTTCTCTATATTCTTTCTTCTGCTTTTTTTTTTTTTAACTAATTCTGATCTTTGTTCTGACAAGTCAATGGTCTGACTTCACAGATAATTAATTTGGGAATTTCCCAAATCAACAATGAGTCTTTTCTTGTCTGTTTAAATGTAATCAATAAATGTAATTTCATTTTGTGTGTGTGATGTTATTTGTTGCTCACCATGTCCAGGGCTTACCAGTTTCTGGTCACTTCCAAACCATGCTGCCTGTACACAAGTCCTCTGCCTTGCACCAGGACTATGGATGGCTGCTTCTGGGACCCCAGGCTTGATAAGCATGCTTTCATTTTCCCTAGTCCAGAACCAGGTCACCATATATAACACCTCCTGGCCATCTCTGAACCACGCTACTTCAAACATACCCTCCTCTGTGTCTTTATTCTTACTCTGCCCCCGCTCTCCCATATGTGTTGTCTTCACCTAACAGAATGTAAGCTTCCAGGGTACAGGGACTGCCTCATTTTGATATTGGTATTCAGAGTGCTTGGCATATGCTAAGAGCTCACTAAATGCATTTTAATTCATTCATTCATTTTCTCAAAGAACGTTTTCATGATGTCAAGATATGTGAAGTTTCTGGATAGTCTACAAATCTTTGGCCTTTGCCTCTCCTTCATATATTTCTTACCATCTTTACCTTTTTCTGCCTTCACATTAAAGTCACAGTTATCAGTATATGCCGATTAAACTTGGATGGTGTTATTGAGTTCTTCACAAAATTTATTAACTTCATCTTCTAGAACCAATGTTGGTGCATAAGCTTCAGTTATTTCACTGTGGTCTTTAGCAAATGTTTATCCTAAGTACTCAGTAGCAGATGTCAAGATAGCCCATAAAATAAAATTTCTTGTTGCATTTGCACATATAACAGTTAACTTTGCTTTTCTTTCCTTCTCTAAGACAGGGCTTCTTAAACTTTTTCCACTCATGACTCCTTCAGTGCTTCTTAAACTTCTTAAACCCATGTGGGGTTGAGACCCACAGCTTAAGAAACACTGCCTAAGGCATGCCTGTTGGACCATCATTACATTTACCTGCAACTTCCTTCTTTCCTTTAGTTCATGTATAATGAGAATGCTAGAATCAATATCATTCAGATTCTGCAGTAGTATGTCTACTCAATCACTGGACATGGACCTCACATTTAGATTCCTTAAAGTTATATAAAAGTCTTGGGTTTTTTTTTTGTTAAGTTGTTTTTCAGTCACGTCTGACCCTTCATGAACCTGTTTGGGGTTTTCTTGGCAAAGGTACTGGAGTGATTTGCCATTTACTTCTCCAGTTCATTTTACAGATGAAGAAACTGAGGCAAACTGACTTGCCCAGGGTCACACAGTTAGTAAATGTCTGAGGCCAGATTTGAACTCACAAAGAGGAAACTTCCTGATTCCAGGCCTGGCACTCTATCCACTATGCCACCTAGCTGCTCATATTAAAGTTTAGAGTCAGTTTAGCATCTAAAAACTATCTGATTTTTAGCACCCTCTGTTCCCCTTTCCACCAATTAGCTAGTCACTTCAGACACTAAAGTAATCCACATTGGACTAAGAGTCATTTTGTACTGGCAAAGCCTATTAAGTCCAAGTTGTGTACAGGGAACCAGAATAAGAAAATACCTACAAGGTCAATAACCCAATAGAAATTTAACTCCAAGTTCGAGAGAAGGGAAAGTCCACTGACATAGCAGGATAGTCACTTTAAAGACTAGGCTGACATGATAGTCAGAATCTGAGGGCGATAATAGTAGTCACTGGGAGATGACTGGTTTTTCTGACCTGGTAATAATCCTCACTTCCTAAAAGACTGCGAAGTCCTGGTCTAGGACCATCTCCATAAAGAACAGGGAAGCATCAAGCTTCAGCTTCAGATGTCCTTGAACATCTGTACAAATGTATTTTTCTATGGTAACAATAAAAAGGATGATGGTAGATTGATTGTTGCTGAGCACACATTTGTGCCACATCTAATACCTGAGGAGCCTCTCAGGTTCAGGGGTCCTCTGAAACCAAATCTGGTGTATTGTTCAGACCATGTCCAGCCTTTCCAGCATTCAGGACCTGCTGTTTATGACCATCTACTACAGCCTTCTGGAGCTTATGGTAACCTCCAAGCCCCGAATTAATATCAAAGTTGAATTTTGGGGGGCTTTACCTCTTACCTGAACTCTTATAAAAGCTTTATTATAAATGTAAGCTCCTTACTTCTAATCTCCCTACTTCATTCCATCCTTTAGATTTCTGCAAAATAATTTTGCTAATGTGCATGTCTGATCAGGTAACCCATTTGCACAAAAACATTCAGTGGTCCCCAATACCTACCAATCAAAATATATACATCGGAGAATGGATTTAAAGTTTTCCCATCATCTGGCTCCAAACTATTTCTCTACCTTACTTTATACTGTTCCCCTTCAGGAATTCTGTATTCTAGTCAAACAAGAATTTTGCCCATTCCCCATTCTTGCAATGTATTTACCCCTATGTCTCTCCTTGCTGAAATCTTTCACTTTCTTAAGGGACTAAAGGAATTGGGTCTGGGTAGCCTAAAGAACACCAGACTTAGTGGGGGACAAGAAAATAACTATCTTCAAGTATCTGAAAGACTGTCACGTGGGAAAGATATTAAGTTTGCTCAGTTTGGCCCCAGGGGACAGAATCCTCCCAAACCACAGTTATGCACCTTGATATTGCCTTAACTGGGAAGCTGGGTCTTCCCTTAAGAAGGTGAATGCATGAGGGTGGAGCCAAGATGGTAGAGAGAGGCCAGGAAATTGTGCGAGCGCTCCCAGTTTCCCTCGGAAACAATGTTAAATCAAGCCTCTAAAAGAATTCTGGAGTGACAGAATACAAAAAAAGACAGAGTGAAACAATTTGCCAATCCAAGACAAATTAGAAGGACTTCAGGAAAGGTCTGTCTCACTTGGGCAAAAGGGGAGTACAGCCCAGTGAGGGTGGTATCCAGACAAGCCAGTGGGAGGTTCTTAGCCACAGCCAGTGGTACAGCAGGCCAGCAGGGCACAACAGATGCAACTAGGTTGGACCACCCTAGTGCAGTGGGCAAGCTACTAGCCCCAGAGGGCTGATCCAAGTACCAAATCCCAAACCAAGAACTAAGGTTGAAAATGTAAGAAAAGAGAAAACACCAAACAAATTAAGAAATTCCCTCTAACATCACAATGACGATACTGTCTAAATTAATTTACTTGCGCTGTGCCAATTAAACTACTCAAGGATTACTTTTTAGAACAACTACTTTCTAGAATTTCTAGAAAAATAATGTCAAGAATCTCAAGGGAAGTAATGCAAATGTAGAAAAAAAAATAGTTTAGCAGCACCAGATCTCAAACTGCATTACAAAACAGTAATCATCAAAACAATTGGTACTGGTTAAAAAACAGAAAAGTTTATTAATGGAACAGATTAGGTACATAACATTCAGGAGTAAACCTGAAGCTCCAACTGCTGGACAAAAACCTCATAATTCGACAAAAACTACTAGGAAAAATGGAAAGCTATTTAGGTTCAGATCAACACTTCACATCACATACAGTAATAACCTCCAAATGTATACAAGAACTGTATACAAATGACCCTAATATAAATAAATTACTAGAGAATGAAAGCAACTTTTTGCAGCTAGGATAGGGAGCAATTTGGACCAAACAAAGAAGAGATAAGGTCATAGAAAATTTTGAATATGTTAAGATTGAATAAGAATCAATGTCCATAGGTAAGTTACCAAAGGAGATGAACAGGCATTTCTCAACTGAAGAAATGTAAGTTATCAACAAAAAGAGAAAAAAAAATCTTCGAATCACTAATAAAAAGAGACAGGTAAGCTGACCAACTCTAAGGTTCCACTTCATACCTGTGAAATTGGCAAAGATGACCAATAAGGAAAACTGCAACTGTTAGAGCATCTGTGGAAGGAGAGGTCTGATAATAAACTTCTGGGGGACCTGTGAACTAGTTCAACCATTCTGGAAAGTAACTTAAAACTATACCCCAAAAGTCACCATGCATTACATACCCTTTAACCCAGTGATACCATTATTAGGCAAAAAGATTAAAGAAAGAGGCAAAGGACCCAAATACACAAAAATAATACAAATACACAAAAAGGAGTATTTCCAATGTGGCAAAGAACTGGAAAGAAAGTGGGTGTTCATCAGCTGGGGAATGGATGAACAAATTATGATATATCAATGTACTGGGTTAATATTGTGCTCTAAGAAATGGTGACAGGAATAGATTCAAAGAAACCTGGGATGATTTATGTGAACTGATGCAGAGTTAAGTGAGCAAGAGGGCGGCTAGGTGATGCAGTGGATAAAGTGTCAGGCCTAGAATCAGGAAAATTCATATTCCTGAGTTCAAATCTGGCCTCAGACATTTACTAGCTATGACCCTGGGCAAGTCACTTAACTCTGTTTTCCTCAGTTTCCTCATCTGTAAAATGAGTCAGAGAAAGAAACAGTAAAGCACTCTTTTCAAGAAAACCCCAGATGGATTCATGAAGCGTCAGACATGACCGAAATGACTGAATGACAAAGTGAGCAGAATTAAGAAAACTATTTTTACAATGACCACAGTGCTGCAAAGGAAAATAACTTTAAAAGATGTAATAACTCCTATCAATAACATGACCGATCATCACTCCAGAGGATGGATGATAGAGCATACCTCCCACCACTTGGTGAAGACAGACTGTAGGCACAGAATAAACACCTTTCTGGACATGACCATTACAACATAAATTCATTTGCTAGAGAAAAAGAGAGAGAGAGAGAGAGAGAGAGAGAGAGAGAGAGAGAGAGAGAGAGAGAGAGAGAGAGAGAGAGAACAGTGTGTGTGTGTGTGTGTGTGTTTTACAAAGAAGAGCTTTTATTTGGGAGGAGGTAGATAGGACAATGAAGTGGGCTAGTTGACACCCAAAAAGGGGGGAGGAAGAGGAAAAAGAATAGTTCTTTAATGAAATATTTTTAAAATACACAGAGAAGACTAAAAAGGAATTAAGAAGGAGATAGTTTGCAACTAAAATAAGCACCATGTAAGTATGGCTAATTTCGTTGTCCAGAATATGGAAGGTGATAGGACTCTGTACTGGACTCCAATCAGACCACACAGAAGGACTGTGTTTAGTTCTGGAAGCCCATTTTAAGAGAGACATTTACACACTCCAGAGAAAAGTAACAAGTCTGGAAACTGTCAAATGAAACATTCCTCAGTTCAGAACACTTGGCTTTGTAAACACTTAAGGAAAATACAATCATTACCTTCAACTATCTAAAAGGCACATATGGAAGAAGTTCTGGATTTATTTAGGCAAATTTGGGAATCAATGGATGGAAGTTTAAATAGAGAATAATTTTGATTCAACAAGGAAGAACTTTCTAAGATTTTTTTTTAAATTTAATTTATTTAATATATTTAGTTTTCAGCATTGATTTTCACAAGAGTTTGAATTACAAATTTTCTCCCCATTTCTACCCTCCCCCCCACTCCAAGATGGCATATATTCTGGTTGTCCTGTTCCCCAGTCAGCCCTCCCTTCTGTCACCCCACTCTCCTCCCATCCCCTTTTCCCTTCCCTTCTTGTAGGGCAAGATAAATTTCTATGCCCCATTGCCCACGTATCTTATTTTCTAGTTGCATGCAAAAAAACTTTTTTTTTTGTTTTTGAACATCAGTTTTTAAAACTCTGAGTTCCAAATTCTCTCCCCTCTTCCCTTCCCACCCACCCTCCCCAAGAAGTCAAGCAATTCAACATAGGCCACACGCATATCATTACATAAAATCCTTCCACAATACTCATGTTGTGAACGACTAACTATATTTTGCTTCTTCCTAACCTATCCCCCTTTATTGAATTTTCTCCCTTGACTCTGTCCCTTTTCAACAGTGCTTGTTTTTGATTACCTCCTCCCCCATCTGCCCTCCCTTCTATATCCCCCTTTTTTTATCTTCTTCCTCCTTCTTTCCTGTGGGGTAAGATACCCAATTGAGTGTGTATGGTATTCCCTCCTCAGGTCAAATCTGATGAGAGCAAGATTCACTTATTCCCCCTCACCTGCCTTCTCTTCCCTTCCTACAGAACTGCTTTTTCTTGCCACTTTTATGTGAGATAATTTATCCTATTCTATCTCTTCCTTTCTCCCTCTCTCATCCCTTAATTTGACTTTATTTCTTTTAGATATCATCCCTTCATCTTCAACTCACCCTGTGCCCTCTCTCTCTCTCTCTCTCTCTCTCTCTCTCTCTCTATATATATATATATATATATATATATATATATACACACACACACATACGTATATACATACATACACACACACATACACATATACATATATACATATACATATATATATATATATATGCATATTCCCTTCAGCTACCCTAATACTGAGGTCTCATGAATCATACACACCATCTTTCCATGAAGGAATGTAAACAAAACAGTTCAACTTCAGTAAGTCCCTTGCAATTTCTTTTTCTTGTTCTTTTTCTTGATTACCTTTTCATGCTTCTCTTGATTCCTGTGTTTGAAAGTCAAATTTTCTATTCAGCTCTGGTCTTTTCACTGAGAAAGCTTGAAAGTCCTCTACTTCATTGAAAATCCATATTTTGCCTTGGAGCATGATACTCAGTTTTGTTGGGTAGGTGATTCTTGGTTTTCATCCTAGCTCAATAGACCTCCAGAATATCGTATTCTAAACCCTTTGATCTCTTAATGTAGAAGCTGCTAGATCTTGGGTTATTCTTATTGTGTTTCCACAATACTCAAATTGTTTCTTTCTGGCTGCTTGTAATATTTTCTCCCTGATCTGGGAGCTCTGGAATTTGGTGACAATATTCCTAGGAGATTTCTTTTGGGGATCTATTTGATTCTTTCAATTTCTATTTTGCCCTGTGGCTCTAGAATATCAGGGCAGTTCTACTTGATAATTTCTTGAAAGATGATATCTAGGCTCTTTTTTTGATCATGGCGTTCAGGTAGTCCAATAATTTTTAAATTATCCCTCCTGGATCTATTTTCCAGGTCAGTAGTTTTTCTAATGAGATATTTGACATTGTCTTCCACTTTTTCATTCCTTTGGTTCTGTTTTATAATATCTTGATTTCTCATAAAGTCACTAGCTTCCACTTGCTCCAATTAATTTTTAAGGTAGTATTTTCTTCAGTGGTCTTTTGGACCTCCTTTTCCATTTGGCTAATTCTGCCTTTCAAGGCATTCTTTTCCTCATTGGTTTTTGGGAGCTCTTTTGCCATTTGAGTTAGTCTATTTTTTAAGGTGGTGTTTTCTTCAGTATATTTTTCAGTATTTTTTGGGGTCTCCTTTAGCAAATCATTGCCTTGTTTTTCATGGTTTTCTCACATCCTTCTCATTTCTCTTCCCAATTTCTCCTCTACTTCTCTAACTTGCTTTTCCAACTCCTTTTTGAGCTCTTCCATGGCCTGAGACCAGTTCATGTTTTTCTTGGAGGCTTTTGTTGTAGGCTCTTTTACTTTGTTGACTTCTTCTGGCTGTATGTTTTGGTCTTGTCACCAAAGAAAGATTCCAAAGTCTGAGACTGAATCTGGGTGTGTTTTCGCTGCCTGGCCATGTTCCCAGCCAACTTACTTGACCCTTGAGTTTTTCAGCGGGGTATGACTGCTTGTAAAGAGTACTTTGTTCCAAGGTTGAGGGGATGCGCTGTTGTTTTCAGAGGTATTACAGCCAGCTCTGCCACACCAGCACTCCTCCTTCCCCAAGAACCCCCAACCTGGACTGGACTCAGATCTTCAGCAGGCTCTGCACTCCTGCTCTGATCTGCCACTTAATTCCTCCCACCAGATGAGCCTGGGATCAGAAGCAACTGCAGCTGTAGTTCTGTAGCTGCCCTACCTCCGCTGCCCCCAGGGCAGTGGCTGAACCCCAGACTCTATCACCCTGTCCCCAGCAGCTTTTCCCACTAACCTTCTCTGTTGTCTTTGGTGTTTGGGGTTTGAGAAGTCTGGTAACTGCTGCAGCTCACTGATTTAGGGCGCTAGGGCCCGCTCTACCCAGCTCCTGGTCTGGTTGGTCCACGCAGCCCACACTGGGCTCTGCTCTGCTCAGCTCCGCCCCGCTCCCAGCTCCACGCAGGATAGACCTCACCCAGAGACCATTCAGGCTGTCCTGGGCTAGAGCCCTGCTTCCCTCCACTATTTTGTGGGTTCTGCAGTTCTTCTCTGTTGTCTTTGGTGTTTGTGGGTTGAGAAGTCTGGCAACTGCCACAGCTCACTGATTCAGGGCACTAGGGCCCGCTCCGCCTGGCTCCTGGTCTGGTTGGTCCACACGGCCCACGCTGGGCTCTGCTCCGCTCCCAGCTCCGTGCGGGATAGACCTCACCTAGCAACCATCCAGGCTGTCCTGGGCTAGAGCCCTGCTTCCCTCTGCTATTTTGTGGGTTCTACAGTTCTAGAATTGGTTCAGAGCCATTTTTTATAGGTTTTTGGCGGGACTTGGCGGGGAGCTCACGCTAGTCCCCGCTTTCCAGCCACCATCTTGGCTCCGCCCCCCCAAACTTTCTAAGAATTAAAGTTGTTAAAAATAGTGTTCCTGGTCATGAGAAACTTTCCAACAAAGGATGGACAATCATTGGTAGAGAATATAACAGAGTACATTCTAACACTCGGTGGGATGTCTAAAATAACCTCTAAGGTCCCTTCCAATTCTGAGTCCAGGGTTCTATGCAATTCACTGAGTACAAAAGCAACACTATCTTTAATAATCACATTGATTAGAGAAGCAATTATTTTTCTCCTGGACCATAGCTGCTGTTTCTTTAGTTCAGTAGACATACTCACTGGTTTGATATCATTTTCCAGAGAAGCAAGGAAGTCTCCTCTTGTCACTTGTAGGCTCTCTGCTTTTTCCATATCCACTTCCACTTTAGTGCTGGCCTAGTTAAAATGGAAAAAAAGTGAAAGACTTTCAGTTTAAGATTGAGGATTATCTATTTAGCAAAGTAACATTAAAAGATTTATAGTTTATAAAGTTTAATGAGATATCAAGCAAACCCTTTAGGCTTTAAAAACTGAGCTTCCAAAAGGAAAAAAAACTGAGTCATTAAAGTTCCTAAGAAATGCAGAACTGTCTTGACATGGATTATCAAACCTTTCAAATCACTTAAAATATCTGTTTATTATCTTCCTAGTTATTTCTGTCCACTAAATGTAATTCTAAAAATTTATCCTTCTAATGTAGGACATATTATAGTTATAGTAGTAATTATAAAACTAGAATTAAAGTTGGAAAAAGTTAATAAAAACATCTTGTAAAAAAGAAGACCTGACTTTTTTTTTGGAAGGGGGGTACAAGGTAATCAGGGTTAAGTGACTTGCCCAAGGTCACACAGCTAGTAAGTATCAAGTGTCTAGTCAGATTTGAACTCAGGTCCTCCCGACTCTAGGGTCAGTGCTCTATTCACCACACCACTCAGCTGCCCAAAAAAATCATTGTTTTCTTTCTTAAGCATTATGATGACATAATAATCACATTGATGGCACTAGCAGCATGATCTAGAATTTATCCAAGTATAAGAAATGAAACTGCTATCAAAGTTATCATCGACACAAGAGGTTTTAATCGTAATGTCATTTACAGAATTTTGAAGGCACAATTCACTTTCAGAGCACTTATTTCTGCAGGCTCAGTCCATCCGACAGTCTGTGCTGAAAGTCTGAACAGTGGAGGTGAGATTTAGAGTCTGATGGTACTTGTAGTGAATTTAGAAGAGTCACAATTTCACAGGTTTCTATTATTGTCATTGGGTTGTTTGCAGCAGTGTCTGTACACTTAGCTCCAAAGGTCCTACTTACTGCTTTCTAGAGAAGCAGAGAGATGTACTATCCACACTACTGATTAGGGTCTTTCTTAACAGCAGCAGGAGCAACAATAAATTTTCTACGTTAAAGGAAGTATGAAAATATTCTCCAGTGTGAACAGAGTTCTCTCTCAACCGTAAAGGGAACAAGACACTGATATCCCATACTTTAAAGAATAAATTTGCTTAAACAAAACTGGCTGTAAAACTAATCTCTGTTAAATAAATCTTACTGATGTCTATTACTAAATTTGAAGACGTTTCTCCATTAAAAAAACCCAAAATTTAGCACCTTGAAACATCCTCTCCAAAAAAAAATTATACATATCTTTTTTCAGTAACTTTAAGTGAAAAAAATAGTCAAGTATATTGCCTCAGTAATAACAACCAAAATGGACCACAGTGCTTTTTCTTAGGTAAAGGTTTATTCATATTTTTCCTATTTGGGGCTCTGCTTTGAGCTGTCAGATACTGTCCTTTTCAGCCATGTGGTTTAAGGCAACTTTTGGTTGGACTCAACATCTCCATGTGAGTAGTACATAAGGATATCACAGAAATTTATCTGGATTAAATAAAATGATACTGTCATAGATTGTTCACTGCATTCTATTAGCTTTAATGAGGCTTCTCTTCTATTGTCCTGTGTCTTTATCCTGACAGTTCGCATTTTGTTTTATACTTACAAGAAAACCAAATTCACATGACAGTTTAAAGGAAAATCTCATCTGCCTAATCCACTTATATGTGCAACAACCCTTGTTTAGAATCCACCAAATAGAGGATGTCTTGTATTACAAGGGGATAGCTTAGAATTCACCTATTTATTATCTTTCTAGTTATTTCTTTAAGTTACAATTAAGAACTTACTGACCAAATTAACTGTGTGAACAATGCCTGAAGGAATATTTGTATGCTATAAAAAATACAATCTATTCTTTAGCATTCCATACATTAAGAAGTTCACCATCATATACAACTATCTCTCAGTCTGTCTGTCTAGCTATACACACACACACACACACACACACACACACACACACACACACACCCCTCATCTGTTCCTTAAAACAAGTCATCAAAAGCCCCCTAATTGTCAACACTGAGCTGGGGGCTAGAATACTAGTCCAGAGCTATGATTCCATCAGTGTTAGAAACTAGTTTCCCTAAGTGCAGTCAGATGTAGATCAGTACTTCCCTGGTCTCCTAGGATTGCAGAGAACTGCCTGGAGCCCTGATAGGTTAAAAAGACTTGCCCTTTGTCACATGGCTAAGAGGCAGGGTTGGAACCTAAGCCCCACAATACAGGATTTTAAAAGCATAATTTTCCTTAATTAGTGAGCTTTTACCATGTTGTATTTATAGCGGCTAAGGAATACAGAAGAAAGGGCTGTACCTTTCAAGTTACACCTGTAATAGTTAATAAAACTTGTATTTCAACACTATCAAATATCAAATGGTCACTCATAAACTTCATAACCTTTTTAATCTGACATTTCATAGGCCTTATCACTCCTCTTAAATTAAAGGCTACCAAGTGACCTTAATAAATCAGATTCAACAACAACAAAAAAACCCCAACAAAATCTTTCTTTCAATCTAGAAATCCTGCTGGGGTAGTCAAATTGCAAATACTGCTAGGAACTCTGATTTTGCTGCCTACGGCTTTTTTTTTTTTTTTTTTTTTTTTTTTTTGGTGCTGGTGGTGGGGATGATGGGTTGGTGGTATGTATTGTTTCCTTATAAAAGTTCAAAGTTATATTATCAATCTTCCACATTTATATGAACAGTTTTCTATGTATACATTAACAAAATGTCACATGAACTTTGGTTATAATACTCTGCCATAAATGTGGGTTCTGGTATACAAATTCTGATAAAGACTTGATGCCCAGGGTTTTATAAAAATTAACTACAAGGCCCAGTTCATGTTCTACAAAATAAGAACCAAGCACTGTCTCAAACACTTGTTCAGCACAGATGATATGAAGCCATATGCCAATTCTAAAAGATAGCTTCCAAATAGAATTGGGATGGATATTGGAAGAGAATATAAATGTTGAAAAAGCCAATTACCACAACAAACAGGTTCAATAAAGATCAAACTACAGACCTACGGCAAATGGAAGTTTTAACTAGGGTAAACACATTCTTTCAATTGAAACAGATTAATGATCCAACAATTAAGAAAAAACTAAGAAAAGCAATTGATTTGTATGTGAAGAGCAGAGAGAGATAAATAGGGGAAAGAGGAGAGAAGAAAAGAAGAAAGGAGAAGGGAGAGACAAGAGAAAGGAGAGAGAGAAAGCTTGGGGGAAGGTGAGTTTTGGAAATTTCCAATGATGAAATTCCCTCTCACAACATAGAGCACCTGTTCTGCAACTTAATGTCTTAGAGAGTTGCCTGGTGAACTGAGAGGTTAAATGAATTTCCCAGGGTCATAGAAATAGGACTTAAATCCAGGTCTTTCTGATTCTGAAGCCAGTTCTCTATCCAATAGAACATAATGCTTCTCAGGGAAAGATAAATTCTTAAAGATATATTTTATAAGCAACAATAATGGGCAAAATTTGTTGGCAAACCAATTTTAATATATTCACCTGCTATTTTAAAACAATATTTCAGCAGAGACCTGCAGCTATCAAGGATAAGGGAACATTATAAAACCCATACTATCTCAAAGCTCTGAATGAAATGTGGTTCCCTGAACTACACGAAAAAGAAATTTTCACTACTATCTACTTATACTGCTCCCACATAGAAAAACTAAAAAATAATTTTTACAATGATCATTAAAATTATAGTTCCTCACTAAAAACTTGGGAACAAAGTATAACTCAGTAGAAAAATCAACACTTCAACAGCAAGTTCAGATGCCTAGAAATAACAACACAATTGCTACTGTCATCAGCTCAAAAAAAGTAATGTTAATAAAACCCCATCCAATTTGTGTCTAATAAAAGGCATGTTCTTTCGTGACAACAAACAGATCCCTTGGACATTTTTAGGACAGGATTATGACCACTAAAAATTTCAGAATATACAAAGGAAAAAACCAAAACCGTGTGTGACAAAGAACAATAAACTATTTAAATGCATGTGTGACATATATCTTAGTGGCTATGAATGACACCACCAGTCACTTATTTATAGACTGAGATAAAAAGTCAATGTGGTGTTTCTCTTTTTTATTCTTTGTATTCTGAAATGTCTGTGCCTGTTGAGGACTGTTACATTCATAATAAAAAAAAAGGGAGGAAAAGTTAATTAGTGGAAGAGTTACTAATCTTGGATCCATGAATTTGGTTTTTAAAAAAAATTTTGATAACTATTTCAGTGTAATTGATTTCTTTTGTATGTTATTCATTTAAAAACATTCTTCTGAGATTAGGTCCATAAACTTCCCCAAACTGCCAGAGGGGTTCATGACACAATAAAGGTTAAGAACCTCTGATGTTGTAGGGGAAGGTGAGTTTACAGGGTCTCCCCTCTATTTCCCCATTTACAATAAGACAATTTGGGTCTGAGAAAATGAGCAAGGCCCCAAAGGTAAAAACAGAATTCACCTTTATCCATAAACTGTCTAAACTTTTGGTGTACCTGATTCAAAAAATAAAAATTTTGTTAAGTAGTAAAATATTGTATCGCAGGTATTGAAATGGTGCATTGTAGATAGTGAGATGGCAAACATACAGCAAAGTTTATACTGGATCCTTAAATGATCTTTGATTTCATCAGCATGAGGGAATTCCTATGGGTTGTGCAAATCATCATAACCCATCTATGACTTAGACAAATCCTATGTACACAAATCAAATGGCAATTAACCAAGTTAAGCAAGCTTGTTAGAAGCAAGATCTGAATTTAAGTCTTTCTGACCCAAGCCCAGCACTCAAGCCACGATGCACCTACAAAACCTGAGAATCTACCTATAACAAAAAGTAATCTTCCCATCTCCAATATATTTAAAAGTTAACTTCCCCTGGCATTCTGAGAGCAGAATCAATTATTTTTCAAGAAACATCCCAATTTTCTACTATGTTAGAAGATTACAATGCGGTACATAATGAATCAGTGGTGACCGCCATCTCTCCTCCAAATCCTGCTACTTGTCTGTATTACTGATACATGACTTAAGATTTAGGTCTGGAAGGGTTTTTGAAGATCATCTAGTATAATTCTCTCATTTTATGGATGAGAAAACTGAGGCCCAGAAAGGTAAAAGCAACTTGTCCAGTGTCATTCTTAAGTGTCAAAATTAGGATTTGAATCCAAGCACTCTGACTCCAAATCCCATCCTCTTTCCAGTCCAGCACAAAAGCATGCTTTTCTCTTCCATTGTGGATAAAAATAAATATATGCGGCATAAAAGCTTATTAGTCATTCTAGGTCTAAATGTTGTCAATCTACCATTATATTTTTTAATTCCCCTTCACTGTTAATTTTTAGCACAGGGATTAATTTAGACAACGTCTAGGAAAAAAAATCATTTTGTAATGACCATATAACTTGTAGTTCCACGTAAAACAAGGAAATAGCCTGTGCTAGGTCACTCTTCTTCCTGGTTCTTTAACTATCAATATCCCACATAATTAAGCCCTTAGCACACCTACTCTTCTTTCCCTTCATATTCACATGAAGAACTCATCGGTTCTGTTTCCTCTATCACTTGTTTGCAGATGATGTCCAACTCCTGATCTAACATATATTGTATTTTGATTTCTTTATATTCTATCTCTTCTTATATGGGTCCTGCCAACACCTAAACCCTAACATGATAAATACTGAATACACGTTAAGGGGTTAATAAAAGCTGAGGAACATTCTGAGGTCTAGAAACACTTAAGACAATTTAAAGAAGTAATCGGAACAAGTCAAGCAAAGGGAAAAATCAAGACTAAGGATCAGGTTCCGGGACTAGTGTTCCAAATCCAAAGGTCATAAATCAGATAATCTCAGAGCTGAAAGTGACTAGAGGTCATTTAGTCCAAACTACAGCTAAAGGGGATGTCCCTCTTCAAGATCTCTGACAAGTGATCATGCTGCCTCTTCCTGAATACTGCTAGTGATAGCAAACACACTATCCAACAAGGCAGCCCATTACACTTCTCTTCTATACTGTTCTAATCATTAAGTGGTAATTCCTTGCACTGTGTGAAATGTGCCTCTCTGAAACTTGCAGCCATTTCTCCTAGTTCTTCCCCTTGGGGCTGAGCAGAATAAATCTCAGTTATCTTCCACATGACAGCCCTTCCCTCCCCCTGTATCTTCTCTTACTGAATCTAAACAATCCCAGTTTCTTCACCAAACCACTGCACAGCATGGTCTCCAGCCATGGTCTCTCACCACCCTGGTTGCACTCCAATTTGTCAATGTCCTTTCGAAAATGTGACACCTAGATGTAATCTGACCAGGATAGAATACTGTACAACACTTCCTCTGTCCTACAAAATATGTTCCTATTAATAAAACCTAGGTTCACTCCATCTCCACTAACTTCCACCTCAGTACCATTCCATTCCCTGGCATGCCCAAGAGGACGTACCACTTCTGTAAGGCTGCCCGACACCTGTTGAATGCAGTTGGAATTACTGACCTTAATATGTCTATTCATTGCAGTGGATTGAGCAGCTCGAACCAGACCCTCTAATTCAGCACCACTGAAGTTCTTGGTCTCCACAGCCAGTTCCTTAATATCCACATCCGCAGCTAAGAGCTGATGTCCTCTCATCCTTGCTGTGTGAATGTGAAGGATCTGCAGCCGACCTTTTTCATCCGGCAAACCTGAAAATTGAAAATGACCAGGTGAGAGGCATAGTGGATAGAAAACCAGCCACAGACCTGGCCAGGCCTGGCTTAAGCCCCAGATCTGACCCACATGAGCTCTATGATCTGGGAGAAATCACTTAACCTTTAAGTGCTCCAGGCAACTGAGATGATTTGTACTGGCAGAGATAACTTCCTCATTAGGAATTCCCTAGAGCAACAAAATCGCAAGTCCAAACACACACAAAGGGAAGGGGGTCACTATCTAGTCTCTAGGTCACTATCAATGGAATGATCCTAATATACATCTTTTCTTTTGAGTATTAGAAGCATCTAAACGCACATGCTTGTCATAAGATGCAATGCCTACTAACATATTCAACAATAGATAATTCTACGCCGCTACTACTAATGATCTAGAAATTAATGATCAGTGATGGGTCTACTTACCTATTTCCATTTTAACCTCCAGTCTACCAGGTCGCAGAAGAGCCTCATCTATCAGATCGGGTCTGTTGGTCATTCCTGGGCACATAAGTTAAAATAAATGCACAGACAAGTTATCAGAGACGGGGAGTTAATATACAAATTCTTTTCCTCACGTCTTAAAAACTATATTCTCCTGAAACATGCAAGGTTCATTTTATAAATGTCAACTAAAAAGCAAAAATTTTTAAAGTCTTGAGCACTTAATGATACACCCCGCCCCCCATAAGATCAACAGCAGGAACCTAGAGATGTTTGTAACCAATTCTACACCCTGCAAATAATTCCTATTAGCTCCACAGAATAATTCCCAAACAGACAGTGCTAGAATTCTAAGGCCTTTCCTCAGTTTCAGAGCAGGTGCCTGGACACTTTGCTTTTCCCTTGACTATGTACTGTAGATGCCAAAGCACCATAATAATTGCTATTTTTTAAATTTTCTGTTTTTCATCTAAAACTTTTTAAATGTGTCAAGTGTTCCCACAGTAGGTTTTTTCCATCACCTCCCTTGAAATTATATAAACCACTTCTACAGGGTGGCCACTTGCTTAAACACGTAACTCTATCCCAAAGCTAAATTTCCATTCCTTATATTCCCATTGAGACGAGACATGAACACAATCACCAGATTTTTCAAGGGTGTTTAATACTTTTAAACAAATGAAGATTTTCTATTAACACACACACTCATCTCAATTTAGATCCTACCTGATGCATGTTTTTCAAAAGGTTTATTTGAACATACCAATGACTAAGATGTTGTTTAGTTGCTCCACGCCATCAATTTTAGACAACAATTGGTTGACAACAGTGTCATGAACTCCTGTGCTTCCAGCCATGCTCCCTCTCTGCTTGCAGATGGCATCAATTTCATCAAAGATGATGATGTGCAAACCACTGTTAGCTCCAAGCTATTGGGGTGGGAAAAAAACCAAGCTGCATGTTACCACTAAGTATTAGAAGATAATCAGGCTACCTGTACTCTCTTGGCTGCCTACAGACATGTGATAAGCAATCTTAATGTACACATGGTCCCTGCCCTTAGGGAGCTAACAATCTAAAGGAGAAGAAAGGAAACATTAGTATTTTAATAAACATAATTTTTTTCAAAGCACAGAAAAATTAAATGAGGGTACTACAGGGACTGAGTAGATGTGATGGGATTCAGGGTTGTGTCAGGTTATTATGAATAAATTATGTGGAACATAAACTGAAACTAAATGGATGAAGAGACTTAATTTAATGGAAGAAGATATATGAAACCACTTGAGTGAAGGTTCAGAGACAACTGGGAGCCGTAAATGACTAATAGATTTTACTAACTAATTTGAGGTATAAATTAGAATAATGACAGGGTAGATCTAGCTAGTTGGAACCTCTGAAATGCTCAGTGAGGATTTTGTATTTGTTACAGAGGAAACTGATGAAAGATTTGGAATAGAGAAATGATAGGACTTCATGCATATATAGAAAATGATTTTAGTAACAAACAAGTCAGATCAACAGAGAGAGAAGTTCGAGTCAGTGAGACAAAGGTGACAGTATTAAATGTGATACTAGATTACACTGAATGACATTTCTGGAAGTGGTGAGGAGTGAAAAGGAGGAGCACTGTGTCTCCATAGATAAAGAGAGTATTTATTAAATGCTTACTATGCACTAGGCAATGCGCTAAACACCGGGCATACAAAAAGAAGAAAAATAAGATGTCTCCTACTCACGGGGAGTTCCTAACAGAGAAGACAAAATATCAAAGGAAGCTGAAAAGCACCAGCATATGGGGCAAGGGTACCCAAGGTGGGCAGGGTAGGTTGTGGAGAAGGTAGAATAGTTTGGTTAGAGAGTCAGACAGCAGGCGGGTTCCAGAGCAGGTCTGGTTTTATTACTGCCTATACACAGAGGCAGAAAACATAAAGGGGCATCAAATGTCAATCTTAGATTTCAGGCTTGGGTGATCAGCTGATTATTCAATGCCCAGGATGATGGGGAAGCTAAAGGTAAAAGGCTTAAGGGAAATCGTGAAGCTTGGTCTTGCCATTCCGAATCTGAAGCGTCAGTAAAACACCCAACTGGAAAAGCCCTCCAGAGATCAAGAAATAAAAGACTGGAAAAGAAGGAAGAGGGAGATCTCAAGGTCATCCACTATGCAGTGTATAAAAGAGACTGCAAGAATGTATGATCTACAGGAACAAAACTAGGACAGACTCTGGGAGAGAGTCTAGTGAGTCTAGTGGGTGTCTAGTGAGCAAGCATAGGGAAGAGGATCAAAAAAGATGATACTGATGAAGCTACTATGTAGGTGGGAGGAGTTTCAATCCAAAAGTTTATGACTGGAAAGACATTAATGTGAGCTCTGAAAGGAACCAGACTCTAGGCAATTAAGTTTATACAATAATGGATCATACAATCCACAGGAGTTGTACTGTTATTCTTCTTCACGTCAGTAGTTCTCAGTGTTATTATATGTAAGATCTTCTTGGTATTCATAGAATTTAGAGCTGGAAAGGGTCTTAGAGATGAAGAAACTAATGCCTGGGGAGATTAAATGACTTGCCCAAGGTCGCATAAACAATAAGTAGAAGAGCTGAGGTTTGAATCCAGGGTTTCCAACTTTGACTCCAGTACTTTTTCTATTATAATGCACTACATACAATGCAGACTCTATATGCTGCAAAGGTCTTGGAAAGTTTTACTGCTGATGGATTTTTCCTAAATTTTATAAATAAAACTATTTTCTTCAAAACTATTCTCGTCACAATTATATTTGTAAATGGTATGCAAACCTATTTACACTTGAAAAAAATTGTACTCATTTCCCAACTTCAAAGACTAAATTGGAAGGTTTTGTCATCCCACCTGTGCAAAAAGACTAGAAAGAAGCATTTGAAGCTTTAATCTCAGTTCTGCCAAGGCATTTCTGTACAGTAAGGTTTATTTTAACTCTCTTGTAATCTTTAAATTTTCCATAAATTAAAAACTCTCATAAGTTAACACTAAAATCTATGCACATGAAAACAGTGAAAAATATCATCAAACGTCTTTCATCAATACTGTATATTTTGCACAGAACAAAAAAAAGGAGCTATGTCTAATTTTTTTCTGTCAATGTGCCTTATGTTACCAGTAGAATCATGGCTTCCTTCTCAATCCAACCTCCAAAATTACCTGTGTATTCTGTGAAACCAGAGACAATGAGAACACTATGTTCAAATAAACTATCACCCTGGCAATCTGCTGTGAATATAATTCATTACAATTCTGACCTTTTCGGTACCCTGCTAATCTCATGACTTGTCATCAGAATGCTTCTTCCAAGAAGTCAGTGTAACTTCTATTTTTACAGGTGTGTGACTCTAAAGGAAGGCAAGTTCACAGACACAGTACTTATTGCAACACATTAGGAATTAGGTTAGGAAGATGTCAAAATTAATGTTCACAGATTAATACAGTTGAATCATCAATAAAGCCATTTCTGAAGGGTTTAAATCCTTATAAGACTATCCTGTTCAATCCACTGGCTTCTAGCTCTCATCTTGCCATCTGAAAAATCTTTTCCCATAGAAACAAATCTGATGCTATTGAGCCCCTGGCAACAGCCTTCTGAAGAGACTGTTCTATATTTAGCTAGTATGACCTATTTGCGATTCTTCATCTCCTTCAGCCTAGACTGTCAAGAATCACAGAGGTGATGCTTTTCTTTATTCTGTTAACACTGCCCTGCCCCCAACCTACTGCATGGAGTCATTAGCTGGATATGTTGAACCATTTCCGAATGTACAGGATGGGAGAAGTTGTATCAGAAAAGAATGGTTATGATTAATTTTTATCTAAAAATCCTTTACCAGGAACCATATGTATAAAAATATGTATACTAGCACTTTTTTTTGTTGTAACAAAGAACTGGAAAGAAAGCAGGCACCCATCAGTCATGGAACAGATTTACAAATAATGATATATGGATATAATGGAATATTATTGCATTATAAGGGATGATGAAAGGGACAGAAAAACTTGGCAGGTTTGCATTAATCGACATGGAGTAAAGTGTGCTAAACCAGAGGATAATTTATATAAACCAACTACAACACAGTACAGGGAAACAACTGTAGAAAAATTTAAGAATTTTGATCAATGCAGTAATCAATTATGACTTTAGAAGAGAAGTAAGAGACTAGAACGGCAAAATGAAACTGTATTTTGAAGATACGGCCAATGTGTGTTTGTTTTGTAGGACTATACTTATTTGTTACGAGGGAGGACTTTTTTTTGGTGGGGGAGACGTTGAAGGGGAATAGTGGGGAGTGATAGTGGTACAAAAAGAGGAAGAAAAAGAGGACCAATGAATGATTTAAAAATACGAAGTGAAGAGCAAAAGGCAGTTCAGAAAGGGACAGCATGGACAAAGCAGGGCAGTGTCGGAACTTCCATGTTCAATATGAAATACAGCTGTAAGTAGAGGAGAGGCAATATGAAGTGTTCTTTATCTTCTTTGTAAAGTTTATGAAAATTTTAAAAATAATGCACCAATTCAGTTTTAATATTAGTATTTTCATGTTTAACTGCATATGAACTTAGACACAGCACAAGAAAGTGATCTATGCAACCAAATGGAAATATTCACAATTTAGATTTTATAAAATGCTTCTTTACTGAGTTATTTTCCCACTCTTTAAAAATAAAAACAAAACAAAGCAAAACAAAGCGAAACAAAAAAACAAACAAACAACTCATGGTCATGAACTAGCTCTTAAAGTAAAACAGCACTGGAGATGGCTTAAAAAAATTTAAATAATAAAAATAGATTGGTTCGGGAATTTTCTTGGAATTTAACTTAACTAAACCCTGGGACTAAGAATTTAACCTTCATTGATCAGGACCTGTGCCACAGCCCACCAAAGCTGATGCCTGTTTGGACTCAAATCCCTAGAGGTAGTCTCACCTGGAGGCCTAGAAATGACATAGGCCCTGGGAAAGAGGGAACAGGTCTCTAATGGTCATCATGTATAAATCAGCATGTCTAGAAACTTTTAATGATGGTCTTCAAATATTTGAAGTCATATGAGGAGAAGAGTAACAAGCTACTTTATTCTTAGTTATCTTAATCTTATTGAAGTTATCTAATTTTGATTGAAATGAGGAACAAGAAGAAAAGTAAATGAAATTAATGTCAGTGGATGAAGTGCTGTTTGTTTCAAATAAATTTCATTTTTAAGCTCTCAATCAAGTTTTTCTTCGAATTTAGTCCCAGCATTTGCCAATATATTGATGACCCAGTTCACTTTCATGTTATCGAATTTCTATACATGATCTTTAATGTATAAATGTATGTGTGTACACATCCTCAATAAGACAGATTTTTCTGTATTTTTTAAAGGGTACATACATTCAAGTCTTTGGAGGTAAGGTGTCAAACTATAATGTAGAGACCTTAAGGTCCCTGTGACACCTTTACTCATATGCAATCATCTGTCTTTGGATTCGTCTGATTATTCAGTGGCCAAGAACACGGACATTTATCTCTTCATATAATATAAATACCCTTAATGTCTAATAGATAAAGCTAGATGTAAATTACAGACTAAATAAATCTTATTTGCATGCTACACCAAAACATTACCACTATAAAATAAGAATTTCCCCAATCATACAGCTTAATATTCCTTTATAATCTAAGCTACAACGAGGCTTTTTATTAACTCCTATTATTTAATGTTTACATTACCCTCCTCTGCTCTTCTTCGGCATCAGCAAAGAGTTTACGGATATTTGCCTCTGATTCCCCGACATATTTGTTAAGAATTTCTGGCCCGTTGACGACCTTGGGCTCTCTTGCATTCAGCATCTTGCCAATCTGTCGAGCCAAAAGGGTCTTACCACAGCCTGGGGGCCCATATAACAAAATACCTTTCACATGTTTGCAACCTAAAGGAGAAGCAGTAAAGTCCCAGATCAATGGTTTAAAATTCAAGAGGAGCCAGTATTTAGCATTCAGACACACTGAAACATTTTTTTCTTTCCCCTCAAGTACACGTTGGGTTAGGCAATATTATTTAACATGTTCTTGTACATAAAACAAGCCTTACAGAGAAAAAAATCATCATAAACACTTATTGTAGGGAAAATTTAAAAATTAATCCTACAAAATACTCATGCCTATGGAATGAAACTGTATATAAAGCAGTTTACTCAATTACGTCTACATAACACACAATTCTATCCATGAAAATGTCTAAATGTCTATGTAGAGAATACCATCAACTATTTTCACTATCCTTCAATGTAGGAGGAGGATAATTATGTTTTAGGCAGTTTAGCTAAGACATATAAACTAGTTGTAGAAGGAAAAGATTGCTCAGCCACTCCAAATATTTGAAAATAGAATATAGCTAAGTGGATGGTTGTGAGGTATTCCAGAAGAATGGCTCATCCATATAGAACAATCTAATCCAACCCCTTTCATCATGGAGATGAGCAAACTAGGGCTGAGAAAAGTGAAGAGTTTTGCCCAAGTTCACTCAACTTGCCAAAGTAAGGAATCAAAATTCAGGCCTCCTGAGTTCCCATCCCCTTCCTATTACCCTCATAATGTTCTGTGGAGAAAACTGGACAAGTTACTTTATAGCTTCCCAAACTGTCTAAATTAGTGCCCAATGTCCAGTGAGTGGTGCACACTTGGAAGGATAACCATCCTCTCAGACAAGTGTCTTCACTATAGCAACACAGCAGAAGTCAAAGCTCCACTCCAGTGGAACTTGGTTATTTTGGGGCAAGCTCCAACAAACCCCTGAAAAGCCCAACGCTACCACGAATGAATGATGGAACACGCAGCACAGGTTCCTGACTTACTCCATAAGATCCAGAGTGACCAAGTGGATCCCATGAGGTCCTTTAGCTTATGGTCAGATCTACTTTTCAAGAAAACCACCATGGCTGTTTAGTCACAGTAGCAGAACTCTCCTCTCCCTCCTTTCAGTTTCACAGTTAATTCCACCTTGTTTTGAGGAATTATTCTAACTCTACCACAAAGAAGTAGCATGCTACAAAGTAATTTGCCATTAAATCTTGGTACCTCAATGACAGACACAAAGAAGTCATTTTACAGAATGGCAAATTTCTTGAATAGATAATCATAAGTCAACTTTCTGTAACCAGAATCGTATTTCTGACTCCCAATATAAAACAAGTGCTATGTTCCCATCTACCTTATAATATAAACCTTTGACATTCATATATCTAAGGGGGGAAAGATAAAAGTGTTAATAATGATGTCACAAATTACAAATGTTTTATCAAAAACTGTATTTTGTGAGGGAATACCAACGTTATGCATTTAAATCTAAGTTCTTTTCTGGGCCTGCTTGTTCTTCTACTACTATTCTAGTAAGTACCTCCTACTGAAAATCTAAGCCTTATGTTAAAAACTATGGGCCACATGTTTGTGCTCAACTTTATTCCCAGTGAAGGAATAAAAGGCTAACTATTTAACTGAAGACAAGGCTCCAGTGAAAGCACCTGACCCTCTAAAAGAATCAATTTAGTATACTTGAGTAATTTTCTTTCAGCTAAGGGTCGTGATTTCTTCCTTTTGCTTTCCCCTGGTTATCTAGAGATTTTCTTTCCAAGGGGAACTCAGAGGAGTAACTTATACTTTTCTCTTTATGGGAAGAAGAGTAGTAGTAGTTTCTTTTTCATGCCTGGAAACGGTTTAGTCACTGGATGTCATGGGCATCTGTTTTAAAGACATAATCAATCCCTTTCCTTGAGTTTTTCTCATAGATGTAAAGTATTTTTTAGACAGAAAGGTTATAGCTGGTGTTCATTCATCTAAATCTCTCCACAGCATTTGGCACCCTGTATGACATCGTCCTCTTTCCTTTCCTTAGCCTCTGTGATTTCACACAGTTCTTGGCAGTCTCCTCTAAGGCTCCACTTCCTTTGCCCATTCCCAATTGATTTTCAAGTCTCATGATCACTATCCCCAACCTGGTGTCAAACTATTATTCCTCCTCCTCTATGTCCTAGAAAGGCCAACGCAAAGCCCACCTGATCCAAGAAGACTTTCCTAACTCACAGTGCTTGTCCCCTACTATAAACTCATACCACTTAGAATCTTTACTACTCATTTCACAATTAATCACATACTAACAGTCTGGCTCCAATGGTACCTTTCTGCTTTACCTCATATTTCTATGGTATAGAAGAAAGAGTGCTAGGTTTGGAGTCAGGGGACTTGGGGCTCCAACTTTGGTTGTGCTACTTTCTACCTGTGTGACCCTGGACAAGTCACATCTTCTCTAAGTTTCACTTTCTTCAGTTATAAAATGTGAGAGGTTAAAACAGGTGATTCCTAAGGTCCCTTTCCAGCTTTAAATCTTATGATCTCATGTTCTCGTCAAACTAACATTTCCCCAGTTCTGTGCTTCTGATAACATCACATCCTACAACCAGAATGCTCTCTACCCTCTCCAACAAATCTCTACCTGTTTAACTTTTTTACAAGAATTAACGAAAATACCTCAGCTAATTTATGAAATTTTTCCTGATCTTTCAGCTCTATTCTTGGAGTTCTTATAGGATGCTGTTTGTACGTCTAGTATCGTATTTTGCATTATGGTCATCTATGTATGTCAGACCTCCCTTACTAGACTCTAGCCTCCATGTAGGCAGGGATGAGTTTTTTTATCCTTGTAAATCCTGGCACCTAGTATAATGCTTTGAATATAACAGATGCTTAAGTTAATTTCCTTATACTCTTATTTTTTAATTGGCTTTTAAGTCTTGAATCCTGAACTTTTTACATTAAAACATAAGGAAAATTTAGCCTTTAGAATGCATTGGAATTTTATCATTGGTAAATTTGGCATAGGAGATAGGATGCTTTTGGATTCCATTCACAAAGTTTTATTACTAAGACACTGAAATAATTTCATTTATATTCCACATGTTTCTAATTCCCTCTAATACATGGCTGGGAGAATGCAGTAAACTCCCTACAAAAAAAATTTACAAAATATTCTGCAAACATCATATGTACATACACACACACACACATACATACATACAAATACACATGCCAAAAGATGCAAAGATAATTTCTCACTTTTTCTGTTGAAACTCTGGGTTCGTGGCCTAGTGCTTATTACTTTCATAGACAAATTAATTTAAATATGTGCAATGTACTTTAAGATATCTTGGAGAAATGCAAATCAAATGAGAAAAAACATGTAAATACTGGAATAGCAATTTCAAAAAATAAACTACCTTTTTGATATTATCGTAAAGTATGAAAAGAAAAAAAGGGAAACACCAAAGTCAAATATATTTATGGAACTAAATCTAGTGTATAGATACTCATAAACGTGAAACAGTACCAAGCTTAAGTACTATCAGAGCAAAATATGGTTATTATAGCATTCAGATCAGTATGTTACTGTTAAATTCAGTCTAAAACTTTTTTTAAAAAAAGAAACAGTCTATATGCAACAGACATTCACAGTTCCATATACAAACATCCTTTTCTACCTTTCTTTGTATATGGAAATGTTCATCTTTGTTAGTATCATAATTTTTTTTTAAATTCAAACAGGTGAGTTGTTAGTGCTAGGCTGTCAAAAAGCTATACTTTTTTGATACTGAAATACAACACATCATAGGCACATAATATCTCAGAAATCATCAAGTTCAATTTCTCTATTTAACAGATGAGGAAGCTAAGGCCTGAAGAAATTAATTTATTTGCTCGAGAGGCTAAGAGTGAATTAATGGCACATTAGAGAGAGAACTCTAGTCTTCTGACTTTCACGTCTGACTACCCATATCATGCAAAGAATACATTGCTCTCTGTGAAAATGAAGCACTATATAAGTGCAAGCATATATGAAGATTCCTCGTGCTTACCTCTATAATAGTATTTACCTTATCATTAAACAATAATGAAACTGGGACTTTGTTTTTAACATTTTCAAGTAGCTGATCTGTTAAAGAAGGAAAACTATCTTTACATTTAAGTCAATACCAAAGACTTCCACAAGTTATAATATAAGTGGGCAGGTAATGCCTGAAAGGCACAAAAGTTAGTCAATTAATCTCATTCAGTTGATTAGTCTTCTTTATCTTAGTAAGGAATGTTACTTAGCATGGATTCTATTTAATCTTTTACATTTAAATTTCAGGAAAATAAGCAATGTACAAATATTGATTATCTTAATCTTTTAAAAGGATCTTGGTGTCCAGGCAGGTGAAGGAAAGACTGAGATTGGACTAATTTTTACCAAGGATTTGTAGGAGATCCACACCCCAATTATGCTCTTAGGTCTTGGGCAATTCCTGAGCCAGACTAATGATTGTACAAACCTCCTCTCCCCATTCAAATTGTTGCAGTCAAAATAATTGCTCTCCATTTGTTCTCAACTTGTCTCTCCTGCTTCTTCCACATAAAGTTTGAGCTTTTCATCTTCATTGTCAAGCCCTTCCCATCTCTTCTCCTGCCTTTCTAACCTATATAATTAAGAAATATAGTGGGTTTGTGGTATAGTCAAATGCACTACCAGAACATTTATTTCCTCAAAAAAAAAAAACCTCAAAACAAAACTGCTTTGTTTGTTACCTTTCTTATCCAACTTGTTTTGGTTAATAATGACTATAGACAAAAGTACAGTACATTCTGATTAGCTACACTAGTCAAGTGTGGCAGTGAAACAGATAATCCAAAATGGTACTTAATAAAATAATTATTTCTATTTGGTTTTGGAATTTAAGCTTCTACTTACATTTGAATATTGAGATGATTAAATGATCTGGGAATTCACATTTCTTACAAGATAATCCATATTCTGAAACTCCTATAAAGCTGTCCAGATTCTTCATCCAGTTCCCTTGTTCAATTCCTCTCTGCTACCCATACCGCTCAGGAAAGCCGCATTACATCTCAGACTAATACAACATGCCAGCCTAAGCAGAGGTCCCTATTATCTTCTTGACCTGATTCAAAGATTCCCTGGAGACAGAGGAGGTAAATTTAAACTTTATTTGAAAGATCCCCTATGGCTAGCTTAGGTTGCTTGGGTAGCTTAGCCAAGCTCTTGCTGGGTTACAGGTTATGTCCTGATATAGAAAAGTATATAGTATAAAGTATTTAGAAGTCAAGAGCTCTCACATCTCTGGAGGCCCAGAACTTTGGATGGTCAAGATCTGCTTCGGAGAGGTAGAGAAATAGTTTTGCCTGGGCTATTTAGTTTAGCTAAGTATTTACATTCACAAAAATAACTTACTTAAGAATACAGAAAGTTATCCATTCAAGGACAAGTGTTAATAATTATCAAGTTTAGCAATATTTGTTTTTGCTACAATTTTAGAAATAAATTTCAATAACATTTATTATTCAGGGAATTAGAAAAAAGATATAGTACTTGCCTCCCAGGGTTGTTGTGAGGATAAAGTATTAGTCAACTGCTTTGTAAATCTTAAAGCACTACATAAATGCTAGCTGTTGTTATTAGCATTAATAACAATACCTATTATTAGCAAGAGTGAAAGGGAACAAGCATTTATTAAGGACCAACTATGTGCCAGGAACTGTGCTACTTGCTTTACAAATATTATCTCATTTGATCTTTGCAACAACCTGGCAAGATATGTGCTGTTGTCATCCCCATTTTGCAGTTAAAGAAACTAAGGCAGATAGCAGTTAAGTGACTTGCCCAGGGTCATAGAGCTACTAGGTGGTTGAGGTCAAACTTGAACTCAGGTCTTCCTGATGTCTTGGGGGAACTAGGTCGATCAGTGGGTAGAGTACTGGGCCTGAAATCTGGAAGACTCATCTTCCTGAGTTCAAATCTGGCCTCAGATATTTAATAGCTGTGTGAGCTTGGGTAAGTTACTTAATTCTGTTTGCCTCAGTTTTCTCATCTGTAAAAATGAGCTGGAGAAAACTGGCAAACCACTCCAGTATCTCAGCCACTCCAAAAGGGGTCATGAAGAGTTGGACACAACTTAAAAACAACAAACTTCCTGACTTCAAGCCCAATGTTCTACTCACTGTGCCACCTAGCTACTGATGAAATGATGAAATAATCAAGTGGCAATTGTACCTTATCATAGGACCTCCAGATATAGTGAAACATAGAAAGGATAAGGCAAGTTTCATGTTCATCACGGTCACCTCCAGGTCCTCCCCATTCCATCAGTGCTCAACAACCACACCTCTCTTTTTAAAGTTCACTCCATCTAGGTATATTATTCTGTCTAGAACAGGGTTATCTGTCAGTCTTGTCATTCTCCCTCTTGTCTCAGGCATTTAGCAGTCTTCCTCTCTACTCCAATCTTAGTTCTTGTACCTGAGGACTTCAACTTATGTCTTGAGGACTGCTTAAGTATTCCTGCTTCTCGGTTCATCTACCTCCTCAACTTCCATTATCTGCCCCTTCACTCCAACTCATTCATAGAGCTGGTCATATGCTTGGTTCCATCTCATCAGCCACAATGTTTCATTTCCTCCATCTGTGACTCAAAAGTTCATCTTGCTTCCCATAAGATCCATCCTTCCATCTTTCTTTCTGTATGCCTTATGTCTCCTAAGCGTTTTCTGTCCTCTAAGTCATCTTTCTTCACCTCTGCAGCACTTGACGCTGCTGTTAGATACTCCCTCTTCCCTGGATTTTCCTGGCAATGTGTGAGCCTCATCTTCCTCTCACCTCTTTGACTGCTCCATCTTGGTCTCCTTTCCAGGATGCCCTATGCTTGAGGGAAGTCCCAGGCTGTGTCCTGGGCCCTTTTCTCTCTATACTCTGTGTGAAATCATCAGCTCCTGAGGATTCAACTCTCACATCTACGTGGATGACTTGACTATGCACCAATTATCTCCTTCTTGGGCTCCATCCGGTCCCACCTCTCCAGTGGTGCCCTGGGTATCTCAAACATATGTCCAAAACCAAACTCTTAATCTTTCCCTTTAAATTCCACCAACCCCTACTCCCAAGCTCCCATCTTCTGTTGAGGAAACCATCATTGTCCAGACATCCGGGTTTGGAACCTACATTAGAACTATCTATGATCCTCCTCTAACTGACCCCCCCCCCCCCCACAGCTGCCGAGTCTGGGTGATTCTACTTCCACAAGCACTTCACTTGGTGATTCTACTGTGGCAGGACAAATATCCCTTTCTTTCCACTCACACAGCCACCACCCTAGCATTCTAACTGACCTCCCTGAACCCAATTCATGCCAAAATGGTATTCTAAAAGCACAAGTTTTACTTTGTCATTCTCTTGCTCAAGAAATTTCAGTGGTTCCCCTCTGCATCCAGGATAAAATCCAAACTCTTCTGTTTGACATCTAAGGCCCTTCACAATCTAGCTCCAGGCTATCTTTCCAGAATGACTGAATTACATATTACTGTTTTACACATTCTCCATTCCAGCTTCTGGGCCATCTCTAGTCATTCCAAACTATATCTTGCCACTGGACCCAAATGGTTCTGGAGGAGAAAGTGAGGCTGGTGACTCTGCACAGCCCTCCCTCACTTGCAAGTCATGATATCACCTTCCTGATGTCACAGTCCTCTATGAGAAAAAAGGACAAACAACACTGTAGCCAAACTGTCTTCCTTGCTACTCCCCCCACATGCAACACTTCGCCTCCTGTCCCTTGTATCTGTATAGGTTTCCCTCCATGCCCAGAATGCTCTCCTTCCTCACCCCAGTTGTTACTGCCACCATCCCTTCATCCCCCAGAATATGTTTTCCTGCAACATAATATAAGCTCCATGAAGCAGAGACTATACACTTTTGGTTCTATATCCATAACACCTAGCACAGTGATTATTACGTAGCAGGCCCTTAGTAAATAAATGCCTTTTGACTGACTGAACAATGTAACAAAACCATGGTGATATCAACTAAAAAATTAAGGGAGAAATACGTATACCCAGGCTTCTCCTGGGTTCTTCCAGGAAGTAGAATACTCAAAACACCTGATCATAATAAGGCTTTTCACCTCTAGAGCTACACTGTATGAAATTCAATGAGACTGAAAAGCAGTATTTGTGCTCAGACGCCAGGCAGCCAAGTGCTAACTAAGAAATATCGCATCAGAGAAGTCGTGTTAGTATCATGGAATCACAGAATTTCAGAGTTGGAAGGGACCCCAGCCCACACACAAAGAGAATTCCCAGAGGTAACAAACCCAAGCAGCGTCGTGCAGCCTCATGGCTCCCTAGGCAGTCCTTCCTGCTCTTGGCCTGCTCCAGTGGTGAAGAAGCATTCCCTTGACTGCTAGCCTACACTGGCTTCTTTGCAACTACCCATGGTTCCTAGCTCTGTCATCTGGGGCCAAAAGGAATAAATCAAACTCCTCTCCCCCAGGTCAGCCCTTCAAATGCTTGATGACAACTATCACAGCTCAATATCTCATCAAGTCTCAGGAGAAGAAAAAATACCACTTCTTACAGGGCTTTCTCAACTGGGGTTGAGTGACTTACCCAAGGTCACACAGCTAGTAAGTGTGTCAAGTGTCTGAGGCTGGATTTGAACTCAGGTCCTCCTGACTCCAGGGCTGGTGCTCTACTCACCGCGCCACCTAGCTGCCCCAAAATACTACTTTTTAAGATGAATTTTATTAAGCTACACCTCTCCCCCCAAACCAATCCATGTCCTTCACCAAACATTTATTACATGCTTACTGCACAGGAAGGCACTGTTCTGGCTGCTGGGGACACAAAAACAAAACAATCACTATCCTCAAGGAGCTAATATTCTCCAGGAACTTTTATTACAGGGCTCACTCCAACAGCGGGCACTTTGTGGATACTAATCTGTGCTTCTCTATGATCCCCAGGTTAATATTATTGATGGACTTTTTCCTCAAATTCTTCTATCTTGCCTTTCTCCTCCCAGATAAATTGGGAAATTTGTATTATTATGCCAAAGTATGAACAAAAAGCTGGAAAAGTATTTTCATTGAGGATGTATGCTACGTTGTTGGCACTCATCTGTGATGCAGCATGTCCATTTTTAAGGGAGTTACTCGCTTGTGCAGTTTTATTCTTTAAAATTATGCCTACTATTCCACTTCACTACAGGCTATACTATGCCTCCCTAGCATAAGAAAATAGGCACTGTACTCCATTCCTCCTTCCTTCTATCTTCCTCTCTCAGAAGTGACATAAATCCTCCAATCTAAAAAAGAAACAAAGTCAGTTCTACTATAATGTTTTTTTGAAAACAGGAATTTGTTCCAACAAAATTGATATATTAGAGAACATTTTTTAGCATAATGCTGAGTTGGCTTGTGCATGATTTCTTACGTGAGAAACAATGAGAATGCAGAAAACTGCACCACTTAACACACAAGCTACAACCTTCCCAACCCCCACTGCTACAAGCAAACTTCAGGTCTTTGTTACGGTAAAGAAGTCTATTTATTGTGCACCTTCTGGTGCAGGAAGAGGTGTGTATTTAGGAGGACTCACTCACCCTCTACCTTCCTCCATGGTCTCTGGCCCTTGGACTGGAGTTTGGGGCCTGCCCAACTTGCCTAAGAGACTAAGACTTTGCCAGCCCAGTCTGTAGGGCACAGGATCAGGACCAGCAGCAGCCCAAGGCTGTAGGGGGCTGGTGGCTATGGAATCTGATACTACTTGCTGTAATACTGATCTATTTCTTAACCATTTAACATATATAAAACTGTGCTACCATTTTTTATTAAGTTCCTATCTTTGTTTAATGCATCATTCACTGATGAAGTTTTTGAGTATTGTGTCCCTAGCCCCATTCTCCCTATAGGCACTGAGGTTTTTATTGTGTGACTTTGCATAGTGCAATGCTTTTGGGGAATCCATATATAGAGTTATAGCAGAACTGACTGTATAACCATTTAGACACCTAAGGGATATAATCACTAGAATGAGAATTATGAAAGGCTTTAATTAACATGCCCTACACACATCTTAAAATTATGAGGGTCTAATCCTCTATATGTAATGGGATTTAATCCACTATAATGAGGTGACATGCTCATCACCTCTGGAGAAAGTGGACCTATTTAACATTTACGACATTCCAGTGCTTCAGATAAGTGTGATCTTGTCCTTTAAATATTTCATGGATAACACTGTGTCACTTCTACAATAAAAAGTGTAATGCTTCTTATGTGCAATCTTTCAAAGAAATATAAAAAACAGTAACAAGTTTGCATTTGTTAAGCTCTTCTTGGGAGAAAAACATTAAATCTGCTCTGTTTTCATAAGAGATGTTATCTAGGGGAGTTCCATTCGGAAAAAAAATTGTCAGTCAACTTTCAGGCATCCAAAAGGGAAAAATCTGGGTCAGGCATTAATTTCATGTAAGAATGAGCAGGATGATAATAAATTAGAAGTGATCTCTGTCAAATTAGTGTCAGAATAAGGAGTGCTAAATTCATTTTGTGGGCAACATGAGCTAGGCAGGATAAGTGTGAAGTGGAATTTGAATGATGACTGATGCTTAAAGGGGAATCCCAAGAACAGCTACCAGATGAAACACAGACAGATCCACCATGTTCACAGATGAAAAAGCCTATCAAAAGGCAACTGGCAAGTCAAGACATATTCAAACAAAACAGGCTTATAGTTTTTCCCTACAGATGTATGTGCAAAAATGGATTTGAATACTGAGTTTTATGTAATGCATGCACCTGCACAGAGTGCAATCATAATCCAGGGTGGCCTTCTCAATGCCAATTCCCTACTCGAGAGGATGACTGATCCCAACTGCTCTAGGTTACTCTTAATTTTATTCTTAATAAAGTCTCTGACTATTGTCTTTATTAGGCCCACCCCACTCTCACATTTTTGTATTCTTTATAACCTGATCGTGTTTTATATGTACTCAAGAGTCTTTATTAATCTCTTCTGCTCTACCTGAGAACTCAGAGTCTATACCAGGGAACAGCAAATTATATGGGCTGTCTACCTGTTTTTATAAAGCCTCATGAGTTATGAATAGTTTTTATGTTTTTACACAAAGTTTTATTGTGTTTTAAAATGCAAAAACCATTCTTAACTCCCAGATGAACAAATGCAGGGATGGGCTGGATTTGGCCCTCAGCCTTTAGTTTGTTCATCCCTGTTCTAGAAGATGACTTCTATCAACTCACAAAATAAGTAGTCTCTTCTCTGCTTTGAAGTAGTGTCATAAAAACTCTTAGCCATCTGAGCTTTTGCCTAGTATAAGTATTATCCTCCTTCTTGATCAATCTACAAGGAAAGGAAATATGAAAGACCAAGATCACAACTCTACCCCACTTGAGCAGACAGGTCTTTTATCACCAGCCTCTAGGCACCATTTTGTCTAGTAGGGACTTGCAGGAACTCCAACTTTAAAATGCCAGGAGCATTTTATGTTGAAGTAGATAGTGAAAAAGTTCCTGATGCCCTGAGCACCAAGAATTGTCTTACGAATCCCCACCTGGCCAAACAGCTGTATAAGGGTATCTGTCACCTGACTGGTGTATATCCAAGTAATACTGTTGAGATTTAATACAGATCATTTCATTAGATAGTCTAGAACTAAAGATGGGCTATGTGTACCAACTCTCCAAACTAATCTTTACTGATGCTCCCACCCTTTACACTCCCTAGTAGGGTGTTGCCTGGTATTTCAGAAATTCTTGACGACAAACATCACACATCTACTATAGCAGGTCCTGCCTTGCTGCCACCTGGCAGCAATGTACCTTTTTAAATTTCAGAACTTTAAAGGTCTAAAGTTTTCCCTTTCTTTCCTTTTTGCTTCCTCCCCACAATTTTGTTGATTTCCCAATACAAATCTGATTTGCCTTTTATACAATTTACCCATTCCTTCCTCCTACCTAGAAAGTCGACTCCACTTTTATTTTTTTGCCAATTCATGTTTCTCCTTTTTCCTCCTCAAACCTCATCTAAGAAAACGTCCTAAAATGCATTCTAAGATTTTAGTCTCATCTCAGCACTTAAATAACAATTTGCATTTCTATGTCACTTTAAGGTTTATAGAGGACTTTCTCTACAACAATCCTCTAAGAGGAACAATGCCAGTTGTTTGTACCCTATAAAGTTAGTTTGTTAAGTATTCTTAAAGCTTCTAAACATATTTTACCAATATAAATGGCAACTTGCTTGAGAACAGGTACTGCAAGCCTTTCATTTCTTTAACAATCACTCACAAAAATGGAGACCCAATTAATTTTGTGTATGGAGTGAACACTCAATAACCATGGCTTGGTGAACTGAGTGTATAGCTAGAATAGCTAGAAAGTTGCTGTAATACTCTAGGCATAAGGTATGAGTACTACAAAATGGAAAGGAATCAAGGCATTGTGCAAAAAGAATCGGCAGGGAATTGGGATGGGGAACCAGAGAGACAAGAAGTGAAAATCAACATAAGGCTTTACTTTTAGGGATGAAAGTGGTATGTACTGCTGAGGCTAACTGGAAAGGGATCTCTGCTTTTGATAGGAGATAAGTTTAATAAACATTCATGGAAATGAATGATATAAATTTAGGCTAAGTGGTTGTTTTATATATAGCAAAATATCTAATTAAAGATAATTGTGAAATCTGGAAATACAACCTAAGAAAATGCATAACACTTAATATGGAACTTACATATTGGAGATCAATGATAATTTTAACTGAATCAATGAATGTTAAATATCCAACTAGAGGGTATGAGAAGTGAAGATGTAGATTTTTTAGTAGTTATCTATTTATTGACCGTAGAAACCATATGAACAGACTGAAAAGTTCAGTGACAGTGTTAAGAACAAAGAGAAGAGTACCAAGTATTGAATCTTAGGGAATATCCATTGTTAATGGATATGAAAGAGAAGAATCAGCAAAAACATGGTCGGGAATGTGAAATGAGTGGGGAAAAAAACATAAAAGGCAATAGTCAATAAATATTTATTAAGCACCTACTATGTGCCAGGTCTACAAATAAGAAAAAGCCAGTTCCTACCCTCAAAGGGATTATAATCTAATGAGGAAGGACAATACAGAAAAGAGAACTGAAAGGGAGAGGATGGGGTGGGGTACCCATCACAGGCAAGGGAGCATGATGCTTGGGGAGTTGAAAGCAAGTTTAGCCACTGATGGAAAATAAGGAGTTATCTGGAAAGTTCTGAGCCCTTATAAAGGAAGACTTTGGGAGGAATTTATCCCTCTGCTCTCCAGGCCTCCAATCAATCAATCAGAAGAGTGAAATACATCAAGAACGAAAAGTTTCAAATGAAGAGAATAGTCAAGAGAATCAAATGGAGCTGGGAAGTCACAAGAGATAAGAAACAAGAGGTTTCTTTAAAAGGAGCTCACTACTGAGAGTTCTTTTTCTTATACTAGTAAGAATGGAAGGCAAACTGGAAAGTGTTTAAAGAGAAAGTACTGAAATTGGAGAGTATGAGAATGTAGATGACTAACAAGTTTAACCATAAAGGGTAGGAGATAAATGATACAATTAAAAAGGGGATGTTATGTTGAAGGAAAATTTTCACAGTGTAGTAGACTTTAAACTAAAACAGTACTTTGGTTTTGGGCTTTACCTCCTCAGCACCTGCCTTGCACATAGTAGGTACTTAATAAATTTTTGTTGAGTTCACTACATGGAAAGTCTAAGTATATTTAGTCAAAAGAAAAGGAACCAATTAAGAAAGACCTAAAAATTTTGAGAAGTAGGGGACAGAAAAAAGATGGGATCAAAAGCTCAGATATATATAGTTTTTTTAAAAAAAAAAAGCCTATAAAATTTGGTGTGCTATGGAATTAGTTCCCATATAGTCTTACTTTTAGAAAACAGGCAATCAACAAACATTTACTAATAAGCACCTATTACTGCCAGGTATTGTGCTAAAAGCTGGGGATACAAAAAGAGGCAAAAGACAGTCCCTACCCTCAAGGAATTTACAAACTAAGGGAGGAGACAACAAGTAAACAATAGGTTAAATAGGAAATAATTAACAAAGGGAAGGCACTAGGAATTAAGAGCAGTTGGGGAAGGCTTCTAGTAAAATATAGGATTTTAGTTGGTACTTAAAGGAAGCTAAGAAGGTCAATATGCAAAGTAGAGGAGGAAGAACATTCCAGGCATGGGGGACAGCCAGAGAAAACGCCCGGAGTTAAGAGATGGAGTATCTTGTTCATGTAACAGCCAGAAGACCAGTGTCACAGGGATGGAAGAATCCACATAAGATGTAAGAAGACTAAAAAGATAGGAGAGGGCTGGGTTATGAACATTTGTATTTGATCCTGGTGGCAATGGGGAACCATTAGAATTTATTGAGTAGGTATTGACATGATTAGACCTGTACTCTAAGAAAATTAGTGGCTGAATGAAGGACGGATTGGAATGAGGAGAGACCTGAGATAGGCAGACCCATCAGCCTACTGCAATAGTCCAGGTGTGAGGTAATGACAGCCTGTACCAGAGCTGTGGCACTATCAGAGGAGATGAAGGGATGCATTAGAGAGCTGTTGCAAAGGCGAAATCAACGGGCCTTGGCAACAGACTGGAAATTGGATTTGGGGAGTGATAGTGAGAAATCCAGGATAACTCTTAATTTGTGAGCCTGAAGGACTGGTAGGAGGGATTACCCTCTATGGTAATAGGGAAGGTGGGGCAGGGTGAGGAGAGGGGAGGGTTTAGGGAGAAAAATAATGAATTCTGTTTTGGACACATTGAGTCTCCTGGACATCAAGTTTGAGATGCCTGAAAGCCAGGTGGAGATGTAAGATTGTCAGCAGAGAGACTGGTATCTGAGAATCATCAGCACAGGGATGGCCATTGAATTGACATGAGCTGATCCAGGACAACCCTGGGAGACACGTCTGGGTAGAAGGTGTGATCTGCATGAGGATCCAACAAAGGAGACAGAGAAGGAGTGATAAGATAGGTAAGAGGAGAACCAGGAGAGACTGGTGTTCCAAAAACCTAGAGAGAATAAAGTTATCAAGGAGGAGGGAATGATTGACAGTATGAAAGGTTACAGAAAGGTCCAGGAGAGTGAGGACTGAGAAAAGGCCACTGGATATGGCAACCAAGAGATCCCCAGTAACTTCAGAGAGAGCAGTTTCAGCAGAACAAGATTGGAAGCTAGAATTTTAAAGGTTAAGAAGAGAGTGGGAAGAGAGAAAGTGGAGGTACCTATTTAGACAGCCTTTTTGAGTTTAGTTACAAAAGGCAGAAGAGATATAGGACAATAGTTAGTGGGGACAGAAGATTCAAATGAGGGTTTTTGAAGAATTTTTTTTCAGTGTGGTAATTTCTATTCTTTTTTTCCCTCTTTGCAGGGTACAGAAAATTAATGCTCCTTACTAGAAAGATATATATATATATATATATTTTAAATAAACCATTGGGGATTAGGGTGGGAAGTGGAAGGCTCGAACACAGAGGAAGATACCAATACTACATCTCTGTTCCCTCTTAGGAGAAAAAAGCATAAAAATATTTGACCAATAGCATACAGAGAACCAAGTCTTTGCTACCACTTTCTAAGGAAGTACCCACAACACCCCAAGGATACAACTTCCCATATTTTACAAAGAAGATATTAAAGCTTATAGAGGCAACATGGTGTAATAGGAAGAATGCTGGATTTAAAAGACCTGAATTTAAATCTCACCTCTGACATTATCTGTGTACTGTGGGCAAGTCATTTAATTTTCACATGCTTTGGGTTATTCCAGAACTGACAATATCATATTCATTCTCTAACTTATGTGCTTGGCTGGCTCACATGTCCTCATACTCTGGCTTATCAGCAAATGTCACAGACTTTCAGAACAGAAAGAAATCTTAAAGATCATCTAACCTAATGCAGGATTCTTACATACATTGTAAGAAATAATACAGAAATTAAACTAGAAAGAAAAAATATACTGAGAAGGAGGTTTAAAGGAAATCAATGTCAAGAAATGGGTAAATAGAAGAATATAACAGCAGGGAGAAAGGAAAAAGAACCCTGGACTGCTAAATTTATAGAGATGAGTCTCTTAAAATTGAGAGTGAATCAATATAACCTAAGGCAGCCCCAACATATCCCATGCTTCATAAAATGCTTTACATTTGGGAGAAATTCTATTACCTCCAAGAGTAAAGGGATCATTATAGTGCACCATAAGGTGGACTTGTGTAGACTTAACATGAAAAAACAAACAGTAGCATATAACACAATGCCTGCTGAAGCTTAGCAACTACATCTGCAAAAGAACACGTCAACAAATCATATACTCAAAAGAAATCTGGAATGCATCTCTAGAGGCTTTGACACTTTTGATAGGAAACTGAATAACTTGAGGGCACAGGGAATATGTTTCTCTCTTTTTGAGTTGATAGTTTTCATCAGGGAAAAAGAAAGAGGATATGGCAACTAAAAGGAGACTGACAGGATCAATGGGAGCCCCACTAATAGTGACAGCGGTTTCAGTCAGGGAAGGAGGATAAACTGAAATGTTCAGTTGTGAATTGGGAAAGGATGGGGTGTGCTAAGAGGGAAAAAAGAAGGGAAACAAATGAACCAGCACATATAAGTAAGAATATCACCCTGCATTCAGCTTCATATGAAAGATAGCAGAGTACTGACTCAAAGAATATAGAAGGGAACATACCAGAGAGCAGGCCAGAAGCACAGGCTAGGCTAGGAGATAGAATCATGTCAGGAAGACGTCCAATGGGCCACATGAAAAGGTCACAGGCAAGCTGCTTACAGAGGATGAATTCATGGGAGCAGAAAACAATAACTCACATTTCCAGAACCCTTAAAGGTTTAAAAAGCATATTATATCCTTTTTCTCACTTGATCTTCACAATAATCCTGTGAAATAGCAACTATTACTATCCATTTTACAAATGAGGAAACTGAGAGAGGTTAAGAGGCCTGCCCAAAGTCACTGAACTAGGCTTTCAAACCAGATCTGCCTGCCTCTGAATCCAACTCCACCCACTAAGTCCAGACAGGATCACCAAAGGGGAATATAAAAAGGAAAGAGAGGAGGGAGCGGAACTGAGCCTTGGGGATGAGAAGTAGATGATAAACCAGCAAAGGAGACTGGAAAGGTAGAAAGGTAGAAAGAGACAGAAGAAAAGGCAGGAGAGAATAATGTCACTGAAGACACGGGAAGAGAGAGTCCACCAGGAGGGAAAGATCAAAGGCATCAAAAGTGGCAGAAATGTTAAGAGGGATTAAAGACTAAGAAAAGGGAATTGGATTTAGCAATTAAGACAACATTAGCAACCTTAGAGAAAACAATTACAGTAGAGTAATAGGGTCAGCAGTCAGATTACAAAGGGTTGAGGATGTAGACAACTCTTCCTAGGAGTTTAGAAGTGAAAGGGAGAGGAAATATAGAGTAACACCTTCTGGGGATACTTAAGTGAAAGCATCTTAAGTATAGGGAAGGGACTAGTTTGTTGTCCCCACCCCCCCACTTTCTTTTATCCCCAGGGCTCAGCACATAGTAAGCACTTAGTAAATGTTTGCTGACTGAGTGAATATAAGCAATGGAGGAGGAGTCAATAGAGAGGGGCATACTGAAGATGAGAGAAGGAATGAACCCAAACGGACAGGACCAAAAAAAAAAAAAAATAGAAGGGCTGGCACTGGAAAGCAAAACGTCTACTTCATCTACTTCATACCTTCACAACATTTCTCAGATCTGACTAGTCTCTCTAGTCACACAGCTACCACCCTAGTTCAGTGCCTTATCAGCTACTGGCCTAGACCACTACAATAGTTTTCTCATTGGTCTTTGTGCCTCAGGTTCTTCCACTGCACTCTACCCTCCACATAACTGCCAACGTGATTTTCTTAAAGTGCAGATCTGTCCACTGCACTCCTCTAACTCAATAAACTCTAAGTTCTCCCTATCACCTCCAAGTCAGAACACAAACTTCTATTTGACACTCAAAGCCCTTCACAAGTTGGCTTCAAGCTACCTTTCCAGACTCATTCTACACTGTCATCCTTCGTGATCTCTATGGTAGAGACAACCTGGCTTTATTACTGTTCCTCACACACAACACTCCACCCAGATCCTAGATATATGTCCCTCTACTACTGGTTTTCCCGCACACCTGCAATGTACTCCTCACTCACCTCTCTTCTTAGAATCACTTGTTTTCTTCAAAACTGAGCTCAAGCCTCACCTTTTACACGACTTTTTTCTTGATGCCCCCCTCCTCCAGCTGCTAGTGCCCTCCTTCCCAAAATCATCTTGTAGTTTTAAACTAAAATAGACAGACAGATAAACAAACAGGCAGAGACAGTTTGTGCCAAAAGAATGAAAGCTCCTTAAGGGGAAGGACTTACATTCTTAGCATATGGAATGTGATAAGCACCTAGTAATCACTTGTTGACTCATGACTGATACAAGACAGAAATCAGGTTAGATTAATCTTCAATTGTATAGTATGCAACTTTATATATCAATTTTCAATCAAGAATATTACCTTTACAGCTACAAAGTACTCTAGAGACCATAGAGTGTATCCTCCTCAACTTTACGAATGCGTAAGTTGAGGCCTAGAAAGGCTAAGCAACTTGCCCAAGCTCACAAAAGTGTCAGTCAGGATTTGAAATTAGGCCCTCTGACTCCAAATGCAGCATTCTTTCCACCACACAAAACAATTACCTGTCCAGATAAGAAAGGTGTTCTTTCTTGAATGAATAATGTGTAGTAGGGAATTTCTAAATTACAAAAAAAGCCTTCATATGTATTCTTGCCCAGATCTATCTTCTGCAATAACTTTCTATGTCATATTATATACTATTAGAAAAATATTATGGAGAAAGGATTTATTGCTACCTATATTACGTCCTTTGACAATCTTTAAAGATACTATATTCATTTTTAAAGAAAATTAGATGTTTTATTGCCTTTTTTATTTTGAATGTTCTAGGAAAAAAAAAGATCAGTCACACAGAAATCATACAGAACTCCAAGGTCTTGTTTCAGGTATGAAATATAACTAAGTAATGTGCAAACTGTGAAATAATTTTATTAATTATGTTACCTCTTTGGTGCCCCTACCCACAAAATCTCATTCCCTATTGTGTCTCTGGAGTTGGTTGTTTTTCCAAGTCAGTATATCACACACCAGAAAATGACAAGATTTATGGAAGTAGTAGGGCATTTATCAGCTCCTCTCTGATGGAATGTGATAAAAGTAAAAATAAATCAGCTCAAAGTATGAGCTCAGAAATAGGGAAAATATTCCTAAGAGTCCCCTTGGTTACCTTATCAACAAACATTGTTCAAAATGGATTACAATCCATTTGATTGTATAAGAAAGAATAATCTAAGCGTTGGCAGTTTTAAGGGCAACAAAAGTTTAAGACAGGAAAAAAACTTAGATATTTCAATAAAATATTTAAAACAAACTTAAAAGAATGAAGATTGTCAACTTTAAGAACTATAAATATCATAATCCATCTAATAATTCCAATTTAAGTAGACATGAATATATAATATATTTCTCTGAAGTACCTTTCAGCCATATTAATACTGGAGCAAATAACAGGAAAAAATGTGTGTGTGTGTGTGTGTGTGTGTGTGTGTGTGTGTGTGCAGACAGGGACAGAAAGACAGAGAAATCTGTATAATTATTACCAAGCTTAGCTCCTTCCCATCTTTGTAAATGTGGGGGATTATGGGTCTGGAATACTGAGTAGGCTGTTCAACTCAGTTGATGTACTGGTTACTAGTTTTGCTAAACTGCTTTTTTCCTTCTTTCTTATTTCTTGCTATAATAGATGACACTGCTGGGGGTGGGCAGGACAAAAGGATACACTGAGATATGAAAACAAAAGATATCAACATAAATTTAATTAATTTATTTTTTGAGACTAAATCTCCCTATCTTACCCAAGCTGTAAGTGCGATAACCACTCAGGGGCTTGATTTGACCACTGACTGTGTCTGACCTGGGCTGGTTCCCCCAACTTTAGGAAGTGTAGGGGCCCCTGCTCCCAGGAGGCACACCATATTGGGGCTGGACTTAGTGCAAAACCTTGGGTGGCTCGTTATTCCTATCGCAGTGCTCAGAACTCCAGTTTGAGTGATCTACAGGCCGCAGCCTCCCCAACAGCAGGAATTGCAGGCTTCTAGCAATATGCCCAGCTAAATAAAAATTTTAAAACAAAAGCAACAGCAACAACAAAACCGATAAAGAAAAAGACTGGGGCAATGAATTACTTTGATGAAAAAATAAACTGATTAAGCTTTTTTTTTCCAAGAATAAAATATAATTTAACATATACGATCTCAAATACAAAACCAAATGATACAAGTATTTCTAGAATGAGGCAAAAGATAATTTGTTTCTTCTCATTTGAGAAAGCATAGAATATGGAGGGTATGGACTAAATGGTCACTAACGTCCCTTCCAACTCTAAATTTATGATTTTGTGATTTCCACAGTTCAGTTCAATTTTGAGCCAGTCCTAGAAGTAACAGTCTAGAATGGAACCAATCCAAGAAAATCTAATCTTGGTCTACTGCTGAACTTCATGCTTATTCTAACTTGTAAAAAATCCAACTAGAGTTCTACCTTCTTAAGGAATACTCCACTTACTCTTCCATCTTATACTGACAGAATGATTGGTGAAGGAAAGCTCTACATGTCTACACATCTTCAAATCTAAACTCCACAGCTAGACATCCAACATCCTTCAAAAAAGCCTGGTCTCAACTTACTTTCCTTCTTTTTTTCCCACTACTTCTTAATACAGAGCCCTTTGAATCTAGCTAACCTATTCTACTAAGACTAAAATGTTTATACCCTTTGATCCAGAGATCCCACTAACTTTAATATCCCAAGGATTCTAAGGATAAAAAGAAAGAGCCCATATAGATAAAAATGTTTATAGAAGCACTTTTTGTATTTACAAAGAACTAGAAACAGAGTAGATGCTCATGAATTAGGGAACGGCTAAACAAATTGTGGTACGTAAATGTAATGTATTACTATTGTGCTATTAGAAGCAATGAATGTGGTAGATATAGAAGCAAAGGAAGACCCATATGAATTAATGAAAAGTGAAATAAGTAGAACCAAAAAAAAATGCACAATGACAAAATGTAAATAGAAACAAATACTGTGGCAGATTAATATACTGTCAGTGGAGTTGTGTACTGATACGACCATTCTAGAAAGCAATTTGGAATTATGCAGATAAAGTGATTAAAAATGTCCATTCTCTTTGATCCACTGTTAGGCATATACATGTAGGAGGTCACTGACAAAGGCAGAGTCCATATATGTCAACACATTTATAGCGGCACTTTTCACAGAAGCAAAAAAGTGGAAACAAAGCAAATGGCCATCAATTGGGGAATGACTAAACAAATTGTGGTGTATAAATATAACAGCATATTACAATGTCGTTAAGAAATGATGAATGTGATAAATACAGAGAAGCCTGCAAAGGCTTACATGGAGTAATGCCAAGTAAGCAGAGCTGGAAAACACCACACACAATGACAACAACGTAAACTGAAAGAACAACCATCACAAAACAACCAAGACTGAATTGGAAAATTATAAAGATCAAACTTCACTCCAAAAAGATACGAGAAAACATCTTCTCCTGCTCTTTGTAGAGGTCAGGATCCATGGGTGTGAAACACTGCACAGAATGTGATATTTTTTCAATGTGCTGATCAGTTTTGCTAAAAAAAAAAATTGTTTTTCTCTTCCTTTTTATTTAAAAAAAGTTCTTTGTTATAAGTAATGGCTCTATAGAAGGGATAAGGGAGGGGATACCAGGGGAACTATAGGCAACGTAAAAACAATGAATATCAATAAACTTTATTTTGAAAAAGAAACTGAATTTTGTTAAATAAAAATGACCAAATTTGGCTCCAAAGAAGAGAGGAGATGACAACTTCCTTCCTTCTTTACAGAAATAGAGTACTATGGGTGTGTAATGCTGCATATAAAGTCAGAATTTTATGATTTGTTGGTTGGTTTTTCTGAACTGTTTTTTTCATTCTTTTTTATTCTTTGTTGTAGGGGTTGGGGTGGGGCGAGAGGGAAGGTCAGGGAATGGAGGGAGGGGCTACATTGGGAAATGTAAGTGATATTAAAACAAAAAGCTACTAAGAAATTTTTTTAAAAAACCTGATTAATCCCTGAATATACTCTACTTATTTCCTATCCCATCTAAAACATTTCTCTTTCTTCTCCAATTATCCAAATCATATCCATCCTTCAAGACCTATCTTAAGTACCTCTTGTATGAAGGCTTTCCTGACTTTTCCTCTCTCAAATCTCTACAAAACCCATTGCCAATACCTCCCACTCGGCACTTAATAACATAGTTATATAGTGTGGAGTGCTTTTCTCCTAAGAGCCCCATTCAGTAGGTGCTACAAGGATCATGACCCTTGCTTCACAGGTAGGGGATTATGAGAAAGACAGTTGTCTTTATCAGGTTCACACAGCTACTACAAATTTGTGTCAGGATTGGAATCCATTCTCCTGCCTCCAAATCTAGTTCTCTGCCAGCTATGAGCAGCCTGGTGATAGCTAATTTTGTGTTTTATTGTCTATCTGTTTATTTACCTTTCTAACACATGTGTCTTATTTCCCTCAATTAGGGCAGCTCCCTCAGGGCAGCAGCTGCTTGCTATCCTTCTTTGTAGCTCTCACATGGTCTGTTGTGCTCTGGGTAGCAGCCACTCACATAGAGCAAAACTGTGAAACCAATAGACTAGTTAGGAGTTACAGCTTCAAAGCTGACCAAACTTCAAAACTTCCAGCCTCTACCTGTAAGAGTAGGAATGAGTACCCTTGTACCGTAACTGACTGAGCCAGGCTCTACTGGCAGAGAAAAGTTCAATAATTTTCAAAAGTAAACAGCTTATTTCTCATTGAGGGGCAAGAAAAGTACACTGTTTTGTTATGGGGTCAGAAAAACACTCCAGAAGATTACCTAAAAACAAAGACACTTAGAAACCCCAGTCACACCAACTCCAACCACTCTGAATCTCACTTTGGAATTAGGAAAAACAGCAACACAAACTGACCGCTTTCCACATCACTACTGGGCTATGTTCCCAGGGAACTCAAAGCCAGAACTCATGATCCGGTACTTATGATATTTAACAGCTGAAGAATGACAGCAAAAAAGGCTAATGGGATACGAATGTACTATAAAATAACAAGGAAGGTGACAAATATAGGGAAGCATGGAATGACTTATATGAACTTAGATAAAGTTAAGCAAGCAGAACCAGGAAAGTAATAGACCCAATAACCATAAACTGTGTAAACAGAAAAGCAACACAATCAAAACGTGTTAGTGAAATGACCAAACTTAAGGCTCCTAGAAGAGATAGGAGGACAAACGTATAGAACACTACAGACAATGTCATAATTTTCCAATATGTTGGTTAGTTTTGTTGAACTTTTTTTCCTCTTTTTATTATAAAGGGTGACTCTCTGAGAGGAAAAGAGGGTGGACTATGAAAGGAAGTATAGGTGATATAAATATAAAACAATAAAAATTTATTTTCAAAAAATCAGAAATATGGGAAGATTTATGTGAACTGATGTAAAGTGGAAAAAAAGCAAAGCCAAGAGGAAAAATACAATGAAAAAAATGTAAATGAAAAGGTTACTAAAATGAGGTTGAACAGTACATAACTGAAAAACCAATAAAGATACCAGAGAACAAACAAATAAATGAAACAAGCGTTCTCCTTCAGTATAAAATGTGTTTTGCATAATTGTTCTTTTTTGGTCACAAGGAAAGTTTTAATCTGGAGGAAGGGTTTGTAAAATAACTCCTATAAAGAAAAAAAGCATCAAAAAAACTTTTTAAAAAGACATCTTCAAATAAAGTTATGCTAAAAAAAAGACCTTGAGGTTCATAATTTAGCATATGGAATTGTGATTGTATTAAACTGATAAAGCACATTAATTTTTTAATATTAAGACTATCAAAAAATGGTCATGAAAAAGTCTAGCAAAACGCCAATGTTTTCAGGGTTCTTTTTACCCCAAAATGAGGAACACCTATTATGTTGAAAGTATTCTTATCACTGCAGAGAAATCTAAAAAAAATTTTTATCTCCTCAAGGAAGCTAAAGGCGAAACCTGTTTGCTCAGCATGTAATTAAAGACTGCATAACACTCTTACTCTTATATCACTTAAATACTTTCCCAAGTGTGGGAAGAAAACATGAGAAAACTCTGACACTTTAGTTTTAAGAAATGAGATTTAATCACTTAAGCAAAAGACTCAAGTTTACCAAAGAACAGAAACTTTGCTTCAATTTACCTTCTCCCATAAACTCACAGCTGCTTAAAGATCATATTAAGGATCAACAGGGTCACAGATTTAGAGCTGGAAGGGACTTCAAAAGTCCCACCCCCTAAATTTACAGATGAAGAAACTGAGGTACAGACAAGTTAAGTGACTTGCCCAATATCATACAACAACTGAGTGTATGAAGCAAGATTTGAATTCAAACTTTTCTGACTCCCAAGTCCAGTGCTTTTATCCCTTTTGCAAGAGAAAACTGCATGTGGAAAGTCTGAATGTAAACAATTCTGACCATTCTGTACTGAGTTAAGAAGGACTAGCCCTTTAGGCTACCACAGCAGCTGCAGTAAGGAGACAGGGAGAAGGATCATTAAATGCCAAGACAGTATTCATCAATTTAATTTTTTTTAAATGATAAAGGGATAAGCAATTGCCTTCTACTAGCAACAAGCTCATTATTAAAGGCATCAGCGGAGTGTCTATCCTACTGTTTCATTTATATTTTGATTATGTTAGCCCATGGTAGAGGTACAGCTACTGTAAGCATTTGATCTTTGGTTTTGCAATGCCTTGTTGGCGGCTCTATTGAAGGCTCTTCCCCCCAAACTGAAAAATTTCTGTTTTGGACAGCACTGCAACCAGAAGTGGCACGTTCCCTAAAATGTGCTTATAACAAGAAATATCAGTTGTATACTGATCAAATTTGGCAATATAAGACCAGCAATACATTTTCTCTACTGAAAGAAATTTTTTCAAGTCTCTAAGTCAGTGGGGAATGACTGAAGATACATTTCATTTTATAGGTAGCTCCTCAGAAACAACTAAGCTATATATTGAGGGCATATGCCTGTTTCCAAATCTCTCTAAGAGTTTATGGAAACCACACACAGTCAGTCTTGGGCCATTTTCTTTTTGTAGTTTTTAAAAATGATCTTTATAAGCTTCCTAACCTAGGGTTAGGACTGGCAAATTTATTACATTCCTCATATTAAAAAGGTACCATCTACAAACACTTAATGGAAAAGCAGAAGGAAAAAGGTAGTAGCTCCAACTAGTGAGCAACTGCTTTCCTTTCTTTTCCTAATAAATTACAGAAAGACTCAAGCAGATGTCATGTTGGCATTCAAAACTGAAAATACAGCTGAAAAGCAAGTTATGACTAATGCAAAGTAAAAGATGAATGTCAGAAAGCTTCATTTTTTCAAATTTCAGATAAGCTCTTTAGCCTTAGGGTTCCTCTCACAGGACCCTGGAGTTTGGCTAGAAGTCTAAACCCCCATTTAAAACTGCAATCTCTCCACAAGAGTGGGGGGTGTGTAAATACAATTTAAGGGTGTCAGTGTTTACTTTAATCTTGGCAAGACTTGCACAAAAAAAAAATTGTGTCGGCAAAACCTTATTGCCCTTCCCCCCTTTGGATTTTATTTGCACCATTCTTAATAAATGAATGACGTCTGCATATTGTGAAAAGCTCCTTATCTCCTAAAGACATAATACCTTTGCAGCAGCACCACACAGAGCAACTGCTTCACAACTGGCAACTCCAATGGAGCAATTGATGCTTTTTCACTCCTAATATAAGGAATGCTGTTTCCCTAATGCAAATAAAATCTAAAGTGGGGAAGGCCTTAGTGATACTATTTTAAAACCTGCACTGGCAGAGAACTAAAGGTCAGAAGACACCTGGGGCATCGCTCTCAAGAAGCTCAGAGGTGGAAAATTCAGAAAATGTAACCCCTGTTCTCCCTCCCTGGATGGGCAGCAGTAGAGTCAAAGAAAGATACATGAGAGAGAAACGTAAGATATTCTAAGACCCTAGGAGGCTGCCTGCACTTCCTAAATTCCATGACCTCCACTGTAAAAGCACTTCTCCTTACATCTGTGAGCCTATCTATAAGAGCAAAACTGGGAGATACTTTATAGATTAACTTTACAAAAAAAATTCTATTTCTCTTTAAATAGGAATATTTTTTCCTTTAATATATACAGTTTTAAAATTACTGCTCAATTTGAAATATGGTAGGTAGTGTCAGACTTTATCATTGGATTGGTTGGCTTTTTCTTCTGTGAGGTGGGGTGAGGGGAAGGGAAGATTAAGAGGTAACGACTGTGTTTTAAAAACGAAAGGCAAAAATTAAACTTAAAAAAAAATAACAACAACCAGAGCCAAGAACATAATACATAATGACTACAACAACATAAAATAAAACCAAGATGTAGAGGTAACAAAACTGGTCAAATCCAATGAATGGCCAAAATACCACAGTATCAAAGTTAGACATTCCTATCTGTTATCAACAGATTTTTTCAAGAAAGGTACTTTGTCAAGTAGCTTGCTATAAAGTTTCTGCCATGCCCAAATAAAATCTATTAAAAAATTAAAAATAAATTAAAAGTGCCACTGATGTCTAAAAATGCAGTTTATTAGAAGTATCAAGTTTTTCTCCAATACGATACCTGTAATACAATAGTGATGTGCCATGCAATTTAAAGTTCTGGATCCATTCTGCAATGTTGGGAACATTAAGTATACTATGTCTAAAAAGTGATTATAAGAAATTACATTCGAGGGCAGCAATCACCTGGTATGTATACCTAGCAGTCTAAGGATGTATCCCTCAAGTATACCCTTGGGTCTCATTTGACAAAGTTACTTTTTCCCAGTATGGGGCTTATCCCAGTGTGGTATATTCAGAGTTCAACTCAGGTCTAATCACTGGATGATTTAATATATTTCCCATCATTGGTCTTTGGGGGACCCCGGACCCCTGGGAGCTGAGCAGTTAATTGAGGGAGAAAAGGGACAAGAAGGTAGCTCTCAAGTTAGTACTAAAAAAAGACCTGAAGCTCGCTCCTCTATCAACTCTTTCTCTTCATACACTGCATAGGCTTCAGGCCTTGTTTGTGATCATCTTTCAAAGCAGTTCTGGCTGTGCGTTTTAAATTGCATAATGATGAGTGTTAGGGATATAGTACATTTGCCCTAGAACCAACACCCCACCAGAGATGGTCTTGCATGTTCTCAACTACTGAAAAGGACACATCCATTTAACATGTGACTAAAAAATTGAGTGCAGAAAATGGATATATGAAAACAGCTCAGTAGAAGAAAAAATATCAGGCAGGAAGCTAATTGAAGCAAATCCTAATTTTAGCTCTATAATTTTATGACTAAATAAAGTCATTTTAGTCCTCCTGCTGCTCATCAGCATCATTTTGATTCTCAAACATTTCTACATTAAAAAGAAACAAGGCCAATAGCACCATCAAGACATTACAAAGAATATCCCAAAACTGTAAAATAATATGCAAAAGTAAAGATTATGTAGAAGTAAAACAGTATAATCATGAAAACAATGAGGGGACTAATCCAAAGAGACTGCTGGGATGGGAAACTGAATTGTAAGCAGAATCTACTCAGAAAACTCACTTGGGATAATTTCTGCCCACTAATTAACTAAACCTCAATTCCCCTGCAAAGAAAAAAAAGAAATGGGCCAAAGAAAAATTCAAAATACATCCCTGAAAAGGCCTATATATAACATTAACTTTTGCTTTTCAATCACTGTCTTTCATCTGAAAAGATCTGACTAGTTTCTGTTTTGGTCTATGAACTATTCTGATCTGTCCAATTAACTTTTCAAGAATAAGGAAAACTCAGCTGTTATTTTAGCCACCTGACCAGAAAAGCAATGGACGTATATGTCTTGCACGAAGCACGTCTGCATAAAGTACAACAATTTATGCTTTCTGACATCTATTACAGAAGGTAATCACTCTGAATGCCAGAAAACAGTCTTATCAACTAGGTTCCCCAAAATGCATGACTCAAAGAAAAAAAAAGCCAGCAATGGACCATAGAGAGGATAACTACTCCTAGGCTCTTAAACAGCAGGAAAACAGTATCTAGGATTTTCACAATATACATTTTTTAATAGAAGATTAGTTTAAGATCCAGTTCATAGGCCAATTTGGTAGTATGCATTGGATAACTTTTAGAACCGCAAAGACAACACATTCTTCTTGATGGCTAAGACTCACACCAATACCAAAGCCATTAGTATAACTCAAAATTTAAAAGAAGATCTTTTTGCCTAACTAGGCCCGGGTAAAAACACTGAAAAAAAATACCCACAGAAAGCCATAAGTTCAAGACAGCAATACTGGAGATTTCATTTAAATTCATAGCCTTCCAGTAAAAGTCTGTAACAAATAAAAGAGCACACTGTTGAATATGGAGACTTGAGAAGGCAAAGGTTAAATGAAACAAAATTCTAACCTTTTAAAAAAGATAATTCAAAGCTGTTTTACTATCAAATACTTTATTATTGCTGCTGAAAAGTAGTAATTTGAATGATATAGTGTCACCTCCATTACCTTTCTTTTTCCATTACCTAGTGGCTGCCCCAATGAGCAGTAAAATAACCAAAAGAATCAGAACAGAATTCCAGGGCTTAAATAAATGAACGATGATAATGATGATAGCTAACATTTATTTAGCTTTTAAGATTTGCAAAGCATTTTGTATGTATTATTTTGGTTAATCCTCACAAAAGCCCAGTGAGACAGGTGCTATTATTATCCACAATTCACAGAAGAAGAAAAGGCGGCTGATAGAGGTTAAGTGATTTGTCCAGAGTCACACAGTTATCATGTTTGAGGCAGAATTCAAACTCAAGTCTTCCTGACTCCAAGTTCAGTATTCTATCTACCAACCACCTAGAGGCTTAGGTGCACATAGTAGGAAAAAGTCTCTAAATAATTAAATATTCCATATCAACTAAACTATGATAAATGCATCATATCCAAATTACAGATCTTATTAAATCCAAAGTCAATAATTCTTTATGAGTACTGAAAGAATTGAAGCAATTGCCCAAAAGAAACCAAATCTTGATTCCCCTCTCTACCTGACTCTGCCACTCTATTTTATCTACCATCCCTGACCTAACCATTGGGCTCTAGCTGTCCTACAATTCCAACATCAAGATCCAACTCTAAAAACCAGCTGAAATAGTCTCATAAGAATAACTAAGGTGCCCTTCATGTATGACCATAGATCTAAAGCTGGAAGGGTTTTCAGAGGCCATTCAGTCCAACACTCTCATTTTATAGAAGAGGAAAGTTGGGGTCACTCCTTCTATCTCTGCTATTATGTGTGTAAACAATATTTAAACAACGTCCCCCTAAATCAATAAAGTACCTTAATTATGAGTTATTTTTGTCTCAAAAACATAATTAAGAAACTAGACAATGGTTTTTTTTTTTTTTGGGTACTTCCCCACAAGCAAAGTTCTCTTTTTATAGCTCTTGCATCTCTCACAGAGGAAAAAAAAGTATGTGGGGGAAAAAACAGTGCATAAAGTTTAGGTGATGAGGGTCGCTGTCATTTTCCTTTAATTCATTCCAAACTTGACCTTTACCCAATGAACAGAGGGTGTGTGTGTGTGTGTGTGTGTGTGTGTGTGTGTGTGTGTGTGTGTGTGTGTGTGTGTGTAATATATCAGAGAGTGAATCCAGCACAAGCCAGGGAAGCTAATAACACAAAGACTTAAATGACCTAAATGCTTTGGGGCTCAAAAACAGTTGTTGGGTCTGCTGTGATGAAGAAACTTTAATCTCCTACAAAGTTTAAAAAAAGTTTAAAAAAAGAAAAAAAATAGAGAAAAGGAGGAAAACAAAAATAGAAAGAATATTAATATGCCATCTGTTTTATTCATATTATATTTTAAATAGTCAGTAGGAGTTACAAACTCTTCTAATATTGTCACTCACTGACGTGAAACCAGATGATGCTTGGGTATAAAAACTGCCACAACAGGATTAACACAAATGAAGATATTTCACATATTAAAAGTAAACGTCAAAAGAGGTGGATTTAAGAGGCAAATCATTAATAGAGAATTTCTTTATATATCACACAATGTAGTGACTCCAAAATGTACTCTTCCATTGGTCCTACTGGATTAAATCTATCTAATTCAGACGTATGTTAAGTATTCACTTAACAGATATGAGGAGGTAGTAGTTGGGTTAGGAAACAGTAGTTAGAATGAAAGCAACTATCTTTAGATCTAGTAAAGACTAAATTTAAAACAGAATTACAATTCAGTAGAATTACAAATTAGTCCAGAATCAGACCATTAAAAATCAGAAGAAATTTCTAAATATGTACTAAACATAAGCATTCCAGTAAAATCAGGAAAACTACTAAAATTATTCTTATTAATCATTTTCTACATTATATAAAAATGTTATTTTTTTTAAAAGTTATATTACATTTAGGATTTTCCAGGAATCTGAAATATTTCTGGTACAATGATGAAACATAGGGGAGAAAAAAGTGAAAATGAAGACATTTATTCCTTGGGTTCTTAGAAATAACTCCAAAACATTACTCAAAAGAATAATCATCATATTTGTTTTTAAAGGTAAACTATATGCTTTCACTAAGTTTTCCTTCTATACACTCACCCATCTGCTCAACAATTTCTGGAGGAAATACTCGGGAGGCAAAAGCTCGACGAAATATATCTGAAAACTCCCTGTCCAGGCCTCCTATTCCCATCTTTTCAAAGTTCCAGTCAGGATTGATGATAGATTGTCGATTTTCCTTGGTTTTAGCTTTACCTGTACAAATAAAATATAATCAGATAACAGTCAGAAGAAGAGATTCAAAGAAAATCTGATACTATTAACAAACATAAATAGGCAGACAACACAACCTCAATACATAAATTGAATAAATTAATTAAATCTCAATAAACAAGAAGCTGTTCAGATACAAAGGTGACATTGCTGGCCCATCTAGAAGATGGTCAGTGTCATTAGGATATTCGGTTGTTTTCCCCAGCAGTGGGAAATGGATTCTGCTAAACGACCTCTTAAGTTCTTCCCTTGTTGCCTTTGTGGCTAAAAGAACACTTGCAAAATGGCCAGCTGTGTTGTGGGGCTAACTTACAACCATGGAACAAAGCAATGAAAAATTTACATTTCAGAGATTGAAAAATTAACCTTGGACTCCTTAAACCCTAACTACATTAAGGAGCCTCTGAAGGCTTCCAAAAGTAGCATAATAAAGGGAAAACACATTTACCTAAATTCAAATCATTTGGTATGCAAAGAATATATATGTGGAATGTGTTCTTTAGTTTGTTACATTTACACATGGGAAATTATTCTAATCAACTCATTTCAATACAACACTGTAATATAGGTTTGTGCAAAGTGCTATGTTAAGTGCTTGGGATTTAAAAAAAAAAACCCAAAACCCGAAAACAGTCCCCATCTTCAAGGATACTACCAGGGGATAAAAGATATACAGAGTGTATATAAATAAGTATGAAGCATGTACAAACAAATAAAAGTAATTTCAAGAAGGAGAAGGCACTAACAACTAGAGTGAACAGGAAAGGTCTTAGGAAGGGGGTAACACCAGAGTTGTACTTTGGAGATATCTAGGAGATCTATGAGATAGAGATCAGGAAGAAGTACATTTCATGTATAAGAGACTACTTTTTGCAAAATGACTGAGGGAGGAGGTAGAAGCACATATATGGGGAACAGGTTGTAGGCTAGCTTGACTAGAATAAAGAAGTACATAAAGGAGAGGAATATGAAATAGGGCTGGAAAATTGGATGGAAACCACCTTTCAGAAGAAGGTTTTAAATGTTAGGCTCAGAAGTCTGCATATTTTCTTAGAGTCTAGGAGGAATCATCGAAGATTTTTGAGTATAGGTGTAACATGGTCATATCTCGGTTTTAGGAATATCAATTGGGCAGTTGGAGTGGAGAGAGATTGGAGTAAGCAGGAGACCAATTAGGAGGGTATTTCAAAAGTCTAGATGAGAGATGATTAAGGTCTGAGTTAGGGTAGAAGCTATGGGTTTCTATAGGTGGCAATCCATCTAAAAATTTACAGATTATAAATCTAATTTCATTTCAAAATATTTTGCACAAAGAAGACAAAATTTAATCAACCTAGGTTAGAGTCTGACCTAAAATAAGACACTACATTGCCATATTTAAAAAAAATACAAGATAAATAAAATGGAATTGTCACAAGATAAAAAGACACCTGAGGATAAAATTGGAATACAACATTATTGTTCTTATAAAACCAGGGAAGGAACGCATCAAATGAAAAAAAAATTTAAATTAGATAATTTTTCTGATTACAATGTCAATGAGCAAAATTTCCTTTATGATGCACCTTGATTATTTTCTTACACTTGGCTGGCCCCTTGTGGCCAAATGTATAATGCACAATAAATTTAAAAAAAAAAACAATTTTTTCAATTTAAAAGACCCAAAATTGCATAGATCATTGAGAAAACTAAAAATTGTATTTCATAAAAGTCACATAACACTATAGAGGAAGACTTGCTTAAATAGCTTATGAACTAAATAAAAACACCACTTCAGAAATTCCCTGGCAGGGAAATACTGCTTAACCTTCCTTAGATGTAATGAGAAACTATGAAAATCTCTCACTTCCAACAAGATTATACATGGACAAGAACACTTAAAATAAGAATGCCAGGTGGCCAATGGCAGCCTTCACTCTAATGGTTTTCTAGACCATTATCCTGTACATGTAGCCCTGTACATATTCCCCTCAGGAAGCTCTAAATATTGGAGCAAAATATTGCTTCATACATCACCTTAAAAGATGACCGTAGTTAGGGATGTTCCCCCTAAACGTTTTCATCACTATTAAGTCTAGTCATTGGCCAATTTTAATAAGGGCAACATACCGTACACCAAGAATCAAATGGCACTTGCATTTTTGATTTGCTGGTATGGGCTTATAGAAATAATATCTATTGATATTTTAAAACATAGGGCTAGTGAAGGTTACATAAATACACAGCAATGATGAGTTCTACGACAGGTTATATAACAAGCAAGCTATTCTTTCAACATCAGCCCATGACACATCTCTCTAAAACCAAACATAAGGTAGCACTGATGCAATTTTCATTAATCTGCTTCAGTTATTCAACATTTTTAAAATCTCTTTGCTTCATCCATAATGAGTCATATGCTTTATTTATAGGGAAAAACAAAAAACAATTACACTTTTTGCATTCTGGTGACATCTGTTAAAGTCACCAAAATAAAAGAAACATAACACTGAACAAAATTAGCTTCCCGAATGAAACATATGCTTTAAAGACCTTCTTCACAGTTAGATCTATTAAGAACAAGATAAATACCCATCTCTCTGAGAATTTAGGTGAAATCTGCCTAGAGGCAAGGATACGGAGAAACAAGGCAATTTATCAGACTCCCTTCTCATCCTACAAGAGTGATTTCGTGTGTTCCTAGGTATTCCACAATTCTGCATTCTATAACTGAATAAAGTATTAGGAGCTAAGTTCATACTCTGGAAGCCCACTGAGAGAATCCTTGCTATAATTCCAGTAGCCAAATTAATTGTACCTCATCTCTCCACATGATTTTCATATTCTCTGCTGGGTCTCTATATTTTAGAAGTTTGTTATTCCACATGGATAGGCATGAAGAGTACTTGTTATAGCTAAGTCTATTAAAAACATTGTTCTGAAGTTTTTAAGGATTGATGTGAGGTCTGGGTGACTGTGGACAACAGCTTGGTCTGTGATAATGCTCTGGTTCCCAGGCAGTTTATTGATTGATTTCTTTGAGATATTTTCAGGTCGATAGCAATAAAATGGGAATTTGCCATCTGTCAGTCCATGAAAGATGGGGAGATTCTGATGTTTAATTCTAGCTACCAGGTCTTGCTATGCAAGGTACTGAGTAGGTTCCATATGTTTTCAAACTACACTGATTTATTGGTCAATGGCTACCATTTTCCTTGCATAATCTACAATGATCACTAAGTCTATTCTCCTTAAGAATAATCCTTTCGGGGGCAGCTAGGTGGCACAGTGGATAGAGCACTGGCCCTGGAGTTGGGAGGACCTGAGTTCAAATCCAGCCTCAAACACTTACTAGCTGTGTGACCCTGAGCAAGTCACTTAACCCCAATTGCCTCCAAAGGGGGGAAAAAACAAAAAAAGAATAATCTACTCATAATTTCTGGTGATAAATACCTGATCCTGAAATGCTATCATAAACCTCTGCATTTTCTACCTTTTTATCCTCATATTGTTAACTGAGTTCACATCATCCATTGAGGGGCTCTTACTCTACCTGTCGATATTAGCCATTTTAAAGACTCTGTCTAGAGGCAAATAATATTTAATTATATTCAATGAATTTAATGAGATGTGTGCCTATCATTAGCCTTTCCTATTGCTTGGTGAAGTGATGCCTTCTTGTTCCAAAAGTATTTCTATGGAATTCTAGGAGCAGCTAGGTGGTGCAGTAGATAGACTGCTAGGAGTCAGGAGGACCTAAGTTCAAGTCTGGCCTCAGACACTTGGTAGTTTTGTGACAGTGGGCATGTCACTTTAACCCTGTTTGCCTCAGTGTCCTCAACTGTCAAATGAGCTGGAGAAGGAAATGGCAAACCACTCCAGTATCTTTGCCAAGAATATCCCAAACAGGGTCACAAAGAGTCAAAGACAACCAAAACTACTGAATAACAACAACAAAAACAGAGCTTGTACCTGTTAAGAATGTCTACCAATCCTCATCTTCCTTTCTAGTAAGGAAGTGTTAACTCTTTCTATATAGCTGCCTTAAGGTTTTGTTAACAGCATTATCAGTTTTTGTTAAGATACTTTCCAAAGTTGCAATGTTCTATTTTGTAGTTCCACACATGTACAATTAAGTCTGGTATTACATATCGATCAATATTACAACCAACTACAAAAAAAATCAATCAACAATATTAAAGACCTACCTCAAGTGGCAGGCATTACACTTGCACTGAGGATACAAAGAATAAAACAATCCCTATTCTCCAAGAGTGCTAACACAAATGGAGACAACTGGTATGTTTATAAGTGTATAAAGCATAAACACAAAGCAAAAATACAAAGAAGTTAAGTACAAGGTAATTTGGGAGAGAGGCACTCGTAGTTGGTGGGCATCAGGAAAGGCTTCACGTGTACTGAAGGAAGAAAAAAATTCTCTGAGGAAGAAATGTATTTTAGGTCAAATATGCACTTAAGGCTAAAGTGTGAGGGGTGAACTGAAATATGTAGAGAATTGAGGTAGGGAAATCAATGAGGAGGTCACTCTAATAATCCAGGCAACAGACAGGGAGGGTCTGAACTAAGGGGTGATTGAGTGAAAAATGAGAAGGGCCAAGATGTGAGAGATGTGTGGAGGTAAAAACTGCAGGACTTGGCAACTGATTATCCAGTATGTGGAGTGATAGTTGGTGAGGAGTCAAGGATAGCACCAAGTTTACAAATATGTGAGACTGGAAGAATGATGGTGCCTTCAACAAAAAGGTAAGATTAAAAGGGTGGTTTTGAGAGAAAAGATGAGTCTTGTCTTGGAAATGCTGAACTTGAGAGGTGTCTGGGACATCCAGTTTGGAACATCCAATAGGCAATTAGTGATAATGGATAAAGCTGAGGAAAAAGCTCATCTTCACCTCTTGGCTTCCTTGGCTTCTACAGGAAGCCTTTCCCAATCTCTCTTAATTCTAATGCTTTTCCTACTTATCCTATACAGGTTGTTGGTATATATTTGTTTGTTAGTTGTCTCTCCCCATTTGACTGTAAGCTCCTCAAAGGTAGGGGCTGTCTTTTGCCTTTCTTTGTATCCTCAATACTTAGCACAGTGCCTGGCACAGAGTAGGTATTTAATAAATACTTGCTGATTAACTGCCTGAAAGACTAGGACGAGATATATTTATGTTTGATGTTGTTTGTCATCTACACAAAGATGATAATTAGGCCCATGGCGGCTGAGGATGTCATCAAGAGAAACAGCATAGAGAAAAAAGTCCCAGGACAGAGCCTTAGGGAACACACGTGGGGGGTGATATGGATGGTGAATAAACAGAAAAGACTGAGGAATGGTAATACAAGTAAAAAGAGAACCAAGAGAAAGTTGAGTCATGAAAACCCAGAGGGGAGAGGGTGGTTAATGGCATCAGGCAGCAAACAGTTCAAGAAGGATGAAATATGAGAAAAGATTGTCAGATGTGGTCATTTTTGGCAACTTTGGAAGAGCAGTTTTAGCTGAGTGATGAAGCTGGAAACAAGATTTCAAAGGGTTGAAGGGTTAGTAAAAGGAGAGAAAGTGGAAAGAACAAGTGTAAGCAGCTTTTTTCTACATTGGCTGAGAGAGAAGGGATACAGAACAGCTTGAGGGAGTGGTAGAATCTGGTGAAAATTTTTCAAGGATGGGGAAGACGTGGGCATGTGTGAAGGCAGGAGGGAAGGCATTATAAGGGGAGAGGTTAAAGATCAGAGGAAGGGATAATTGAGGTTGCAATCTGTCGGAGAAGATGGTTGATGGGACCAAGGGTACAGGCAGAAAGAAGCCTTGCTGAGATGAACCACCTCCTCGTCAGAAACTGAGGTAAAATTGGAGAGTGGGAGATGATGTCAGGGGGTCCGGACAGGAAAGCAAAGAGAGAAGTGGGAATTCACAACATATGGTCTCAACTGTCTCAGTGAAGAGACATGGTCTTCAGCCAAGAGATGGGAAGGGGAAAGCGGGAGAGGCCTGAGAAGATTTGGAATGGCCTCTGTGAGGAATAAGAAAGGGAATCAATTGGGGAGTAATAAAATGATTGTCTTGCTGAAATCAGGGTCCAGTTGAAGCTGGATAACATGAATATATAATGTTCCTAGGGAGCGCAATTGTGGTATTTCCTCCAATTCCATTCAGCATGTAGGAGCAGAGGAAGAAGGTGGTTGGAGTAATCCAGGGATGAGACAATGAGGTGAAGGATTCCAGAGCAGTGTAGAACTGACTACCTAGAGGGTTAATGGAAAAGGGGAGAAAGTAAAGTCAGAGAAGACATGATAGCCTGAAAAAGTTTGAAGGTACAAGGCAAGGCACAGTTTCAGGAGGAGTGAAGCACAGAGAGGGAGAGAATGACAGCAGGTTATGGTCAGATAGAGGAATATCAGAGTTCTGCATTAAGGAAGTAGAGCACTTGTGAGTAATTGTGAAAGCTGGCCTACGACCATCCCAACCTCAGTCTGACTGAGGTAGAGTGAAGGAGCAGTTCGTGGGATTTAAAGAGTCTGAGAGATTGAAGAAAGAAGGTTAGAGAGTTTGAGAGAGCATTGATATGGACGTTAAAGTCCCTAGTAGAAGGGCAGGAGTTGGGAAGGTGAGGAAGACAGCCAGCCAGTTGGTGATCTCCTTGAGAACCGAAGATGAGCTAAGGGTCTGTATACAACAGCCAATAAGATCTTGACTAGGTGAAAAATTTCAATAGAGTGATCTTCAAAAGGACAGAAGTAGTGATGGTAAGGCAGACTCTTGAAATGGCAGTGGGGACCAAGTATTCCAACTCTTACTCCAGGACCACTGTGTTTGGCAGGTGAAGGCATAACCAGTGGTGAAGAGGATAGACAAGGATGCAGGATCATTAGCAGGGAAAAGTGGGGATCCAAGACACAGTCAAAGTTAGCAGATGAAAAGACTGTGAGAGAAACAGGAACAGAATGAAGAGAGGTTCAAATTCCTTTAAACATGCTGTTCCCACTTAGCTATCAGTTCAGGATTTCAGAAAGTCACTTAATAAAGGCATCCCCAGCTTTCTCCTTGATCAATTTAATAGGCCTTGCCTATAGAGTAAGATATTTTTAAGCACTGTCTTCATCCATCGGTTCAATTTGATTTTCAGATTCAAGCTAGTACTGTCAATTTATCTTTCCTTAACACACATCAACAATTTTACACATATCAAATCCAAATAACATTTTATTTTATTTTGTTTTTTACTTTTCTTTTTCAAATAACATTTTAATATCACTGGAAAAAGATTCTATGAGATGAAGTGTTTTCATGTTTTGGGGTTTGGTGGAGTTTTTTTTTGGTGGAGTAATATAGCTTATCATTTATGTATATCAAATAATTAATGTTTTGCATCGGGTTCTTTAATTTGGAACTTGCATTCAATTCAATTTAGGAGATACAATAATGCACTTTAAGGAACCATAATGGGTTTAAACTGTGTCCCTAAAAAAAATGCTACATTTTATATCACTTGTTATTGAAATTACCACAGTAGTGCTGGTGCTTTAGAACAGTGTTCCTTGTAGACATCAAATACCCTATTGTTATCACTATACTTGGGTCTATTTTATTTATTTGCAGTACATGAATATGATGGATGGGCACATGACTGCATTAAAGGCTTTGAGATTATGATTCATGGCAGTAGAGATGTTAACCACACTTTTGGGGAACTTTATTCAATACCGACAACCAGTTGTGCTTCATTCCCCTAGAATTTTTTGGCATACAGGTTTTGCTCTTCAGCTAACACATTATTTCTTGTAAATATGTGCAGACTTTTAAAAAAATAAAAGCAGTGAGAGCTTGGTTTGAAGCACAAAAATACACTAATTGGTCTATAGTTAGAGGGCCACTGATGATTCCATCTTTTTGATATGTGCTACCTTCTGTTAAGAAAGTAGGCTCAGTGTTGCATCTGAAAGGAAACTGGCAAAATGCCTCACTAGAGTTGATGTGAAGCATTTGAGCCGGCAAATACAGATCTTATTCAACCCCCTGCTTTCCAGTTTTGCAGAGAAATGCAACTTCAATTATGTCCCTTCCCTTAATGTAACTGCTGTATTGTTCAGTGAGTTAACAAGTATTTATTAGGACTTAGTACCATGTGCCAGGAACTGTGCTAAGTTCATTATATTAAGCTGGTTTTGGTTTGTTCCAACACGCTTTTTCAGTGTGTTGGGTTTCTTGTGACCATATAGTGAACCAGACATTTTCCACATCTTCTTTCTTTGGGAGTTTTCTCTCTCTCTTCTGATTTCTTTGTTTCTCAAGCACCAATAGTAAAGTCTGTGGTTGCTGTTTAATTATCTACTTAGCTCTTTGCTCTGCTTTGACTCCTTGTATTGCCTTAGCTTTGGATTTTTTCAATGGCTAATTGAGGGAATCTAGAATTTCTGATAAACTTTTTGTTTTCCAAATTCAGTTCTACATGATTCTTTTTTGTTGCCTTTAACTGGGCAATATGGCACCCAAGATTTCTACTGCAGTAGCAAATAGATAATAATGTAATTTTTCACTCTTAAGATTTCCAAAAGTTCTCTCAAGTTTCTTCTGCCCTAATGGTATCTGAGACATAGCTAGAAGGGAGCGGGGGGCGGGGTGGGGAATGGGGTGGATATCCTTCAATAACTTCAACTTTCCTGTTATGTTCCTGACCGTAGCAATGGCCACTGCATAGAGTCGTGTGAGGATCCTGAAATGTTTCTGTCAAATACCACAGAACACATTCATTCAGGATACTTGAAGCAAATGCCAGCTTTTTTGGAATTACTTTGTTTTGTATCATTTATCTATTCGTTGTATTCGTGACATAAAACTCAAAAGGGACTTTTCAACACGTCAGTCTAAGTATCTCGTTTTCAAACTCATTTGAGAAATTAGTGGGTTTGTTCCTAATCTATTTCATTTCTAGATACAACATCTGGAATTATCATTTTTACTATTATTGGTTAGGTTTTTCTGATACGTCAGAGATAACTCAAGAGACAGGATAACATCCATTCACAGCGTCAACACGCTATGAAAACTAATCATTTGTTTTAAATATTTGGCCTTCATTAAAATCACTGGTTTTCCTAAGTAAATGAAAATGTGTTTGGAGTTCTACATTTTCATATTTTACCCTAGGGACCCCAGGTCAGTTTTTCTGAAGTGACAGTTAAAATGGCACGTGGCCATTTTTAAGCTACTCAATGATTATTGTTCAAAAAAATCAGTATAAACCAACTCCTGATTCATGAAATAGGAAACTGTTCTTCCCCTCCCTTTGGTCATAGATCAAAGAATGGAGAATCTGAGAGCTGGAAAGGCCTTCAGCAGCCCTCTAGTCCAACTGGTACATGAAAGGAATTCCCTGACCAGTGGTCCTCCAGCCTCGGTGAAAAGCCCCAAGGAGGCTTCAGGAGCCCTGTCTCTACCTCACCAAGTAGTTTGGGATAATCTGAATTGTTAAGAGGTTTCCCTTGACATTAAACTTAAATTGTCCTCTTCAGAACTTCCATCTTTTGCTTCTGGTTCTGCCCTCCAGGGCCAAAGAAAACCAGTCTAGGCCCCCATCCCCATGACAGTCCTTCAACACCATTATCCTGGGCCCCTGAGTCTAATATGCTCAGGTGGGAGCTGTGTTCAAATACTTGATGTCATAACATTTCAAATCATTATAGCATTTAATATTTTCAAATATTAATTAAAACCATGAAAGAACTATTTCTGCACCTAATTTATTAGTAAACATAATGGGAAGGAATAGGAAATTATTGCACCTTCCTCAGAACAATGCATATGTGCCAGAAAATTTAAAAAAAAATCACCACCCCACCCCCATGCAATCAGTGAATTCCCAATAACTCCAGCAGAATGTAAGTTCTTTGAAAGTAAGGACTTTTCATTTTTCCTTGTATCCCCAGCACCTTGTACCATGTTGTACCTGTAGTAAGTTCTGAATCAATGTATACTGAAGTGAATTGAACTCAATAATAAATACAAAGTCCCATGCAAAAATACAGGAAGCATACCAGGAAACAGTGAAGTGCAGTTCTGGAGACCTAAGTTCAAATCCCAAATCCTCCTCCTGCTGATCTATCTGTGTGACATCCTACAAACTGGTTTATACATCTGAGCCACATTTTCCTCACCTATATAACACTACTTGCACTGCCTACCTACATCACTATAAAAATGTGACCTACTGTTCTTATAAATGAATATATACCTCTTTTGAATTTATTTTTACCACACCTTTTCACACTTAATTATGCTGCCTTTTTCAGCTGTTTCACATATATCTTCTGCCACAACTCAATTATACATTTTGTGCGGGCAGAAACTTTCTTCCTTATATCACCTATTACTGTGAACATGACACTTTGAATAAAAATAAGACCTCATGTGTATAGAGTGCTTTAAGGTTTACAAAGCACCTTTCTCACAGAAACACTGTGCAATGGGTAATGGAGGTTATCTTTCTCATTTTTAGAAATGAAGAAACTGATGCTCAAGCTTGAAGTGGCTTGCCCAGTCCCAGAGCCAGTAAGTAACGGAGTCAGAATGTGAACACAAGCTGCCTGATTCTAAATCTCATATTCTTTTCACTATATCAAACTGTGTCTCATGAACACAGCAAAGACTGAATTGGAACTTTTGAAATGGTGGTTTCAAAGCAAATTTCTGTAAATCACACTTTCCAACACAAACACATTATAAAATTGGACAGGAATTAAATAGGAGTATTTTTGGCTCTGGGACTAAATGGAATAAATGATTTGATAGAATAACTATCTAATGGAATGATGATTTTCCAATAAATATGCCTTGTCAAAATAAGTCAAGATACAGAAACAATAAACAAAAGTAGCAAAAACTTGGTGTAAGACTAAGCATCTTACGAATCTTTTCATATAATTTTGATAGAAATTCAGACTTACGTTGAGAAGGTATAAGAACCATCTCTACTGTTTTCTAATACTACTTAAGCCAAAAAAGCATAACCTTCAAGACACATGGTACAAGATATGATTGGTGAGATTTATTACTATCAAATCTGGTAGTCTCTCATTACAGTAAAGTTAGTTGCTGGACTGTTGCTGGACTATGGTTACTAGTTGTGGCAGGATTCACTAGCTGAAAGATTTCCTTAAGACTCCCCTTTAAAACCTTAACTTTATAGATCCATCAACTATTGGCCATATGCTTTTCTAATTACCAACGTATTTAACTACGAATTTTAAACTAGGGCTGTACATATGTGTGTATATGTATATACATATGTATGTGTTTGTAATAAATCTTACTTTGTATAAATATAAAAAATTAACAAGTATATATGTGTGTATATATATATGTGTATACGTATGTACATATATATATGAAAGAAAAATATGTGTGCTCCTACACTTATGTTTGAAAAAGCCTGACTTCTTCCTTTTACATGCCCTGGCCTTTCCAAATAACATAGGATCATTTCCTGAATTTGTCATTCCCACAGAGAGGCTTTCTTGCAAAGGGAGTAGACTTGTTTATTCACCTTAAAAAATCAGATTAGATCTTAGACCCATACTTAGTGACATTTTAAGAGGAAGTCAAAATCCATTCAAGATATCACCTTTCAAAACACTATAATTCTTACCAATAAGATTGAGAGAAGAATTATCTGCTTTCTCAAATGCAACTTGACTATTTCCAACAACCAGACCGACTTCAATCTGCAGGAAGATGGACAAATAATTATAGTCTAATATTGCGCAAATGGTTGCTGGACTGCCTTGCCCAAAACAAAGTATCAGATAAAAATAAGATTTTGGGGGGTTACACAAAGTAAATGACCAAAAAACAGTAACTTCGTTATATATCTTATAAAGAGCTTCCATCCTTTATTCTTAGTGTCATATCTTTTGAAGTAATATAAATCAGAGTGCTGTCCTTAATTTTTTAAAATGTCATCTATGTTCTGGAAAGACTGAAACAAATACCCAGGTTTAATAGCATATTTATTAATATCAAAAATAGTATGTCTGAAAATTGAGAAGCATTGGCTGCAAAGATCAACTCTTTCTCCCACTGTGTTTAACATTGGAAAGAATAACCATGTAAGACAGAACTTAAGAAAGTCAATTTTTAACATTTACATTCAAATCATTTTACTTATAGTTGAAACATTAATGTGATCCATACCTTCTGTCTTTTCCCTGTAGCAGGTTCCCCCTTCAGGATGCTGGGGTCCATGGCCTCAATATCTTTCACTAACAAACCAAAAAGCTTCTCATTGAAGCTAAACACAAGCTTTATAGGAAAGAGGAAAGGGAGAAAAGTAAGAGTGTAGCAATAGCTTTCTCCATAGTAGCCTCCACCCTCCACAATGCAATTTTTGTCCCAGAGGAAACTCAACATTGACAACTAGCTTTATCTCTTTTCTATGCTACTTACAAATAGCAGAAAAAATATTTCAAACAAAGGAATGGTGGCTGAAAAACAGTGAAGAAAACTCATACACATTAATATCTTTCATCCCAGACTCCCCAACAATCCAAGAGGAGGATAAATGCTAGAATTGATGGTGAAAGGGAAGACATTTCTTCTATCCTATTTTCCTAGGAGAGATCTCCTTTCCACAGATTTAAATGAACTAGCAATTATAATTGCTTGTGTTAAAGGTTATGATTAAGGTGTCAACTCCCAAGCAAACAGCAAAGTGGCCGCAGGAAGAGTGATGCCCAATCACTCATCTGGGACTGATTTTGACAGCAAAAGTCACAAAAAGGCTAAGAGGAAAAAGCATTCCTCTGTAAAAACCCTCAAAGAAGCAAAAGGCAGGAGAACGTTCTGAGGCAGCAGCCAGAACCAAATAAGACAACAGCAGAGATGACCATATGCTCCAGATTGGTAAAATGAAATATGTCATTTCCAGAAAAAGGTCTAAGTGACATTAGAGAATACTGGATGGATGAGGACAGAGAAATGAAACCTGGCAGAAAAGGTATTTCTTTATATCCAAAACAATGGAACCGGTTAATGGAAAAGATTTCTGATGCTGTTGCAGTAAGAAAACTGTAAAATCGGACCAGATGAGTGAAACAGTACTGTTTTAGTTGTTTTAATCAGTCTTTTAATCAGTCAGGCTTTTGTTTCCTAAACTATTTCTTTTCTAAGCTATTCTATATTTGAACTTCAAAACAACGTGCAAAATAGACCCAATTAAATGGGATAATCAAGGAAACAATATTTTGCAAAAAGGTAACATGGAAAATGAAGTAATATTAAAAAATTTTACAGCAAGTTTCTCTGATAAAGGCCTCATTCCTCAAATATATACTGAATACAGAAATGAATAAAATTGATAAAAATACAGCCATTCCCCAATTGGTAAATGGTCAAAGGATAAAAACAGGCAGTTTTCAGAAAAAATCGAAACTATCTGTAGTTATATGAAAAAAAAATGGTCTAAATAACTAGTGATTAGAGAAAGGCAAATTAGAACAACTCTGAGGTAATACCCCACAACTATCAGAAATGACAGATGTTGGAAGGTATGAGGGAAAAATAGGTACTCTAATGAACTGTTGGTGGAGTAGTAAACTGGTCCAATCATTCTGGAGAACAGTTTGGAACTATGCCCAAAGGGCTATAAAACTGTGCATATACCAGTAACACCGCTATTAGGTCTGTATCTCAGAGATCAAAGAAAAAGGGAAAGGATCTATTTGTACAAAAATATTTATTGCAGCTCTTTTTGTGGTGGCAAAGAAATGGAAATCACGGGGATGTTCATCAATTGAGGAATGTTTGAATAAATTGTGGCATATGATTGTGATGGAGAACTACTGTGTTGTGGGAAATGACAAAGGGGGTGGTTTCTGAAAAATCTGGCAGGACCTCTATGAACTGATATAACATGAAGTGAGAAGAACCAGGAGATCAGTGTTCCCAGTAACAGAAATGTTGTAATGAGGATCAAATGTGGAAGACTTGGCTCCTTTGATCAATACAATGATCCAAGATAATTCCAAAGGACTTAATGATGAAAAAATGCTATCCACCGCCAGAGAGAGAACTGATGAACTCTGAGTACAAACTGAAGTACGATTTTCTCACTTTGTTTTTCTTTTGAAATATAATTAATGGGGAAATATGTTTTGCATGATTTCACATATATAACTGATATATTGCTTGCCTTCTCAGTGTATGGAGGAAGAGGTGAGAGAGAAAATTTGGAACTCAAAATTTAAAAAAATGCTAAATATAAATAATAAAAATTTAAAACTAGTTTTTAAAAAACAACTTATAATATGAACACTTTTTACTGAGTGAGGTTAACTCTTTCTACTTTATTAGGTGTAGTGAGCAGAGCACCGGCCCTGGAGTCAGGAGGACCTGAGTTCAAATCCGACCTCAGACACTTGACACATGTACTAGCTGTGTGACCTTGGGCAAGTCACTTAATCCTAATAGCCCTGCATTCCCCGCTCCAAAAAAAAAAAAAGAAGGCATGCTCTACATCCACCAGCTGGTGTCCATCAAAATGTGTCTTCTGATATCATTTAATGGTCTTTACTTAGCTAGCAACACTAAAAGTAAATGCAACAAGAATCATCAGACAACTCTAGCACACGTCTGTCAGTGAGTGATGCTGGGTCCGGAATACTACTCTCTAGCGTCCAGCATTGTGCTCTTCCTTTCTAAAGTCAACTCCTAAATAACAATGATAATAATAAATGATGAAAATGCAATACACATAACGAAAACATAAACACACATTCACAAAAATATGTATACTCATAGATGCCTATATACACATAGGTATACATGTGTATCCATATACACATGTATATACTTTTGTTTATGTATTTATTCATCAGCTGATACTATATAAAACCAATTTATATTTTGAAAATACCAAATTTTACCAGCATGCCAATATTCTCCTCCTATGAGGTCCATAGTTAAGAAAATTTAATTTGCTAATTATACTAGGCATAGTATAAAAGAGGAGGTATCTCAAAGTAAAGAAGGAAATAAAATGGGCATATGATATATAAAATAGGATAAAGTGTCTCTACATTTGAGGCAAGGGAAAAAGCTATTCATGATAAAGTAAGGGGAGAAAACACCTAACATCCCTATAAACCTATCTTCTAAACTTTCTTCCATTCTTACTTTCTCAGACCTGCTATGTTCATTAGTCCCAAAGAAATAAAATGAATTATCTAATATAACTAGATTAGGATCAGAAATTAGGATATCAGTGAAGTGATGGGGATAAAGAGAAATAAACACCTGTTGTCCCACTGAGAAGGCTTGATTGTTGAACTGTTGGATAAATTCTGCTGCCATCTTGTCAGTGTCATAAGGATTGGAATCAATGCTTTTTTTCTGTAGGAAATCAATCTCGATGGTCATTGTGCCAATACACTGCTTTGTCTTGTCAAATGAATATAAGGAAACTAGAAAAACACAAGAGGCATTTTATTACATTGACACCAAAGACAGTATGCTTCAAGTAACTAAGAATATGCACATCATATGCCCTTCAGAATGGAAATCTCAATTGTCTACTCAGAATTATCAATGATAATAAAGGGGAATGGAGATAATAGAAGTTCCATCAGGGGATTCCTTTCCTAGATATTAGAGATCACAAATCTAATGCACAGTTTCCTTCCATTCCTTAACGCACCTCTAGTAATGAGATCTCAGCCCAAACAACACTGTCTCTGCCCTCACTCTTATAGTGCAAAATAGCATGAGTCAAAAGAACACTGTCACAGGGCAGGCTTTTTCCTCACCAAGAAGTAAGGAAAAATGATGAAATAAATGTTTGGCAAGATTTTTTGCTCCAAATTAGTCCACAAACCAAAACTACTTTAAGGCTACTGTTATAAAAGGAAATTCTTTCATTAAGGAATCTGAACTGGAGTTAAAGCTCTATCACTTAAATATTTACTGAGCATGTTTTACATGCTTGGTACTTCATATGAGGTACTGTAGAATTACTCTCCTCCCACACACACACACAAAATCACGTTCTTCACCCTTAAGGTTGGAGACAAAATAATAAAGCTGCATTTAAAACAATTCCCCACTCAAATCATATCCTAGAATTCTAAGCTGATTCTGCTGCCGTCTAATTAGTATTTATCCCATTTTGTAATTAAGTTGTCATAATGTGATTCCAGAAATCCAAAAGTTGTCACAGTAAATATATCTTAAATCACAACTGTTCTAGGGCTATAACTTGTTCTCATATCATTTGCAATAAAAAAGATGATTAAATCACTACACTGATTTCCCAAAAGATACATAAACTACATCAAATGTACCATACCAATTCTCATGCTTCAATTATCACATAACTAGCCTCTGATGTCTCCCAAGGTTTTGTCTTGTTTTTTAAACAATCCATCTGCCTTTTGGATATTTCCATTTGAATGTCCAACTGATACCTCAAATTCAACAAGCTTCAAACTAAACATCAATTTAGTTCTTAAATCTGACCCTCTTTCCAATTTTCATTGATGGCATTTCCATTTTTCCAATCAGCTAGGCTTGAAAGCTTTGTGTTATTCTTGGCTCTTCCTTCTCCCTCATCACTCATAATCAAATGGTTGCCTAGTCTACTAATTATACCTTTGTAACCATCCCATTGTTCCTTCTCTTTGCATTTTCACTGTCACGGTCTTGGTTCAGGACTTACCTTGTTCATCTAAACTATCGCTGCTGTCTGATTAACTTTTCTCTGCCTCTAGTTTTTCTTCACTCCAATTTATCCTTTGCAATCACTACCAAAATAATTTTCCCAATGCACAGGTCTGGTCATATCACTCTCCTATTTGAAAAACCTTCAGGAGTGCTATACTACCTACCAAATAAAACACAAGCTGGCAGTCTGTCTGAATTTGTAGCATAATTTCACAGTATTTCTCCTCATACACTTCGTACTCTAGTCAGGTTGACTAATGCTTCTCTATCTCATCCTACCCTGTTCCATCTCTGAACCTTTTTGTATGCCCTTTCCTGGCACAGATTTCTCCTACAACTCTGCTTGTTGAAACCTTTCTTTCCCCTTATTCCAGGGTCTAGTACAGGTACAACCTTCACCAGGAGGCCTTCCTTTCCTTCCAGTGAATCTGTCCTGACATTTTGACCTGTCCTCAGCACTTGACATATTCTAATTTGCATTAGCTAGGTATATGTCTCATTCTTCCTACTGGACTGTAAGTTCTTCTACTACCTTCTACCTGGGGTTCGACGTATTTCACAACTATATTTCAACATAATTGACTTTCTTTGTAATTCTATGTATTTTATACATTTAAAACCTTATTCTGAGAAGAGCTCCACTGTCTTGAGAGACTGACAAAGGAGTCCATGACATAAAAAAGGTTAAGAAGCCTTATTCTAGCATAAGGCCTAGAACAGATTCTCCCCAGTGCCTAACAGCACCCTTCACATAATAGGCACTTAATAAATGTCTATTGTTATTGTAAGGTCTTTCATGTAATATACAGCTGCTTAAAAACACATTTGTTCATCCAGCAGACATTAAGCACGTACTACTTAAGCAAAAGGCATTATGCTAGGCGTCAGGCATACAAGATAAAACATAACATAGTCTCTGCCCTAAAGTAGCTTACATTTTACTGGGGTTGAGAGGGAGGGAGGAAGGAGAACATGCTATACATAGGAAGTAAAAGTACAAGATAAAGTAGGATGGGTGCAAGGAAGGGATTCAGACAATGTGAAAATTTGAGATGTGAAAATTTTGGGGATTGTGAAATGTGAATTCAATCTGAAAATTTGAGGAGTGAGAGAATGCTTTCAGCTAGCGGTGGGGCATCAGGTCATGAGGAAAGGCTACATTCAGGAGGTAGCATCTAAGTTGAGCTTTGAAGGAAAAGAAAGATTTTGCACATCTATTGAGTTCCTAGTTAGCTAATTCTATTTTTTATTAAAAACAAACTGTGGGTGATTCAGTTACTTAGTTAATAAATTATTATTCAGATATTCACATCCTATATATCAAAACAAAAGTGTCTGCTAATTCACAACAGCAGCATTTATGTATGACAGGTATTTAGAACTACACACTGCAAAGGCAAATAGCAAAGACAATTCAGCAAGCAGAAATAAGACATCAAATTAAACAGTTCAATTTTAACTAAGTTTCCAAATTCCAATGGTGCTTTGAAGCACCATTAATAATTAAGAACAATGTTCTAGCCCCTTTTGATCTAAAAGTTACAGGCCTCTACCAACATTAAGCAATTATCAAGAATAAAATGAGGTTAATAAAAGAGAATTAGTGAGAACTAAACGGCAAATGACTGTCAGAGTGACACAAAGCAAGAACCAAAAAAAAAAAAGATTCTTGATACAAAATTAATTTGATCACCATGCATTACTTTTTAATAAAGTGTTAATTTTAATAACACATTAGCATTTACTGATCTTGATTTTTAAAAAGATGGAAAAGCTTGTATATTGAGTTATTCTTCCTAAATGTGACATATCCATTTTATATGAGTTACTCTGAAGGGCATTTTCCCATCTTTCTGAGAGGAAATGGAAAGAGCAGTAAAGTTGGAATTGTCAGAAGACACAAGCTGGCCCCTCCAGCCTTAGGGAAGATTACTTTCTCTCTTGTTACCCTCAATCCGGTCAAACTTGGCCTTCTCTCTGTTCCTCACACAACACTCAATCTCCCATCTCCACACCTTTGCACATGCTTGGGATGCACTCTCTCCACCTCCAGTTCATATCCTCTTCCTTTGAGATTCTGCTCAAGAGCCATTTTGGGCATGAAGTCTCTCTCGATCACTCAACTGTTGGTGCCCTTCCTCCCAAACTACCTTGCATTTAACTCGTTTGAATGCATTTGCATTTATTCACTTTTTATTTATACTGTATGTATTTATATATGTCCTTGTTTTCTCCCGAATTAGAATGAAAGCTCATTAAGAGTAGGGGTTATTTCAATCTTTGTACTTGTATCCCTAGCACTCAGCACAGTATTTGGCCCACATTAGGCACTAAAAATCAAGGTTTGCTCACTGACTATTACAATCTATTTTACTCCAAGCAAAGCTTTTCTTGCTTCTCTAGACTCACTCATTATTTTGTTCCTTCACTGCACTCAATCTGCCAACTATCCTTCCTAGATCATCTACAATCACAAATCTGTTTTGCAATTTCAGCATTCAAGGGTTTGGGTTATTTGTTTCTTTAAAATATATGTATGCTGCCATCAGGTTTAAGTAGTGTGTCACTACTATCAGAAGAAACTAGAAAAATACACTTTCACTGGACTTCAAGATAGTAGCTCTACGCTCAAATGATAACCCAGATTTGTGAAATCTGATTTTGAGAACTGGAAAGGCCCTATAGGTCTAATCCAATGTGCACATTTTACAGGTGAGGACGCCAAGGAGGTTAAATGGTTCATCTAATGTCATACAGCAAATTAGTAACAAAACAAGAACTAAAACCCAGGTGTCCTGGTTATAGGATCAGAGTTGAACCAGAAAGGACCTTAAACATCCTCTAGTACAGCCCTCGATTTTGCAGTTTCAATTTAACAAGCATTTATTATAAGCAGATGTGGAAACTAACTCCCCAAAGAGATTTAGTGATTTTTTCCCAGTCACACAATGTAAGTAGCAGTCCTCTCCCCATCATACCACACACCCTCTCCTCCATGAATTTCCATATCTTTATAATGCCCCCTCAAATCTTTACTAAAAGTTAAACTTTTCCTGTGCTTTTAAATACTATATTTTTACATGACGCATGAATCTTTTCTTACTAATTTTTATTAATACTTGTGCTTCTAAAAAAATCTCTATACTTGCCTTCACAGGACCACCTCAGATCTTCTTGCCTTTCACTCTGGCATTAAATCTCCCTGTTCTAAGGAACTTGACACTGTTCCCAATACTATTCTATCTGAAGGATATGACTATAGAAAACCTTTATGCAAAATCTTCTTCTATCCACTTCTTCCTAATGTACCTCCCCAGCAAATTTTAGTCCAAGTTATTATTTCCAACCCCTGTCCTCCTTCTACAAGAAAAAAAGATGTGATCCAGTAGGCAAGAAAACTTTTAAAAATGTTTTATTCTGAACTTAAAACACCAAATAAAAATGTTTATTCTACATATGAAGTAGAAAAGAAAAAGAGGTTTACATGAAACAGTGAACCTCTATTATGGGCAGTTTGCTTTTTCTTTTAAATACAGAAGGAATTCCACAAGCAGATTGTAAAGCTGTCCTGCTCATCTATATTTTCTGCTTGCCTGTACTTGCTGTTCATCTATACTGCTTGTTGGCCTTCCTTCTGGCATTTCCTATGTATTCTTTACAATGTTTCAATAACTCTCTCTTCCCATCTCTCTCTCTCTCTCATTTTGGCAACCTTGTCCCCTTCTCTGCCCACCTCTCCCTGCAAATTGAGAGAGAAAAAGGAAAAACCAAATCCTTCTAATAAATATGCCTTGTCAAGCAAAACAAATTCCCATTTTGGCCATGTTTGAAAAATGTGTCTCTTTCCACACCTTGAATCCATCACCTCTCTTACAAAGGATTGGTAATAAGTTTTATCATCAGTCCTCTGAATTAATGGCTGATGACTGCATGGAACAGAGCTAAGGTTTTAGAGTGTTTTTCTTTACAGATTGTTGTTATCCAATTAGCTCTAAATCTCTTCTCCAAATCAGAGGTTGTTATATAATTTTACTCTTTGAGAAAAAAATAAAAACATCAAATTATGGGGCAGTGTTTGAAAAACTCAAAATATAAATTGCTATGGAAAGGATTCTCTTTTTAATAATAAATTCTGGGGAAATTGTCATAAAGTAGGTTTATATCTCCACCATAAGTGACCTAAATATAAGTAACATCATTTAAAAAACTGGAAGAAAATAAGAATAGGCATTTTTCAAAAAAAAAAAACCTAGTATAACTAGAAGGAAAATTCTTAACTATCCTTAAAAGAGGATAGAATATCATAAAAGATAAAGTAGATTGTTTTGATTACATAAAATTAACACATTTTTACACAAATAACAACAATGAAGGTATAATAAGAAGAGAAACTTTAGAATAGGAAAATATATCACCAATAAAAATCTACCCAATGTAGCAGAGTGGATAAAGAGCTTGCTTTGGAAGCAGGAAGCTCTAAGTTTACTACTAGATATGTGACTGAACAATTTATTCCACCTCTCAGTCCTCTAGTCAGCTCTCTAAAACAATGAGCTGCAGAGAAAATGCCAGACTTGCACTGGCAGGAGTCTCCACTTCTGGGAGTTCCCTAGGCTAATGAAATTGCAAATCAATTCATTCTATCCAAAATATAGAGAACTAATACAAATATAACACACACACACACACACACACACACACACGAGCGCGCACGCGCGCACACGCATACACATAAACACCACAAAACAACACAACAGTCCTTGCCCTCAAGGAGCTTACGTTCTTTTAAAGAATATAAATAGTTTCAAAACAAAAAACCCACATGTAAACATGCTCCAATTCACTAATAGTTAGAGAATTACAAATTAAAACAACCTTGGGGTTTCACTTTACACAATGCACATTGGCAATTAGGATGAAAAATGGACAGTCAAAGTTGAAGGGGCTGTGGGAAAACAGGAATGTACTAAGTTGTAAAGTAGTTCTGAATTTCAATTGGGAATTATGTAAGAAAAGTGAAAGAACTGTCTAAACCCTCTGACACTGACTCAGAGATCCCAGTGTTGGCCATAGTAAGTCAAAATGCAGGAACAAGATTCAATATACACCAAAACCTTCATAGCATTTTTTTGTGGTGGCAAAGAACAAAAAACAAAGTGGCTGACTATCTATTGGGGAATGACTGAAAAAAGCTCCATGAATTTAATGGAATATTATTATATATTAAGGGGTGAGGGGCACTAGGAATTCAGAGTTCAAAGATTTGCATAACTGATGAAGAGTGGAAGAAAAGCTGAACCAAGAAAACGTGTACAATGACTACAACAACATAAATGAAAAGATCATTAAAAAGAAGCTGAACTCTAAATAACTGAAAAAAAAATTGAGATATCAAAGAACAGATAATAAAACCTATCTCCACACCACCCTTGTACACAGGGAATATGAGTACACAATGCTGTATACAATATCAGATGCAGTCACTGTATCATTTTTTTTTCTTAATTGCTTTTCTTTGCCACAAAAGGAGATTCAAACTGGAGGGAAAGAGGTGAAATGATTATAAGGTAAAGACAAAGGGCATCAATAAAACATATTTTTTAAACACATAAAAATTTCTTCTCAGACCAGGACCCTTGACCTAAGTGCACACAATGCTAATGTTAGCTACTAGCTTTTTGCTAGGTTTTCTCTAGTACAGGTTTAGAAGTTGCTCTGTTAAACCATCCATCCTCCACTAAAGCCAAACTACAATGCCCCATTATGAAAGTGACCTAGTAAAATCTCTGACAGATCCTCCCCATATAACTGAAAGGGAAGACTTCGGGTATGGACAGGATGGTGTATCTATCATGGAAGGACCAGCCTAGATAAGCCAGGGGAGGCTAACCACCAGAGGGCTGATGATAATTATTTTTTCTGACCAGCCCATTTCATAAAAAGTCTCTATCAACAGAAAGAAAATCCCTATATTTGAAAGAGCAGATGCCTGACAAGTAACCATATCCTTGATAAGAGAACTGAACATTCTGAAGACTAACTTAAAGAAAATGTATTACCTGTTTTCTCCCCCCTTAGCTTATGTTGTAGCTAAAAATATAGCATAGTTCACCCAACTGAAAACAAGTTCATACTCAACAGTTCTGTGTTGCCAAAGGCATCTCTATTCTTCCCTTATTACAGAGCTTATACCCCTTCATTATTTAAAATCTTCTGTTTTCTTTCAAGTTACAAATTCTCCTCTTTGATGCCCCCCTTAATACTAAGGATTTCACAATCTATTTCACTGAGAAAACTGCTGCAGCTCTCCTATGTACCCTTCCCTCTCAACCTCAAATAGCCTTCTTCAAGGCCATCTTTTCATCCTTCCCAACCAACTCAAGGGAAAAAGTTCCACTCTACCTGAGAAAGTAAAATCATCAAAGACTTCCAATTTTTCCTCTTCAGTATTCTTCATATCCTATATTTATCCACAACACTCATCCAAGTCCTATTCAACTCATCAAACTTCTCCTCAACCTCCCCTTTGAACGGAACTTAGAATCATTTTCTTTAAGAATCACTATGATAAAACTCAGATAAATGCAATGACTTCCAATTGACTCTTGAATAAAGTCTGAGTTTATGGAACCAAAGGATTTTAGAGCTATAAGGAATGCAAAATAATTTAGTACAGTCCCATCAATTGAAAGATAAGGAAGCAATCACATGATTCTTCAGAGTGTATTTCAAGGTCTTATACACACTGCATTTTCTCCTGCTAAAATGTATTTCAGACTTTCTAATTCATCCTGGCAAACCTATTTCCTGCCCCTCAATTATATTTGTTCCTACCTCTATGCTCTTGTTTATATTGTTTTCATTTCCTAGACTGTCCTTCTGATATCCTTTCTACCAAGCCATATTCTTCTTTGACCTCAAAATGCTGTTTAAAGTCCACTCCTCACTGTTCCTTATGAAATGGTGAATATGATGGATTGAGAAAAACCTGGGAAGATTTATATAGAGAGCAGTAAGCAGATCAGGAAAACAATTTTTATAATGACCAATAATATAAAGGGAAACAGTTATGAAAGACTTAGAATAGTGATCAATTCCAAGATTAATCATGACTTCAGAAGGCCAATGATGAAGCATGTTTCTCACCTCTTGGCAGAGAGGTGACAGACTGGGGTACAAAATGCAACTTCTGTTTTCAAATGTGGTCAGTGTGTCTGTTTTACTTGACTACACTTATTACAAAGGAAAATTTCTGTTTTGGAGGTAAGGAGGGACAATTGGTAGGTAGTGACAGTGATTAAAAAAAATACCGTACTGAAACATTAAAAGAACACATAACAAAGAGAAGGAATTTTCAGAAGGAGACACAGAGAAGCAGGCAGTTTTGTTAATACAGTGTTAAATTTAACATATGCTTAAAAAAACTGCGAATAACCTAAGTTTACAGTTTCATAGATGATCCTCTTTTCAGATCTTCTTCTTACACTGTAATGTTCAAGTTTGTTGCTGTTTAAGGTCAAAATGAAAAAAAGAAAAACTGTAAAATCTGCTTCTCCCCATACACATACACAAAGATAGTCTTTCCCAGTTAAATTCATCTGTCTCCAATAAGATGACATTCATTCCTATGTTACCTTTGGCACTTATTATGCATGTAATTCCAAACAGTTTCTATTTGTTTGCAGTTTATACTTTGAAAAAATTTAAAGTTTGCATGTTTTTCTTGTATATATTCTGTGAACTATGTAATATGTGATTGCCCTGATCCCCATTCAATTATAAACTCCTAGGAGGTAGGGACTACAGATATTTCCCTTATACTCTGGGCTTTTAATAAAGTTTTCTTAACACAGTGAATGTCTACTCTTATTGAATGACATATACTCAAGTAAAGAAAAACATAGACTCATTTAGTTCAATAATTTTGGTAAATCATGAAGAAAATAATTTTAAAGTTAAATAATATACCTACCTTCTATCTCTTGCCCAATAGAAAGTCCGGCCCATTTTCGCTACAGAGAGAAAAAAGAAGGCACTTTAGGAAACAAATAACTAATCAAAGGCAAAGAAACAGAACTTTCTTTGTTCCAGGGAAATGTATGTATTCAACAGAAAAACAGTCTAGCGTATGTGCCTGTGTAAGGAGGCAGGGTGGCGTAGACGTATAAAGCAAGTGAGGCTTTGAATAAGAGGAGTACCAAGTCCTTGCTCCCCAGGTACTGGTGATGGGATCTGAGGTAATTACTTCTCTTGAACTTCCATCTTCTCCCCCAATAAAGTAGGGAGAATAATAAAACTTGCACTACCTATCTCACATGGTTACTGAGGATCAAATAAGATAATACCTGTAATACCTCAAGATCCTAAACCACCATATAAACGTTAGCTATTATAAGGATATAATCCAGGTGGTAATCGGCCCACAATGTAGCTTAGCCCATCTATTTGCACAGGGCTAAGTAACCATGTGTTCACTACACTATGAATTACTTGAGCAAAGAGACTGCCATTTTTCAATCTTTGTCTTGCCTAGTGCTTTATATATAATAAGTATTTTTAAAATGTTGAGTAACTGGGCAAATATTTGCATATGAATATATACATATATACGTATATACACATACTCTTATTTACCACACGATCCTTAACAAACAAAATGACATAAATGGCATAAAGGATACTAATAAGTAAATAAGAAAGGGCATGAGGGGATACTGGGAGCTGACAGAGTAACAATAAGTGAGAAAACATAAAAGTTACAAACTTACCATTACACAACCTGATGGTAAGTAAAGTAGAAGTGCCAAAAACTCAGACACAGTTGTGCTATACCTGCTTATGGGTGGTCATAATGACTAGTCAGAATCAACATAAAAAAGGTAAAGGATGGTCAATATTCTGTTTTTAAAGGCAGAACAGTATATAATGCATTTTAGAAATATCTCTTTCCAAAATGTTTGGATAAAAGCAGCTGCAGAACTTTTGAAGGGGAAAGCTTCAATTACCTAAAAAAAATTTCACTTACATAAAACAGCCGATGATGATCAATAAATGAGGTAATACCTTCATTTTTTAGTATGTTTCCTGAATTAATGATAAAAAGAGCATAAATGATTCTGCCTACATGTAGTCATTATATACCTTTAAATCCCATAAAAAGGAATACTGCTTTTATGTATCTATCTTATAAATGATGGCATGAATTTGACATGTGATACCTTCAAATCCACACTAACTGATTTTTCCATTGCAGTCTGAGGTCCTGAGCAATAAACTTGATCCAAATCTGGGATTTCATTGATATACAAAGCTCTCCAGTGAGGGAACTCCCCTATCAATGCAGACGGGCAATCATTCTAAAAAGTACAGTCTTCAGAGTCGCCTGGAGACACTGAGAGCTTAAGTGCCCTTGCCCAAGATCACACAGCTGGCTTTGTCAGAGGCCTAATTTGGAAGACAGTTCTCTACCACTACTCATGCTTCCCCTAGATCTCATTGATTCTAATGCTACCTCTCTAGTCACTATACCACACTGTGTCTCTTAAGCAATGAATAAATAACACAAATTTAATTTTTCTGGGTTTAGAAAAATACATTATATCTACAAGGTGATTTAATTTTTTTTTTTCAAAGAGCCATAGCGTAATAGAAAGAATAATGGACATAGGGTTAGGGGACCTAGTCAAGTCTTGACTCTCCTTTTTATTCCCTGTATGACCTGGGACAGTTTCCTCATCTGCAAGACAGGGGCACCAGATTTTTAGGATCCTTCCAGCTCTAAATTCTGTGAAAACATTTTCACACAATTTAGAAGACAAAAATTGGCAATGTGGACTACCTAATCCTTTAAGGCCTTTCTCCACATTCTAGCCAGATGGACCGGCCAGAAGGAAAGGAAAGGCCAGAACGTGATTTGTCAGAAATTCAAGTCTGGGCTATAACTAATAATAACAGCAGCTGACATTTATATAGAGACTGAAGGTTAGTAAAATGTTTTATCTCATTTGATCCTTATACATTGTGAGATGGGTACCAGGGATGGGGAACCTGCAGCCTCAAGGCCACATGTGGCCCTCTAGGGCCTTGGATGCGGCCTTTTGACTGAGTCCAAGTTTTATAGAACAAAACCTTTCATTAAGGAGATTTGTCCTGCAAAGTTTGGATTCAGTCAAAGGGCCACATCCGAGGACCTAGAGGTCCACATGTGGCCTTGAGGCTGCAGGTTCCCCACTTCTGGTATATCCCTTTTGCAAATGAGAAAACTAAGGTTCAAAGAGGTTGCAATTTGCCCATGGTCACGCAACCGGTAAGTGCCAGAGACAGGATACAAAACTAGTGCTCTGAGGACCTGGGTTCGAATCCCATCTGTGACACTTGTGTCCTGTATAATCTTTAGTATGTCATTTCACCTCTGTAGACCTCAATATCCTCATCCTTAAAATGAGGCCCTGAGGTCCCCTTCAGTCCTAAGGCTACGATCATGACTATGATTCCCTTCATGCCACATACAGTGTTCTTGACACTTTCACTCTCAATATTAATCATTTATTATGATACAAAGCAAAACGAAAGAAATGATTATTGGAGGGTTGGAAAACCTAAGATACTTACGTGCTTGAACATCATAGGTTTTTGTAATAAACTTCATTCTGTTCAAGCCCAATCCACAATAGCTTTTCAACCAGCCAATCCTCCTAGTTACCTTTCACTCCCCACCCATATTCTCTTCCATCAAATTATCCTTTCACTATGCCCTCTCGTTCTCTAAGTTCTAGAAGCCAATTCATATAAATGAATCACAATATTGGTGTCTCATACAATACCTTTCATTACTGTGTTGCACAACAGCAAGCTACTGAAGAAATAAGTAATTTACCACAAAGCAAGAGCCTTGAGGATGCTCTAGGTCAGGTAGCTAAAACCCAGAAATCCACAGGTGACTGAGTTGTTTCAGCCTCCCAACTCAAATTCAGCAGCATTCTGTTCAGATAAATAGGTGTCCCTTTGAACAATGTGCAACCAAATTAACAAGGCTTTGTGGAGAGAAAGAAGAACTTAGAAATAGCAGTGCAAATAAATCATGGATAGAAATTTTCTTTTTAGATGCAATTTGAGTTTGAGACTATTGCTCTAAGTCACACTTCTGTCTCTGGGACAACCTCCTCAGGTCAGATGAGGGCTAAGACTAGTCTTAGACTGAGCTGATACATACACATATGCAGACCCTCTCCCAACCTGCTGCCCCCCTCCTCCCTCCACCTAATTCCCTAGAAGGTTCAGAACAGATTAGTCCCCGTATGTCTGTGAAACTCTAAAGTAGAGGGGTAGAAAAGAAGTGTAGTTTGAGGTCTCTCCCTACAGAAGTCATGCTACACTAAAGGAATCTTAGGATATTTGAATAAAACAACATCTGCCAGAACCCCCCGAACAATCCCAGGGCTGGTCCAGATCTTAGGTTTCTTTTATCATATTCTGTCCTCCAGGTATCTCTCGGGTGCTGAAGCTGCCCTATTTTTTAGGACACAAGCTAAAAGCTGGCACTAACCAGAAGAAGCAGTCAGTCAATAAATATTTATTAAAGCAGCTGCTATGTATCACAACTGTGCTACGTGCTGGAAGCAATAACTATCCATCTGACCATAAAAACAATGTGACCATTGGTATTATTACAAGAATAGCAATAAAAAGGTCAGAGCTTTAGAGTTGTTGTAACAGTATATTCAGAGTGTCTTTGGTTACTAGGGGAACCTAGACATGTGGACATATAAATTTTGGACATGTTGCTGAGCTGTCAAATTCATATATTAGAACACTGAATTTTAAAAATCATATTGTATTATATAATTTTACATTAAAATTTTACATTACAATATTACATTATATTAATTTTTGGAGATATGACAACTTTCAAATAGGATTGCTGTTTTAACTTCTGTTTTACCTTCAGTATTAATACTGGAATAGTTTGATAAATGGCCTCCTGCTTCAACGATCTAAGTCAATTAACATAATAGTAAAAGGCAGAAAGAGAAAAGATCATGGAAATAAAAGCAAAGATACTTAGAATGGTCATGGCAAAAATTCCTGGAAACAAAAATCATATGCCTATATTCCTTGTAACATGACACCCATGAAATTATCTTCCATTTGAATCAGAAGTTACAAGATGGCATCTAAATAAAAGTAGTGATCTTGCCACCATTTTCAAGCACTCTTGGAGAAAATATGTGAATAACAGTGTTACCTGGGGTAAGCTGAAGGCGATACTGCCTGGAACGACTGATGAATGAGTCCTCAGTGTAAATGTGTATCTGTGATTGGGTGAGGTCCTCACAACCACATGTCTAAAGGAAAGAAGTATGGACAGTACTTCATTTTAAAAGAAAATGAGGCTAGAAGCCCCCTCCCCCAGAGTGTTCATTACTAAAAAATGGATCTTACCCAGAGTATACATGACATTTCACCAAATGGGAAATGAATAAAAGAATGTAAAATTTTCAGTTGTTAAGTCAACAACTAAGAAATTTTGGCAGGGCTACAGCGTACATTTTAATTATTATGCTCAAGTTCATCACAAGTAACAATTCATAAAGACTTCCTGTTCTCTAGGTAAATCAAAAGGCTGGGGCCAGTTCTCTTTTGTCGTTAAGGTTAAATTAAAAAATGGTAAGAATTTCCTCCCTCTGAAAAGTGCTTTTCAGTGATAGTCACAAATCCAAACTGTAATTTTATTCTTTTTCAAATTGCATCAAATCACATGACAGACTGGCAGAACATACAAAATTATGTTACATAAAATTGTAATAAGTCACTTCCAAGTAGATTATAGTGCACATTCATAAAGATGCCAAGTAAATCTAAGCAGCTGATTTTGAATTATCTCCTAGACCTTGAAGATCAAAAAGGTAAGAGGTCAGACACAACATTATAAAGAATTTAAGTTATGTTCATTTTATGAAAAAAAGTGTTGACTTACTATTTCTTCCTGTTACATTTCTATAATTTAGACCAACATCTTTCACCATATACTACAATAAACCCAAAATGGATATGTGATCTGAATATTAAAGGTCATACCATAAAAAAATTAGAAGAGAACCATGTCAGATACATTCCGTCGTGATGGCTAGAGGGCAAATTATTAACCAACAAGGGATAGAGACTATTAACCCCATCTCCCCTAATAAAGAAGAGTTCTTAATACATGAAACTTAAAAGCTTTTGTATAAACAAAATTAATGCAACTAGGGTAAAAAGGGAAATGGTTAACTGGATAAAAAATTTCATATTTAATATTTCTTATGAGTTCTATATCTAAGATATATAGATAATGATAAGACCAAAAGCCTTTGCCCAACAGATAAGTGGTCAAAGGATATGAATAGACAGTCCTCAAAAGAAAATCTGTAAATTATTAACAACCATAATTAAGAATGCTCCATATCACTAATAATAAGGGAAACACAAATCAAAACAATTCTGAGGTTTCAGAGGGCAAAGGTGACGGAAGGTTTGTGGAAAGCAAAGCATTTAATTTGCTGGTGGAAGGGATATTTGGTCATGTCATTCTGGAAGGTAATTTGGAATTATGCAAAGAAAGTGACTAAAATATCTATACCCTTTGAGCCAGAAGTTTCACTATTAGGCATATACTACCAGGAGTTCAATGACAAATAGAAATTCCCCACATACAACAAAATATTTACAGCAGAATTTTTGTAGTAGTAAAGAACTGGAAAAAAAGTAAATGTCCATCAACTAGGGAATGTTTGTAAAGAGGCTGTGGTACTCAAATGGAACGTAACATTACTATGCTATAAGAAACTAAATATGATGAATACAGAGAAACAAAGGAAAAGCTAAACAGGCTGATGTACAGTGAAGCAAACAGAACCAGGAAAACACTATACACGATGGCTACAACAATATAAACGGAAAAAAACAACAAAATAATCAAAACTGAAGGCTACAAAATTGTAATTACCAAGCATGGCCCCAGAGAGGACATATAAGAAGGTACTTCCTTCCACAATCTTTGTAGAGGTGAGGGCCAGTTCTCTACTGTCCTTATGGTTACATTACACATTGTCTATGATGTAAGAGTTTTTGGACACATTGGTTGTTTTTGCTAAACTGTTTTTAACTCTTTTTTTATAAGGGATTGCTCTGAGAGAAGGAGAATGGTAAATTGGGAAGTGTAGGTGATGTAGAAACAAAAGTATCAATAAAAATTTATTTTAAAAAATATCTCTATAATGGTTAATTTTTTTAAAATGTTAATACTTAATTACTTCCATTTTCTCCTGTTCCAGGGACTTTATTATAGCTAAAGTAACTCCTTTATAAATACAGAGCTCTGATTATTTAAAATAGTAGGTTTCCTGTGGCAAATTTTGCCTCAGAATCAGAGTTTAGGACTGAAAGAGATCTTAGAAATCTAGAAATCACATAGCCCAAATCCATTTTATTGCCAAGGTAATACTGGCAACATAGAACATTGCTAAAGCACTAGAGTTGGCACAAAGGCTCTGTCACTAATTAGCCAATACAATCTCTTCGGGTCTCAGTGTCCCCGTCTGTAAAAGAAGGGGTATGGCTCAGGTGGTTGCCTGAGAATTCTATGGCACAAAGCTGAAAATAAGATTTGCCAGTCTACTATACAAATGCTATGGAAACGGAATACTTATTTATCAAGACTTTAAGGAAATGCCAGATGTTCTATGTGCAGAAGCCTAAAGCTGAACAAAGGATTTCATAACTTGAGTGGGTGGATGGGGAAGCTAGACCTAACTGACAGAGTAGGAACAATTTATAATTTTTTAAAATGTTATTTGTAAAGATCTTGTGTTTGTTGTGCATCTTCCGGATCTCATGCTGCATAGGTTATGATACATATTGCAAAAAACCAGTCAGTTCGGTCATCATAAAGCAGTCTAAAAAACTCACTGTTTATGCCTCTACACAACACATATTTTGTTGTTGTTCAGTCATGTCTGACTCTTCCTGACCCCATTTGGGGTCTTTTTGGCAAAGATACTGGTGTGATCTGCCATTTCCTTCTCCACCTCATTTTACAGAGGAGGAAACTGAGGCAAACAGAGTGAAGTGACTTGCCCAGGGTCACATAGCTAGTAAGCATCTGAGAACGGATCTGAACTCAAGGAGATGAATCTTCCTGACTCCAGGCCCAGTGCTCTATCAACTGGGCCATCTAGCTGTCCCACATAACACATATGCTTACCATTAATAAAATGTGTAAGTTAAATCTGAAAGCACACACCTCTTGCCCATCTCCGCTGCTTCCCCACCTAAAAAAATGCATTTCCAATTTTCTCCGATCAATAGGGCAACATCCAAAAGTTTCTAAAATGGTCCTTATAAAAGTTTCGTTTTGTTCTATTTTAAAAAGAAGCACTGATTACTCACTGGCCAGACTGGAAGTCCTTTTCATTCACAACTGCACAGTTGCTCAATGACAACTCGTCTGTAGGGCATCTTGCTGCTTGCATAGACTACATGAAAATAAGGGAGGAAAAAAAAGGTCATGAAAATGTCACATTCTCTCCTAATATTATTCCCAATCATAACAGATACAATAAGTAAATCTAATATTTTTATCCAACATGATCCATTTATACTAAGAGGTTGTTCAATTTAATTAGCACCTTCTACATGCCAGGAACACTGTAAGGCTCTGGAAAGAGAAAGCAAAAAACCAAATAATCCTTGCCCTCTATCAGCTTACCATCCACTGTGGGAAACGACACTGTACATAGGTAAATAAATATGAAGTAAACACAAAATACTTCAGGGAAATAGTTTGGGGGAACATTAACAACTGGGAGATCAGGAAAGGCTTTCTGTGGAAGATAACACTTGAGCAAGGTATTCCAAGGGGCAGAGGTGAGGAGAGAGCATTTCAGAGAAAAGGGGCTGGGGGTGCAAGGCTGAGTACAGGCAGATTGAGCAGTACTTAAGAAATGGCTCTCCTGGAAACTGAAGAAATCAGTTTTTAAATTGCTCAAAAAATATAAATTGGAGGGTATATTCAAAATAGTGAAAGCCCTTTGGGAAACCTTTCACCAACTGACTTTTTCTTAAATTTTGTTATTGTAAAAATTTAGAGGCCACACCAAATTAACTCTTGCATTTTTTCAACAACTCTCCAAGGTATTAGACTAAACAAATATAATACTGTCAATCACAGTCTGATCAGACTATAAATAATCACATTAATTTTTTTTAAATTAAGCCACTACTGTGTAAAGGGAACTAGACAAAGGAAAAACCAAAATATTCCCTTGCGTTTACTAAATTCGATCTTCAAATCTCAAAGCAAAGTTTATTCTATTATTTACAAAGCAACTTTGAAAGGCAGACTAATAGAAAAGGAAACAGATGATTGCTTCAAGAGTCTCACTTTTAAAAGGTTAACTACAGCCATTTGTGACCACTTATTTAGAACATAACATTAATAAGACCCAACTTACAGGTCTGATCACCAAACAAGTTACAGAATTTCAGAGCTGGAAGGGACTTTAATGGCCCTATTGTTCACCCATAACCAAAAAAAGAATCATCTGTACAACACACCTGAGAAGTGTTCATCCAGCCTTTGTCTGAAACTTCCAATGATTGGGAACCCACTCCCTCCCAATGAGGTCCATTCTCCTTCTAAATACCTCAAATAGTTAGGAAATTATTTTCTTGTATCAAGCAACTCAATCCAGTTTTGGATAGCTCTGCTAGGATGTTTTTCTTCATATGAAGTCTAATTTTGCCTCTCTGTAACTTTCCACCTACCAATCCTCTTTCTGCCTTTGAGGTCCAAGTTTCCACAGGACAAACTTTTAAATAACTGAAAATGGTTATGTCTCCAGTCTTCTCTTCTCCAGACTAATTACTCCCAGTATGACATGAACTCAGACCCTTTGCCATGCTACCTCCTCTAGATACTCTCCAGCTTATTCATGTCCCTTGTAAATGTGGCCCCCAGAAATGAATACAATATTTCAGCTGAGGTAACTCAATCACATGCCAGATACCACGTAATATGCTAGGGATACAAATACAACAAAGATAGTACTTATTTTCATTCTACTGGGGGATAGAAAACATTTGGAAGTACCTGTGAAGTACATACAAAATACTCACTGAGGACAAGGACTGTCTTTCTTTTAATTAATTGCATCTGAAGCACTTAGCACAGGGCTTGCAACACAACAGGCACTTAATAAGTACTTATTTGAATTGGATGGATTGGAAACCTTCAAGCTGGCAAGCTGACTGACAATAACAACTTGAATATGGAAACCAAGAGAGAAGAGATCAAAGAAAGACGTCAAGCCTAAGTGGTGAGAAATGCTTATCAGAAATAAATACAGATGAGAAGTCACTTTAGGGGGAATGATTGATGAATACAATTTGAGTAGACTGTGTATAAATGCTGGTAGGAATAGAGGTGGGTATGTCTAATAGCTGGAATTTCAGGTCTGAAACTTGGGGAGAAAGGTCATAGGAAGAAAGGAAATACAGTTTTCAAGAATCTTTGACACAGAGGTAATAGTTGAAATCATGGCAGGAGAGAGAAGGGAATAAGCATTTATATAGTGCCTACTGTGTGCCAGGCACTGTGCTAAGCACTTCACAAATATTATCTCATCTGAGCCTTACGATAACCCTGGGAGGTTGGTGCTATTATTATCCTCATTTTACAGTTGAGGAAACTGAGGCAAATAGAGTGTAAGTGACTTGCCCGTGGTCACACAACCAGTACGTATCTCAGACCAAATCTGAACTCGGGTCTTCTGACTCCAGGCCCAGAGCTCTATAGAAGTGCACCACCTAGGTGCCTCATTAGTGGATGAAGTTGTCAAGAAATAAAAAGTATAGAAAAGAGAAGGTAAAGAAGTAGAACCGGGAAGTGGTGGAAGAGAAATATATTAAACACACCTAACATAACCACACTTTCAAGCAACTTCTAGAAATGCCTTGTGGAATGTTCATTTCCTATTTGATCACTATTCATCTAACTGACCTCCTACAGTTCCTTTCAGCCTTAAAATTCCATTTAAAAATTATGAAGAAAGACTTTAAGGATAAATGGGTTTTAGTTATGAATTAGAAAGGTTTTTCATACATTACTTTGCTTCCCATCTCCCCCAAATACCATGAAATCCTCTGTACATGATGCTATTTGTAGAAAAATTTATGAAAGTCATTGCCATGAGTTAACTACAAACCTCAATACTTGCCAATCCCACAAAGTACGGGTGCTTTTAAGACTACACTGCTCTTCACTCTACCAAAGTATTAGACTCTTCAAATAAAATAATGCATAGTAAAGAACTTTAAAACAATAAGTTACTGCAAAAAGTTAAGATTTTTTTCTTCTACTCTTAATATTAGCCCTGTTCATTTCAATTGCTTTCTTGATACAAATATAATTTCATAAAATAATGAAATGTTAGTTCTGGAACGGATTTAACCACTGAAGCAACTTAGAAAAGCAAAAGAAGTTACCCAAGGTCACAAGTAATGAGAAATAATACTAACCATGGAGTTGGGAGACCAGAGTTTGAATTGTAGCTATGAACTGACATCTAAGAACTGTGTAACCAGTTTCTTTATCTTTGATGGGAATAATTTGACAGGCATTTATTAAGCATTTACTATGTACAAGATACTAACGATACAAAGATTTTTAAATGCCAGTACCTACTTTCAATAATTCTGATCATGTTACCCTCTTATTCAACAAATGCCAGTGGCTTCTTATCACCTCCAGGATCAAACATAAAATCCTGTTGTTCAAAGTCCTTCATAACCTAACCTTCCTCCCACCTTTCCAGTCTTCTTACACTTTACACCCTCCCTCCCCTACACACCCTGCAATCTAATGACATTAACCTCCTTGCTCTTCCTCAGAGCATCCTACATCCTACATCTCCCAACTCCAGGCATTTTCACTGGCTGTACCCCATGTCTGGAAGGTTTCCCTGGCTTCCTTCAAGTCCCAGCTAAAATCCTACCTTCTACATCTAAAAATTCTAAAAGCCCATCTTAATCTTAGTTGTTATTTCCAATTTATCCCGTATATAGCCTGTTTGTACATAGTTGTTTGCACGTTGTCTCCCCCGTTAGACTGTGAGCTCCTTGAGAGCAGGGACCATCTTTTATCTTTCTTTGTATCCCTAGCACTTAGCACAGTGCCTGGCACATAGTAAGCACCTAATAAATGTTTACTGATTAACTTTGGTAGTTTGAAATGGTTATTGTTCAGTCATTCCAGTCATGTCTGAATCTTTGTGACCCCACTTGGGGTTTCATGGTTTGCCATTTCCTTCTCCAGTTCATTTCTACAGATAAGGAAACTGAGGCAAACAGGGATAAGTGACTTGCCCAGGGTCATACAGCTAGTAAGTGTCTGAGGTCACACTTGAACTCAGGAAGATGAGTCTTCCTGACTTCCAGCGGGGCACTCCATCCATTGTGCCACCTAGCTGACCATTTGATATGGTGCTGAAGCTATAAATTAATTTAGGGTGACTTGTTATATCAACCAGGCACAACAATTAATTTTTATCCCATTATTTAAGTTTTTCTTATTTCTAAAGAGTGTTTTATTGTTGCATTCATATGATTCTAGTGTGTATCTTGATAAGTGGACTCATTTTATTCTCTCTGTAATTATTTTGGATAAAATTTATTTTTCTATCTTTTCCCGCTGAGTTTTATTGGTAATATACAAAAGCAATGATTTCTGCAAGCTTATTTTATATCCTGCTACATTACTGGAGTTGTTTTGTTTCAGTTGAACTTTTAGGGTTCTCTAAATCTTAATAAAAGCTGCAAAAAGCGGCAATTTTGTTTCCTCTGTACCTATGCTTATTTCCTCTGTTTTTCCTTTGTCTTGCAGCTACACTGTAGCCATCTCTAGACCTATATTAAATAATAGTGGCAACAACGAACACACCGGCATTACTGATAATCTCTTGGGATTTGTTTTTTGGGAGTTGGTTTTGAACAATAAAAAATAAATACAATTTTCACAATAAATATGCATAGTCCAGCAAAACAAATTCCTATGTTGGCAATGTCAGAAACTTCATGTCTCACTCTGCATTCCATTACCTCTCAGGAAGAAAGTGGGTAGCATGCTTCATCTTCAGGCCTCTGGCACCATAGTTTATAGACTTATCATTCAGAGTGCCTTTCCTTGTAACGTTTTCTTGTCAAAATTGTTGTCCTAGTTCTGCTCGGGCTCTTAATTTTAGATAGTGTATACCACATCAAGAAAAGGTCTATTTGGGGCAGCTAGGTGGCGCAGTGACTACAACACTGGCCCTGGAGTCAGGAGGACCTGAGTTCAAATTTGACCTCAAACGCTTGACACACTTACTAGCTGTGTGACCTTGGACAAGTCACTTAACCCCAATTGCCCTGCCTTGTCCTCTCCAAAATTTTTTTTTTAAAAAAGGTCTATTTATTCCTACGCATAGGAAAGTAAATGGGTATTGTATTTCAGAATTATAACTCACACCACAGACTACAATAACTTCCCAATTAATATATGACCAAGATATAAAAAGACATGTAAATTAGAAGGCCAGGAAAGAGATACCTTGTGCAACTATAGGCATGGGAAGAAGTCTTGACCAAGGAAGTGACAGAAAGGGTCACAGGAGATAAAATGAAAATTTTTGATTATATAAAATTTAAAAATTTGGGCACAAGCAGAATCAATATAGTTGGAATTAGAAGGGAAATAGTGAACTGAGAAAAACTCTTTGAAGCAAATTTCTCTGATAAATGCAGTTCTCAAAAGCTGGACAAGCTATCAACAACTATATGAAATGATGTTCCAAATCACTAATAATAAGAGAAACGCAAATTAAAACAATTTCTGAGGTTCCACCTCACACCCATCAGATTGGCAAAGACAACCAAAAAGAAGACAATTGCCGGAGGCACTGTAAGAGGACCGGCACGCTAAGCTAATGCATTATTGATGGGGCTATGAAATGATCCAACCATTCTCGAAAGCAATTTTGAACAAAAAGTTATATGCCCTTTGACTTAGCAATACTAAGTATATACCGCCCCCCCCCCCAAAGAGATCAGAGACAGAGGGAAATGACCTGTATGTAAAAAAAAATATATTTTATAGCAGCACTTTTGGTTATTGCAAAGAACTAGAAACAAAGTTTCAGAAACCTGGGAAGACTTCAATGAACTAATGAAAATGAAATGAATAGAACCAAGAGAACAAATTATACAATGACTACAATGTAAAGGAAAAAGAACTGTGAAAGGCTTAAAATCGATGATCAATGCAATAAGCAATCATAATTCCACAACACTGAGGATGAATTTTGCTTCCCATTTCTTGCAGGCGTAGATGAGGTGCAAGCTGACTCATATACACAGCCAAGGTGAAAATTCTTTTCTATATTTATTCTAAGTGAGGGCTTTTATTTATGGGGGATGGAGAAGTTATGGAGAGAAAGGTGTAGTGACCGTAATGCCCCTGAAATGGAAGTAAAGTGTAAATGAAAAGCTTTTAAAAACATATAGAAGACAGCAGAAGGAAGTTCAGAAGGACACAAACAAGCAGGACAATTTTAGAATTTCTTTGTTTAAATGTAACATACACTTCACAAAATAAGTCATAGGATCATAGATTGATGGTGTCCTCTTTGGATGGATAGTCCACTTTATGTCTTTTGTATATAGAAATGCTCATATTTGTTGGTGACTACCAAATTCACATTAAAAAAAACTTTGCTAAAATTCTATGTTCACTATATTCATAGCATTCCCTTCTCCTAGTTTAATAATTTTGTCAAAAAAAAAACCCATTAGATTAGTTTGGCATAACATGTGCCTGATGAAGACATGCTGGCCATCTCTAATCACTGCTTCCCTTTCTGGATGTTCACCATTCCTTTAAGAATTCAATTCACAATTTCCCCAGGGATCTTAGTTAAGTTTAGGCCTACAGCTTGTAGATTCTGTTCTCTTCCCTTTTTGAAAATTAGGACATTTGACCTTCTCCAGTCTTGTGACACTTCTCCCATTCTCCATGATCTTTCAAATATCTCTAGCAGAAGGTTGGAAATCCTATGGGCCAGATCTTTCAGGATACATCACCTAGGCCAGGTGACAAGGGCAATTCGACAAGAACTAAATGTTCTCTTATGATCTCCTTAGGTATTGAGGAAGATCAACTCCCTGCCATTTTTGTTCTATCATTTCTACTACAAAGCTCATTGCAATTAAAGGCCCTTAAGCAAGAAACCAAATTAGAGAGCTGGCTTATGGAAAATGAAAACTGTGCTTGGAAATTCACTAACTTGCAACAAGAGCCAGTCTTGAACTGCAAGACAATTACAAATTAATGGAGATTCAGAAAATTGAATGGGAGGATAGGGAAAAAAGGCAAAGTAGGATTCAAAGGGAGTTACGATTAGCACACTGAAGCTCAATTAAAAGACAGTAAGGACTATATAGGGATATTCCAGACACTGTAAGAAAACTATTAAGTATAAAGGGGAAAAAGAAAATTCAGAAGTGCAATTAAGTATGCAGTAGGTATTACTGATCAAGATTCCCAAATGAGTGTCTCCAATTTTCCGATTCCCCAACAGGATAAAGATCTAGTACTCTTCATTTACACAGGGACCAATACAAGATTCTCACTTTTGTGCCAGCTACAGAAGGCTCCAGCAAGAGTCCTCAAACTGGTAAGGACCACTAGATTAGGAATCTACCACCTTAAAAAGAACAAATCATGACAAGTTAAAGAAACAGTGAGAACGATCTTGGTGGACCCAGAGACTGAGGAAATACATTTCCTTCCTCTCAGTAGACAGGGGAGGGAGGCAAGGCTACAAATAAAAAATATTTCAAACTCTGCCAGAGTGTTAACATCAGTTTTGCTTAAAGTCTTTCGCTATGATACAAGGGAAAGTTAAATGCTTCTAAGCCTTTTTTTCCTAATCAACTCACAAAATAATCTTGTCAATAAAACTCCTATTTTGATATATATATCATATATACATATACATATGTGCATATATGTGTGTATATACACACATATACATATATATACACACACTACATATATATATATATACACACATACACCCTCTATGCCTTTTCATCCTGTTACCTCAAGGATCTCCGCAAAGGCCTCACCAACAATCCATCTCTTCCAGTCCACTTCTGGTTCTCTTAATGTCTCAGAGATACTAATATATCACCTGAGCTGTTCATCTGTCATCTCTCATTCTCACCATCTTCTTTGCTCACAGATGTCCTTGACCTTGTGTATGCCATTTCTTATTTATGGTACATGTCACCCTGATACTATGGTGCATCTTTCTACTGCCCTTTTAATTATTTGCAATTTTGGCTTTTCAGAGGTTATGTTCTATATATACAGTAAAATGACAACACCAGAGAAGTAATGATGCTCAAGAAATGGGCTTTGGTGGATATAGTTTGAGATCATTTACAGCACTACCCAATACCCCAGATGAGAGGCAGCTCAATGTTATTCTGATTCACTGTCCATCTGTATCACCTAAGCCATATATGTGAATATATGCTTACATATATGTGTGTATACACAGAGAGATTTGTATATGCTTACACATATGTGTGTGGGTATATATGTATGTGTATATGTGTATACATATATACACACTCTGATGGACTAATTCAACTGGATGCCTGTCACAGTAACAATACCTTGCATTTATATATTATTTGAATTATGAAGTTTTTCCTCTCACGATTTCCTCTCAGAGATCAATGCCAGTGCCTGACACATAGTAGGCACTTAAGAAATATGCATTGATACAGACGGATTGGGTAGTACAAGTATTATTTTCTTTTTCCATTTCCCATTTGAAAAACAAACTGAGATGTTAAGTAACTTGCCCAGGATCATACAGCTGACACTACTGTCAGTATTCAAACCAAGGTCATTCTGACCTCTGAAGTCCATTCTTTCTGCCAAACCATGTGGCCTTTACAGCATGGATAACTCACTTTGGTTTTTCACAGTGGATACTTAAATCAACCACCACTTTCACATTGCTGTGAATTTCACAGGAATCATCAGTAGTTTTGTTGCTTTCTGGGGTATGGCTTCTAGAATATGGGCATTTGGAGAACCTCTAAGTCAAAAGAGAATTCTTCTGTTTAATTTCTATGTAGGATCGTGGAATCACAAAATTTTCTGCTAAAAGACCCATTGTCAATCATCCAGTCTTGCCTCCTCATTTTATGTCTTCTAAGGCACTTGGAAATACAGTAGTTTAGCTAAGCATTAATTAGCTTATAGCTCGAGAGCAAGAAGAGACTTTAGAGAACACCACGTCTTGCAGTTTTCTGTCTCCCTCGATATCAGTACTTAGCAGACCAAGAAAGCATGGGAACACACATAAATATAGAGTTAGAAGAGCCCTTGGAGGTCACCTAGTCCACTACTGGCCTAGAGTGGCTGATTTGCCCAAGGTCATACAGAAAGTGGCAGAGGAAAGACTGGATCTCAGGTCCTATGCTTATAAATAGAGACTGTTAAATAAAGTTATCTTCAAAGTCACATCAGTCTTATATAATTTTAATGTACCAATGAGAGATCTGTTTGAGGAAAGCCTTTAAGGCTTCATTTCATTCTGGGTCAGATTTTTTTTTTAAGTCAACAAAAAGTAAGCACAAGATCTTATATTCCCTATTATTTGTAGTTGTATAACTGTCAAGATATGGTTAACTATAGAAAACTGGCTACAAAAGCCTACTGTACTCTCCTCTTATTTTCATAGGGCACAATAGTAGTGGTCCATATTTATAAAACACTTTACAGTATACAAAGTGCTTTAAAATATCTTTCAATTTTCACAATAACCCTGTTAAATAGGTAGAAGTATTATTCCCACTTTATAGATGAGGAAACTAAAGCTCAAAGTTGTTAATTAACTTGGTCCATAGTCACACAGCAAACAAATGGCAAGAAAGGACTGAATCCCAGTCCTCTGACTTCAAAATCTACTGTTCTTTCCGCTAATCTACAGTACCTCAATGAATATATAAACCACCATCCTAGTAGTTATCAAGAAAGCAGACACATGGGTCAGTAGTTGCTGTTTTCCTAATAACCTTTTTCCTTTTAAGAAAAAGAGGAGGAAGGGTGAAAGCACCCATTTTCTTCCATTTTTTTTAAATGTTCCCACTTGAGATACGGGTAAAATCAAATCTTACACGTTGTTAAAATAGTGGTGCCCCCCACAGGACTTCCTCTGCATTTGGTCAGATCCAGTCATTCTTTCTATCTTCCTAAATATCATGGCTACTTGCTCATATAATTCTTGATAATATATATCATACACTGAAGTGGTAAAATTCAAATGTGATGGTTCCACTATTTGCACCAATGGTAGTCACTATTAAAAACACTGGCATAAACATTTCAAGTATTTGTTGACTTAAAAATTTCATTCACAAATGCTTTGGAGATGATCTTAGTTGGATCTCATGCTGTGCTCTGTAAATTTAATAAAACTCAACAAATATTTGGTACTATATGCATTAGTGCAGCTGAAATAAAGACAAAAATGAAATAGTCCCTGCACTAAAAGCAGTTTTCTCTAATTGGGGGAAGTGGGATATAACATGTATATAAATGTGTAATACAAAGTAAGAAGTGATGGAGGCAAAGAAGGGATACGATTTTAAGTCCAGTGGTCATATCTGAAAGGAAAAAGAAGAGAACATAAGGGGGGAGGGGAGAGGACACAAGGGAACAAGATAAGGCTAAATGGAGGAAATAACCTGAGCTGAAAGCCAAAAAGGATTCTGAAAAAAAAAAAAGGAGGCATATTCCAGGCATAGAGGAACAACCTATGTAAGCCTTCAGAAGGAAAAGATGACATCTGTCAGGTTCAGAGAACAGATGACCAAAAGATAAGAGGGCATGAAAGAAGAGGAATAATATGAAGCCAGACTTTGGAGGGCCTTAAATAAGCAACCCAGTCACTGAAGATTTTTGGTTTGGTTTGGTTTTTGTTTTTTTAAACCAGGGAGTTACATGATTGAACCTGGGAAACTTGGCAGAATTCATAGGATTACTTTAGTACCGTGTGCAAGACTAAACTGGAGCTCAGAGAAGGAGAGACCAATTAGGAAGCTATTGCAATAGTCCAGGTCAGTGGTTATGAAGGCCTGAACTAAGATGGTGGCAGAAATCAACAAAACCTGGCAATTTATTGGATATGACAAATGAGGGAGAGAGAATTAGCTTTAAGATAAGGGTTCTGAACCTGGGTAACCTTTTTTTATGTTGGTAATAGTATTTTTATATAATTGCCTTCCTTTGTAATCCAATACATTTTATTTTATGCACTCAAAACATTATTCTGGGGTATCCATAGGCTTCACCAGACTGCCAAAGGGGTCTACAACACAAAAATGTTATGAACCCCTACCCAAAGGGTCTGAACCTAGTTTTGAAGTCAATTTTATCCACAACTGCTTCTTTTACTACCTAATGATCTTCAATGTTTTAGAAGTGATCTTGTCTTCTCAGCAATTATTGTCTTTGGATGACATCTCTCTACTTGACAAGAAGATTAAGTGTATTGTGGTTAAGGCAGCTTTTTGCCATCTTTGTGTCTCCTCACTGTAGCAACTATTTTCAGGGCTTACACTTCTATAAGAAGTAGTAACATATTTTTTCCATGTCAACAGTTTGTTTAAAGAGGATTGGGGCTGCTATAATTGCAAGGACTGTCTTCTCATTTTTAGCCAATACAAACCATATATAGAAGAAAAACAGCCATAGAATTAATAACATTAATCTCAAGAATAGAATATATATTTGGGAAATTCCAAAACTGTAATATTCAAATGGATGTCAAGAGCTCATCACTTCAGGAGTTACCTCCAACAAAGCAAATCACGCCCATCCACACCCAGCTCCTCCTGAATGACTCTTGTTCATGTTATTCCATAAGATGAACACAAGGGGTCTCCCTCCTTCATAGGGAGGAAGTCTATGTTTATAATTTATAATTATAAGTCCCATATGAATGTCTTCCTGCTGACATTGAGTGTACGAGAGCAGCACTCTGGCTTTCCCTCAGTTTTTGCCTTGTAATATGCCTATTTCCCCTTCCTATCATATAATTCCTTGATAACATTTTTAAAATAACAATAGCTAACACTTAAATAGCATTTTAAGGTTTTCCAAATGATTTCTTTGAAGCTCTTGATTGGGTATACACAGGAGTCTACTCAAAGTCACCATGCACCTCTCCATTGTCCTCTGTATGCTACTGATTTTTCGATTCTTTGGAGGCAGCTGTATACCATGTCTCACTGACACATAACAACAACCGTAAAATGTTAATATTAGAAAGGTAGACTTTTGCTTTCATTGGAAGCTTGGGATTAGTAAAGGAACTTTGAAGTTTCCTGAATCTCTAATCCAATACACTCCCCACCTTTCACTTCTGAGCCAACTCATTTTTCATCTTTATTGTCTATCCCAGGTATACATTTCCCACTCAGCTACACTCATTTTGGACTTTGACTTCTCCACTATGCCATTGCACTAGGTGGGTACCTTCCCTCCCACCCCCCTCCCAGCTTTTCAGCTTTCTTTTGTGTGCTGTCTTCCCCCATTAGTTCATCCGCTTCTTGAGGGTAGGGATTGGTTTTTCAATTTGGGGTTTTTTGTATCCCCAGTATTAAATGTAGTGTCTGGTCCTTAATAAATGTTTATTGATTAACTGACTGACTGATTGATAGACAAGCTCTATACGCTGTCTATCCAAACGCATGGTGAAATTAGGCAACAGACATTTTTCATCCACTTGACTTTTCCTGTGTAGCTGAACAAGCCAAACACCTTTAAGTGATTACACATCTCTTCAAGAAGGCTCTGTAAGTTCTAGGGCTTGATGCAACTAGCATGTTACCCACAAACAGGAGCATCTGAAGAATATTACCATCCACAGGAAATCTTTGATCTGGACTGGTACTGGAGCTCCTCCGCCATGGTGGCCAATGCCATTGGTGAGCATGCATATTCCTGTTTAATGCCTCTACTGAGTTATTATCATCGACTTAACAGGGTTATTTCTGTTGTCATGATTTCTAAGGAGTCTTCAATAATTTTGATGTACGGATGGAAAACACTACCTTGTAAAATAGGTTGGGCTTTGTTCTGCTGAGCTCAATACTGTTTTGTAACTAACAAACAGTAAGCATAAAGAGATTTTACATTCGCTCCATCTAAAACTTAATATCAGAGGTCAAGCTGGAAGAGACCTGAGAAACTATCTAGTCCAAATACCTCACTTTAGAGATAAGGATACTGAGGCCAGGGAGGTGAAATGATTTGCTTAAATTCATACAGGTAATAGATGTCATAGGTAGCATCTGAACTTGAAAGCCACTGTTTTTTCCCCTGTACTCTTTCAGAGTTAACTGTAAAATGGTAAAGATGTGGCCCACTGCTTAATGTCAATGGCAAAAATCTGCTTATTCTCTACTATCACCTTTATCAGGGATGCTCTCAGGAATATAGGTCAGTGGCTACCAATACTGTTTTGATCACCTTTCTTTGGTATGTAAAAGGTCTTAGGGGTTTTTCTTTTTCATTCCTTTATTAGCTTCTCCTCTTCCAGATACTTTATATATCAATCCCTCAACATACACTTGGTTCAGTTCAGCTACTTTTCACAACTTTATTCTTTTTCACACCATTACTACCTCTTCTATAAGCACATCTAGGGCCATGATGTGAAGGTCAAAATCTAGTGGTTCCATTGTCCTTGAGTCTGCTATAGTAATTTTTGCAGATCCTTCCCATTTTTTTTCTTTCTATAATTTCATCTTCGAATGCCCTTGGGATGACTTTGCTCAGCTGGTTATCTTCCAAAGCTTAATTCATATTGGTGCTACCTTCCACTGTTTCTCTCTGCTTGGTGAGATAATACTGCCCATCATCCTTCTTCATAAGATTATACAAAACCAGAACTAGTAATGTCATTTTTATTGATCATAATCATAATGGAGATATTATATAAAACATATTTCACAAGTACAAAATTATTTTAATAAAAATAATTAATTTTAGCCTACATCTGACACACTACCATTTACTATTTTTTACATAATAGGTTAGTTCTTGAAATTCCAAGGTTTTTAAAGACCACACAATTCCATACCTGAAATGCTAATTATTTTGGCTCTTCCTCCTAACCTAAGGGATTTTCCACTGCAAAATTCACAAGCTCTTTAGTTCTTCATTCTGACTTTAGCAAATAGCCAATTTTAAAAAATTATTTTAAACTGATAATTAAATTTGGTTTCAGAGCTACAGAAAACAATGTTGAAAAACTGACATGGTTTTTGCTGACAGTTAAAACCAAAACCAAAAATAATTGGTGCTATGGAGTAAAAGTCAATATTATTAAAGTGACTTTCATTTCTATCCTAACAAGAAAAAAAAAAAACAAAAGATGACAAAAGAAAATCAACAGCAATAGGTAAACATTTATATAGATCTCAGAAATATAGTGTATAGTCATAAACATAAAATACTCAAATATTTTGTTTTAATATTTTATTTTGGGGAAAATACACTGGAATCACTGCTTTAAACCATTAATTCAAAAAGATAAGCATAACATGAATCTCAAAATGCAGCTGGTTTCAATTCAATAAACATATACTAAGGATGTACTATGTTAGGCACTAGAAAAGATACAAAGTTTAGATAAACCACAATTTCTACCCTCATGAAGCTTATGGTCTTATAGTGAATTCTAGTTCATGTAACATCTCTCTGATGGAAGAAGAATAGGGAGGAGGCTTCCATCCCTCTCATGCAAGTTAGGCTCATTTTTTTCATAAAAGGTACTGATATTGCCTTCAACTGACTTCCTGATCACCTGGATTCAAAACAGCTAGTCTATGAGACACTAGAGCTCTTCCCTCAGGCTTGTAACCAAAGACTAGCAGCATGAACAGTATTGGAAAACTGTACTTGGCTGAGTACATGCATTCACTATTCTGGATAAACATGCAAGATCTTACTACCCTTTCCCTACTGAGGGTGCATAAAACTCTTTCTGTTAACTATTAAATGGGTTATGAGTATGTCATTTCAGTTTAATTTCAGACCTAAACTACCAGGAGACAGGCCTGACTCAATTCCAGATCATGACAGAGAATACGAAAAATGTACTTCATTCTAATGGATCTTAGTTATTGCATTTTCCTAGTACAGGTTGTGGGATAGTCCTACAAGCAAAAAGCTAGATCTAAGAAAGTTCTCTTGGAATTTCCAATCTTTACAAATGAACTTTCTTTGGATTTCAATGAGAAACTAACAATAGCTCCTGAGGAAAAAAAAATTGTTTTCCAGAACTGAAAAATGCTTAAGGATATAAAAATGATGCTACAGCAGGCCAATGTACCACAGAAGCCCTCTAAAGTATTAGAACTTTAAAATAAAATTATTACTTTATAAGCCACATATTTTCAGGCTTTCAATTTGGAGATTTGTAATGTTCCAAAAATTAACTTCTAAGTTAGTTATTTGGGAATCAGAATTTATTTTCCCACAGAAAGTTACAAATAATGGTTAGTTTCACAGTCTAGCACAACATTTCTCAAACTGTTCCATAGAACTCTGGGGTTCCATGAAGGTTCTTCAAAGGAAAAAAATCATAATGGTAATAAACAACACACTATAAATACATATACTTCACAGTTCTAAGTTGCACCTTCAGCCAGTGAAGAAAACCATGAGAAACTGGCATAAATTTGCAATTCCATTAAAAAGCCAGCTTATTACTGGTCTAGAATCAATCACTGAACAAGTTCAACTTACGATATGGTTCACTGTTTGGGCAAAATTCACACAAAATAGTCAGCTTTGATTTATATTCTTAGTGGAACAGTCTAACTCTAAATATTTTTGTACCACTGACCAGTACAGATAATTGAGAACAGGATAATAGTAGGTTTAAAGAGATTAGAAAGCAAAATTATTTTAAAAAGTAAGCTTCTGACAATAAAAAAAAACATCCACAAACCTGGCTGAAATAACAAGTCCCAAATTCAGAAGAAATACAAATGGGATGAAAGCTATCTCCAGTTTGGATTTATTTCTACTGATCCTGATGAACAAAGATGTTTCCCATTAAAAAAAAAGTTTCATGGTTCCAGTAAAACTAGAAAGTTATTTGTAAATAAAACTCAGCAAATTTAAAAATAAAAATATAAGTTTAGAACAGAAAATAAGCCAGTGTCTTCTGGGAATGTAAACAATTCCACAAGAAACTGATTTATAAAAGTAAAGGAAAATAATAATTGTTTGAAAGCATCTTACATAGAGAAAATATCACATTCAAAACTGTTCCAGATTACAAAGAATTTATTAAGAGCAAACATTTACATCCGTTTCACTTAGCAAACTACTTAGTAATATTGTTAAAATTAGAATAAAACTGTTCTGAAAACATAAGGCATTTTAAAAGATACTGTTGAAAGGGCCCCACAATTGTTATCCTAAAAAAGCCTGTTGGTTCCAGAGGATCTGTGATTTCAATGTGATTGAGAACTCCTAGGTGAGAAAATTCCTTCTGACAATGATGACAAAATACACATACACAGAGACAGACAGACAGACACACACACACAAATACATATGTGTATATAATAAATCAGTAAACATTTATCAAGCACTTACATCGTACCAGGCACTGTGCTAAGCACTGGGGATAGAAAAAAAAACAAAAGACAGCCCCTACTTTCAAGGAGCTTACAATCTAATAGGGGAGACAACATGTATACAAATATAAACAAAGCAAGCCTATATACAAGATAAATAGGAAATAATTAACAGAAGGAAGGCACTAGAATTTAGGAGGAGTTGGGGAAGGCTTCCAGCAGAAGATGGGGTTTTAGCTGGGACTTAAAGGAAGCCGGGGAAGTTAGCAGAAGGCAAAGCTGAGGAATATAGATGGATATGTCTAGTTGGATTAGGTGTATCCATATATGCAGATATAAATACATATTTAGATTTAGATAAAGCCAATTCTTGAATAACGTAAGTGGAAAGTGCACACCCTCCTTCTCCCCTGGCAAAGCTCTGTTTGGCCCTGTCACCTTCAGTGCCTGGGGCTCCAGGAGCCTGAGTGGGAGGGGAGGACATCCATAGAAAGACCCCTATTGCAGGGCTGCAATGGTATTGCTTCTGCTACTGCAGGCTGCCAGGTAGTCAAACTTGGGCAATATGAATTTATGTAAAACAAGAACTGTCTTGTACCTCTATCCCTATATAAATACACACATTTATGTACAGCATTTTAAGATTTGCAAAGATGTACTCCTGTATCATTTCATTTGAGCTTAATAACAACTCTGAGAGGTAAGTATTCCTACTATTATCCTCTCTTTTACAGATGAAGAAACTGAAGTGGACAAGCTAAATGACAGAGTTATTAACTATCTGAGGCAGAATTTGAACTCTGGTCTTCATGACACCAAGATCAGAAGTCTGTCTACTCTGTCACCTAGCTGCCTCTTTGCAACTTCCCCTCCTAGAATTGCTTCTGAGTTTCTGGACTTTGCCATGATGTCTCAAGAGCTGAAATCTCATGCTAAAATCTCCCTCAGTTCCTGGAACCTCCTCATCCCAGAACATCTGTCTTCCCCTGTAACCTCACTCAGAAATATCCCTGTGCTTGTATTTGCATCCCCAGCACTGAACACAATGCCTGGCACACAGTAAGTACTTAATAAATATATGTTGCCTTTAAAGAAGGTTAAGTCACATGCCTGGAGCCATACAATCACTATGTATTAGAGGAAAGGCTTGAACCCAGAACTTCTTGGTTTCAAGGCCAGCTCACTATCCATTATTTCCCAAGTTCCCCTCATGGTAACCCCACAATGTTAATGAACTATATAGTACTAAGAGGGGTTCTCTGTCCAGGTATAAGGAGCACAGAAGGAAAGCGAACATGAATTTTCTTTATTCTCTTTTCCGAGTGCAGCAGCCAGACAAAATGATGAAATACGTGGACCCTGGCTTTTCCCTACTCCCCCTTCTCTGCATTCCTCTTAGTTATCAATCCTAAACCCTCCAAGGAAGCGCTCAAAATTGGTCTACTCTACAAAGTGCTCATTAGCCCTGAATCATCACATCTCTGCCCCCTCCCCATCAAAATTCCCATTCTCTCAGGGGAGAGCTGGGCACAAAGAAAAAAGGATCCAATGTAAAGAGATCAACACTAATACATAAATGATCCCATAACACTCAATTTAGATTTTTAAAAGAGGATTCAGGAATAAATTAAATGAATTTCTAAAGTATCTGCTGGCCATGTCTAGAAATCAGTCATAGAGAGATGACTTTGAAAACAGGAAGACCTGGGTTCAAGTCCTGCCTCTGACATATACTGGCTATGTCACCCTGGGCAAGTCACTTGAACACTAAATCGCTGCATACAACCTTCTGAAGAGCAGGTGCAAGTCTATATTGTTAAAGGGAATTTCCTAGCAAGAAAGAAATTACAGGCTTAGTCCCTATCTCTAACCCTTCTAAGAGATTCATGCATTTTCATAACACTTCCTGAGACAATAGCAGCAGGGGCTTCAAATTTAAAGCAAGTGGGGAACAGAGGCAGCATAAATGTGCACATGGATCATCTATATATTAGATGTCTGTAAACAAGAGAATAGGGAAACTACATTTTTTCTGTTACTTTCATTTATCTTTCCAGTTTTTTCCTATATATAGTGAAATCATTCTATTACAAATTCATTAGCAAAAATGAATGTCATTTTAAATATTCTTTTACAAGTAAATTTTTCTTGCTCCTCAGATTCTGGCTATTTCTTGATCTATAATAAATATTTCAGGTTATTTTATTTTCTTGCAAATTTCCCGTTTAATTAAGAATAGATAAGATGATTTTATCTATAAAAGGACAAAGCTAAGTTATCTTTATAACCAACCCTATGCAAGGTATTCTATTGTAGGCCTGATATAAAATATACAAAGAATTTCAAATGGTTTTAAGGAGTCATACACTGAATATAAATACTATTCTCACAAACCTTGTTTGTTTCAACACAAGAAAAAAGTAGAAAGATAAAAACGATTATGGGCATAGGATAAGCCTCTGAATCTAAGCAAGGTACAAATCTTTGAGAAATCATGAAAGAAAGAGAGAAGCCACAAGACTGGACACAGGCAAATGCCACAATTTAAAAAAAAAAATTAGATTCTAGAACCTAGACATCATTCCCTAGCAAAATTCCAAATAGCTTATCAAGCAAATGTTTCTGGAAGAGGTCAGTGAGCTAGCATTTATTAAGTACCTACTATGTGCCAGGCACTGGGTACTAAGCATTGGGGATGTTAAAAAAAAAAAAGGCAAAAAGCAGTCCATTTTCTCAAGGAGCTCCCAGTCTAATGGGGGAGGCCATACATAAACAACTATGTATGAACAAGACATATACTGGATAAACTGAGGATACTCAGAGGGAAGGCACTAAGATTGAGGAGGACTGGGAAAGATTTCTTACAGAAGATAGGACTTCAGCTAAGATTTGAAGGAAGCCAGAGAAAATAAAAGAAGTGTGTTCCAGGCAAGGGACGGGGTGGGGGGGGGGTTGGGGGGCAGAGGGCAGCCAGATCAGAGTTGGGAAATAGGGTGTTTTGTTCAAGGAACAGCAAAGAGGCCAGGTCCACTAGATTCAAGAACAACTAGTATCAAACCAATCTTGCATCTTTTTAAATAGGTTTGTTTACTAGACAAGTAAATCAGGAATGTACCATAAACAGATTTTTTAAAATTTCAGTAAAATATTTCATGGGATCATGAATTTAGACCTGTAATGGCCCTGAGGTCATCTAACCTAACCTCTTCATTTTATAGTTGAGGAAACTGAGGCCCAGAAAGGTTAGGTGACTTGTCCAAGGTCATACAAGTAACCAGGACTCTTTCCACTTAACCACATGATATCTCTCAGAATAAAATGAAGAAATGTGAGCTGGTTCATAGCTCGTAAAATCAACATATTCAAAGAATGCTGACTAATGGCAACATTGTCACCAATGAAGTAGATAAAAATAAAAGACGTGCTTAACAAATCTGTGGACAACACTGGGAGGGAAGCTAAAATGCCATACCTCCGAATCAAAATTTAAAAATAACAGAACTGAACTAACGTTTTATCAGATTTAATGGGTATACTACTGATCACAGGGACCATGTATTTTTTCTTCTTTGTCTCTTCCATAGGGCTAAATTTTTTGATCAAATGTAAAATCCCGCACAAACTCAGATTTCGAAAAATTTGGCTTAACAGTAGTTCATGTGAAAAAAGACCAAAGGGTTTTAGTTCAGCAGGGACACAATGTGAGCTAACATGTGACATAACCATAAAAATACCTAATGCAAAACAGAGTGCAGTATTAAGATATAATGCCCAGTTTAAGGGCGATAACAATCCCACTGTACTCTGCACCGATGACACCACATCCAGGGTCTTGTGCTCAGTATCACAGCCATACACCTGAAGGACAATGACAAAATGGAAATGACACGCAGAAGAATAACCAGGTTTATGAAATATTTAGGAATCCCGTCAATGAGAAAGGTTTGAAATAAGTGGTGATGTTTGGGGTCTATAAGAAAAAACTTAAGGAGACATGGTCATTTTCTTATAAATGTTTGACGAACTATGATGTGGAAAAGGGATTAAGATTTGTTCTGTGAGACTCCAAAGGACAGAAGTAAGGCAAAGGGGTCAAAGCTACAACCACGCAGGTTGCTAATTTTCAGATTAATATAAATTAGAACTTCCTAACAAAATCTGAAATGATCAACGATGAATGGCAGAGGCTACTTTGTTGCCTAATGAGTTTCCCCTTCATTGGCAGTGTTTCACTAGCGCCTGGATCTAATAGATCGTAGAGGGATTACTGCATAAGCACAGGAAGTCTACGTGACCTCTACGGAGCCTTCCAATTCGAAGATTCTATGATTCTGTAATTATCGGGTGAGGAACATGCATATGCACACAGGTACATTCTAGTCATTAGTATATAATCCATTCAAATATCTTAGTAAAAGTAGCAACTCAGAAAAGCATCTTTAAGCCCCTAATGACGAAGTTAATATTACCCAGGTTTGCAGCAGGTGCAGTCTCTAAACAAGATGCAGCCCATCCCCTCTGGGTTCTTTTAACAGACTGCATACTGCAGTACAGCCACTCAGCACATAACTCAGCCCCATTCTCACCCAACCGTTCCCATACTACTCTGAGATGGACTAAAGGAGGAAGTAAGAAGAAAAAGCCCTGATCCATTGAATTGCACTAATGCATCCTGAGCAGCTGTCATTAATTAAAAATAAAACAAAACAACCCCTCCCCCAAACCCAGTTAAGTAAGATTCTGTACGAGCATCTTTCCGCCCAGTTATGACAGTGACAGGTCACCCCCACATAACCACGGTTTTAATACTGAGTCATTCTATCTTTACCACCACCCCCTTTCAAGAGCCGGCCGCCTTTCTCCGTGCCCCACCTCACTCTCACACACACTCTGGCTCACACCGGCCCGTGCAGGATGCAGAAGAGCCGGCCCTGGGGCTGGGCAGCTCAGCGGGCTAGACGGGGGAAAGCAGGGGCTGGTCAGGCAGCCCAGCACCGGCCAAGTGCCCGGCGTGCAAGGAAGAGGGCTGCTGGACCACGGAGCACAGAGTGGGGGGAGGGGGTAGAGCAGAGGTTCCGCTGTCTCGTACCCCCCGAGGGGCTCCAACCCCTTCCTCCCCACAATCGCTCCTCCAGCCCACGCTCCCTTCCCTACTCCACCGCCCGGCTTTCCCTGGAGCCACCTCCTCCCCATCCCCTCTCCGTTCCTACCCGACCTCTGCCCCCAGGAACGCCTAGCCTTACAGAGAGGGGGAGGTACCGGGAGCCCAGAGTTCGCCTCGACTCCCCCGCTCCCGGACCCTCACTCACCCGGCCCGCCATCTTAACCGACAAGTACGGCACCCCAGCTGCACCTTCGCCCGCTACTAAGCACGCCCCCGCCGCGCAGCCGCAGAGCCGCAGAAGCGCGGGCGCGCACCCTGGCCCGTCGCCTCCGGCGCTCTCCCCTCCGCAGCAGCGCCGAGACCCGAGGAGCGGGAGCGCGCGCCGCCGCAGCTCGGGCGCGCGCTCACTGTGCCACGCGAGCGCCCCTCCCGAGCGTGGAGAGCTTCTGGTAAGCGCCGCGACTTCCCAGCTCTCCCTCCCCCCACCTCCGCGCTGGCTGCAGCTGGGAAAATGCGCTGCTGCGGGAGAGCCCGTGAAGCGGGAGGAGGAGGAGCTTCGTGTCGCCATTTTGAATCGAGACTGGAAGCTCCCTGCAGTGTCCCGTGGCAACATCTCTCCCCTTTATACCAGGCAGGTCCTTGTACCTCCCATTTTATGTCACTCCTCTATCATCTTGACAGAGTACTGCAGAGATGGAAGGATATCCAAATCATAACTCCCAGATAGCTTTCTGCCTCAAAATTTGCAGTAATGCATTGGATTGCTAGTGGGGGTATGCTCGTAAATGTTTAACAACCGGCTTTCTTTTTTAAAAAAGTATCCAAGATACACCTTAAAGTTTAGTCTGCATTATTAACATTTTCTTCGTCACTTTCTTAAATCTAGACAATCATCAAAACAACAAATCAAGCCCTGATTTGTTGCCAGAGCCCCTTTAATTGTCTCCAGCACACTCGCTGTGCTGTTGACCTCCATAGTCCCTGTTTAACTTTCCTGGTATTATCAGGGAGTAGGGAGCTGGCCAGGAAGACCAGAGCTCCAAGTCCTGGCCCTAACAAACACCCAGGGGACGTTCAGCTTATAAATTAGAGATGGTGCCCACCTGCATTTGTAGACAGAATTTCCTCATGTAGTAGCGTCCTCCACCAATGAAGTCACAGGTGTAGTCTGTGTCCCTAGCCCTTTCTGTCACGGCTGTAGTCAAGTCACAGCAACAAGCATTAAGTGCCTGCCACGTGCCAGGCACCAGGCAAAGTGCTGGGGCTACAAGAAAGGCCAGAACAGGCCCTGATCTCGGGGAGTTCTTTGCTGCAGTTGTCACTTCTAAAGATCCCTGATTTCATCCCGTGCTCACTTCATCCACACCTAAGTGGCTGTCCCTTAAAAGCTGCTGAAGCTAAGAACAAATTGTCCCTTGGTGGCCATCTTCCTGGTGATGAACCAGGCACTAGGTTGGCCCAAAGGCTACAGACAACTATGTGCTGGCCTTACTCAGAGCCTCATCTCCAGAGTTGCTACTCATCTCTCTTTCCTCAATTTATGTTTTTAACTAAGCCCTTTGTAGAATGTTAATTACCCCCTTTAAGGCAGGGACTGGTTCCCTTTGTCTTTGTATCCTCAGTGCCTTGCGGTATAGTAGGGGCTTAATAGATACTTTTTAAATTAATTTGAATTTCCATCATTATAGGACCTACTTTGCTCTCATTCACCCTCAGTGTCCTCATTGTAAAATAGAAATAAGAATATTTACATCATCTGTCTCTCCGGGTTGTTATATTTTGGTCCTTCATCGGATCCATGATTTGTCTCTGAGAAGTCCCTCCACCTGTGCAGATAGCAATTCATCCACACTTTCTCACTGAGTATGACTCTTGTCCATGTCCTCTCATAAATCCTTCACAAAGGATCCACCTGGCATGTCCATGACATTCCATTAGATTAAAGGGGCCATCTAGTGCAATACACATTTTACAAATGAGGAAACTGAGATCCAGAAAGGTGTAATGACTACCAAGGAAACACAGCTAAGTAGATGTCAAAGACAGGCTTTGAATCCAGATTTTTTTAATTCCAAAGAGCCAGTGTTCTTTCCATTGTGGATATCATGGCAATACTTAGGAGGAGGGAGGAGACCATTTGTTGTTATCCCTCAATTTTCCTACATGGCCAACTTACCTTTTCCACCCCAATCACACATTTTTTTAATGCTATTTTTTAGGTCCTTTTGTAGAAGTCATCATGGATAGCCACACTGCAGCCACCTAACTCCCACCACATGCCTCTCTATTGCCTTTCAGGCCACCACGATCGTGGCGTTCCACGATTGTAGCTACAGAGCATTTCCAGCAAGATAATTGTTATTTAAAAGCTGGGACTTTGTTCCAGGGAATAAATGGAATTATTGGAAGAGCTACACAATTCCCCAAATACAATCCAGCCACCCTTATCCTACCACTCAGAATCAGCGTCCAACTGCAGTGCTCGTCCAAGATACACTAATTCAGTGAGCTGCCAGTCCCACTCTATATCATAATCTAGGCAATATATCTTCTTCATTTCACCGGGTTTTTCCCGTGTGAATTACAAGGCTGACCTTTTTTGAGTGGTTGCCAATCTCATCGAGGAATATTAATCTGAGGCATAATGAAACCAGCACAATGATGGCTGTAAACAGCACTCAAATGAGATAGCGTACATAATGCATTACAAAGCTTTCTCTCTAAATATATATGTCAACTATTATTGATAATTACTATATATTATGCTTATCTATCAGTACTTCAAAAGATCCATGATTGCATTTCTTCCCTGAGGCATACGACAAACTCCCCGCATCTTAACCTCCCTATTTAAATTCTCTCAATCAATCAAGCAACAAACATTTATTAGATGCCTATTATATGCCAGACGCTGTACTAAAAATCCGGGATATAAAAAGAGGCAAAAGACAGTGGTGTTTACAATCTAATGAGGTGACTACGTAAAAATAGTTTATATTTATGCTATATGTGTCTCTTCCATTAGGTTGTGAGCTCATTTTATATAGGGATTGTTTCATTGTTTATACTTGTATCCTGGTACCTGACACATAGTAGGCCCTTTATAGACACTGATTGATCGCTTGGAAGGAACTTTGGTTCTAGAATTGGTAGACTTGGGTTTCAATACTGGCTTTGTCATTTACTTGCTATGTCATAATGGGCAAATCATTTCCCTTCTCTAGGCCACAGTTTCCTCATCTGTAAAACGAGGATATTGGACTAGATGATCTTCAACGACCCTTCTAGCACCAATGATCCAACTCTCATACGCTGTTTAATGAGTTACTGTGGCCGGAAAAAGTTCATTTCCTAATCACTGACCTTCTGATGATGAGCCTACAAATGTGTGTGAACTCAGTGGAATATAAGGTCTTTGAAGACTAGGGCTATTTCAGTTTTTCCCCTTTTATCCTCAGCACCTAGCAAAGTGTTTTTGTACATAGTAGGTGCTTAATAAATGTTTAATTGAATTAAATTTTTAACCGAAAAGAGGAAAGATGATTTATTGCATAAATACTAGACTCACCTACAAAGAAAACAATCAGTCCTGAATGTGCATGGCACATAAATGTAAGCAAATTGATTTCAGGTAAGTAGACTTTGCATTAAAAGTAGAATGTCCATTGGAGGTCCATGGGTGTTACACATTGCATGTGTTTTCAAAATTTCTCAATGCATAGATCAGTTTGCTGATTTTTTTTTCCTCTCCAAAAAATATTGTGTCCTATGGAATGGCTCTCTGGGAGGGAGAGAAAGAGGAATACTTAGGATAATTATGATAATGTAAGAAACAGAAGATATTGATAACAATTTTTCTTTTTTAAAAAAGCACTTTGAAACCTGAAAAAAAAAAGTAGAATGTCCTTTTCCAGGAAGGATTGAAATGGTGGTAAGAGTCTTATATTATCCTAAGGTAGAGATGAGAGTTCTGGAACAGGTGGGAGGACTGGTATAGTCAAGAAAAAGATTGATATCTCTGGAGGCTACAGCCAGGTGTGGCCGGGGCTGGCATTCTGCATCTCTATTCCCCTCATCTTTGTAGCTTAGCGCAGTTGAGCTGTTTGGACCCTTGCTTCTTGTTTTTCCTGCTTCAGCCTGAGCTTCTTCCTCCAGATTATACAGTTTTCTCTACATCTAGTTTGTGTCTAGTCTACCTCACTCTTAATATTCAAAATAAAATGACCTAAGAAAGTCATTGAGAAGGGCCTGTCCCTTGCTTTTTGTATTACCTGAAGCGGGGCATTTCATCTCTCTACCCCCTATTTTTCTTATCTATAAAACAACATATGCTTAATTAGCTAAGTATGAAATACAGTCAGATCAGATGTAAATTGTCCATAAGTACAGATATAGATAATAATGTTAATAATAGTAACTAACACTCTATAATAATAATACAGCACTTTAAAGTTTGGAAAGGACTTTATGAACATGATCTCATTTTATTTCCACAACAGCCCTGGGAGGTAGGTACTATCAATCTTCATTTTACAGATGAGGAAACTGAGTCAAAAAGAGGCTAAATAATTTGCCCAGGGTCCATATAGCTCATAAGTATCTGAGATCAAATTTGAACTCTGGACTTCCTGACTCCAAGTCCAACATTTTATCCACTGAACCACAATTATATATGTGTGTGTATGTGTAATATACACATACACATACACACATACATATTATATATGCTATACATATATGATAATATAAATATTCATGCAAAAACAAATAGCTATGCCTATTTTTTAAATTTGTATTTCCTTATATGTGTACATCTTAGTTTCTTCCCCAGTAGAATGTAAGTTCCTTGAGGTCAGGGATGGCTTTTTTTTTTTGTATTCTCATCTCAAGCGCCTAGTACTGTGCCTGTAGGCAGATGATATTTTGAATGGAAGGGAAAGGGAAGGGACTATAGTAAATGATCTCTCTGGTTCCTCCCAGTCCCTATTAAGATTTTATGGTTCTACATTTCTTCCTCCCTGACCACGGTACTAAAGAAAAGACATTACATTTTTAATACAGCAGCAGAAGCTGCCCACACACAACAATGAGAAAGCTATGCTGCTGTTTAAAGTGAGCCTAAGAACAAGCATGAGACATTATCAAGATCTAAAGGGAAATTACTGGATCAAAGGAGTTCTGTGTATGAGTAAAAATGAAGCCCTTGTCATTAATTAGATATGCCTGAAATCATAATGTACTGTGGAAGGTATTTTAATGACTTTGCACAGCCAGATTTCTGGGATGCAGACTTCCTTTTACCAGCTGACAAAAGCCTAAGAAATCATCACCCGGCCCTCTTCTGAGCCCCACACGATGCGCTGCTGCTGTATCTCAAACATAATACAGCTATTTCCCAGTTATGAATATTGGGTTGGAATCAATTACCATATTTTACATAATATAACTTTGAATAATGTGAATTCACATACATGGGACTGCTTCAGACGATTCCTTATTCGTGCTAATTAGGAACTAGATGTCTATAAAAATGGGGATCTTATTATAGTTCCCCCTCAATCTACTATCCTCACTTCACTATTTCTGTTAGTGGCTCACCAGGACTCTCCTATTGGGTACCTTGGTATAATCTTTGACTCTTCCCTTTCTTCTAATATCTAATCAGTAAGTCCTATTACCTCCCACTGCCACCCCATAGTAAAGACCTTCACTATCATCTTCATGGATTATGTCATCTCTCATTTCTCATACCACTGCAAAACTCATCTTTCTTAGTATAGCATAATGGAAAGAACTCTAAAATCATAATCACAATACCTAGTCTCCTTCCAAACTTCCTTTCAACCTCTAGTTTGTGGGGAAGATTTTATGAATGGAATGCCTGTCTGGAATCTGCCAGAATTGGCTCTATACGTGATAGAAAAATTGGACAACTGAGCCAGGAAGAGCTACTCACCCAAAGTCTGTCTGTCTGTCTGTCTCCGTCTCTCTGTCTGTCTCCGTCTCTCTGTCTGTCTCTGTCTCTTTTTCTCTCTCTGTTTCTGTCTCTCTCTCTCTGTCTCTCTCTCTCTCTCTCTCACACACACACACACACACACACACACACACACACACGCACACACACACACACAGTGTGGGACTACACCAGCTCTCCGTGGACTTCCTGATGGAGGAGATTCCCTTTCCTTCATTCTTTCTAGCAGCTACATCAGGTACACAGGTACACATACATGCCAGTGAGAACATGTGCTTTCCTAGATGAACCTACGACTGGACCTCAAATCCATAGCTGCCTCTTCTGCTTTGTGTTTCTTTCCCTAAGAAGGGATAGAAAGGCCATTTGAAGACGATAAGAGTTGAACTTGCAGGAGAAGCACATGGAGAATGTCCTGTTTTTGGATAGGTAAGCCTGAGAAGAGAGTTCCTGGACCAATTTCTGGCTGCTTCTTCTCCCAGATTGTAGGTGGCTTTAGAGGCTAGGCTGAAAGCATTTGTATTTTATCCTAAAGGCAATACAGAGCCCCTCGAGATTTTTGAGGAGGGGTTTGTTGTTAGATATGTCTTAGGAACACTAATTTGTCTGCTATATGGAGGATGGACTGGGGAGTAGACAGAATGGAAGCAAAGAAACTGATCAGAAGGTTACAATGAGAGCCTGGGTAAGGATCTCTGAGGAACAAAAACAGTGGCATAAGTGTGTCCACATTGCATTTGGTTGCATGCCCAGGGAATCTTATTTTATGTTAAAGTTGGACATTTATTGAATCCTCAATCGTAAAGGGCAGTATTTTTATAACTCAAACTAAAGAAACTAAAATGTAAATTTAATTTAAAAAATTAACAATTAAACTATACTAAAATCAGTGAGGCCCCACATATTGTGAGGGCTGTCCCCCACATGTACCGAGAAGGTGTCATCATGTGGCTTGAAGGAAGACAGAATAGATGATCTCTGGCCTCTTTTCCCTGCAACCCTTCCTCATGGGAGATATTAAATCTTGCCAAGAGTGGAGGAAGGAAGTTGGGGCCAGAGGCAGCTGCTCTACTTTCCTCAGAGCAGGGGTATTCGGCTAGCTAGTATTATATCTATCTGCTCACTTAAATATTACTTGTCTGGGGCATATGATTTTCAAGTTCAATCCAAGCTTTTATCCAAAGATTGACTCCTTTCCCATCAGATACCAGTTCCACAATAAACACACATAGCAATTATCATAGAAACCCATTTATCCAAATCATAGCAAAACAGAAATTAGAGAAAGTATACACAAGAGACTATATACCAGACAATACAGAGAAAAGGAGCTCTCCCATTGGGAACAAAGTAATAGCTCAACCAAAGAGAGTCCCAGATCTCACCCAAGGGGAAATTCCCTGAGGTCTCTAGTGTAGCTAGCTGGGGATGGGCACATAATGGAGACTGTCAGCTTCTCTCGTGTCAGCTTCTTTGCAGTCTTTTTATTTAGCAACCTAAAGTGGAGTTGACATCTTCCATCTTCTCTTGAATCTGGAAGCCCAAAGTCTGAAGAGATTCATCAACTTGAAGAAAGCTCAAAAAAGGTGGAAGAGCTCTCCTCTCTCCTGATCTCTCCTGCCTCGCCAAAATCACAGGATGTTGATCTCCACCAGTTAGGAAAGATTCCAGCACCAATGGCTTTTGGGATTGGGGTTACATAAAAATACACACATTGCAAAGATTTCCTTTTAATCAAGCCCTTCCTCTTCTTCTAAAATACTCAACAGCTGCCTTATTGTCTTAACCAAAAAAGAATGTTTCCAACTATACTTCCTCATGAAGAACTAACTGGCAGTGTAGTTGAAGGGCTGGTGATTTGAGATGATGCATCCTTTTAAAACTTAAATTACAAACTTTTAAATTTTTTGCCCACATTAATCAGAGCTCCATGGTTAAGACATGAAAAACAAACGGAGGAATCTAGGGGGAGAAACATGTTTAGCTGGTTTTTCCCTCACCTGGTTATAGCCAGCTAGAGGCTCAGGTGGGGGTGGGAAGGACGGTAGACCCTGATAGGAAGTGGGCTCCACCAATCAGAAATGCCATCAGTGCAGGAAAGGTAGCAAGCAGCATAGAGAATTTGGAAATGTCCTGGAGGGGCCCTGGACTATAGACCATGGGGTTATCGATTGCTAGACATTCCTCTCATACCAGAACCTTAAAGAAAAAGGGGGAAATCGAGAAGTAGAGGAAGAAACTAAGAATGGTGACATTGCCTACAGCTTCTACTGGAAGTCTCCATACACCAGGAAAGCTGCCCTGGAACATTCCACTACTGTTGTGGTCTTCTCAACTTGGAATATTCCCTTGTGAGGCTCATCTCTTCTGTACGCTATCTTCCCCCTTTAGAATGTAAGCTCCTAGAGAGCAGGTGCAGTCCTTAGCAGCGTGTCTGGCATATAGTAAGTATTTAATAAAGATTTCCCGTCCTCCATCCTCTCTTGCTTCCCTCCTTAGACCAGAAGCAACAATTTTTCTTAAATTGCCCCTGGGAGATTCTTCTGCATCCTTTCCTACCCCTATCCTGATCTGATCAGAAAAGCTCACTCGCATTGACTGGCTGAACTCGCCAGAACGCCTTCCCGCGTTCTGATTGGGTCTTGGTATGGTCATGGGCGGGGTTAGGCAGGTGCCCATGGACCGCAACATGTAGGGCTATGATTGGAAGAAGGAGCAGGCATTCCCAGAGCTTCCTTCTGTAGCCTTGGTTGCAAGGGGCCGGGCCAGCCTTGATCCGGTTCTTTCGTATTCATTGGCCTATTTCTCCGTCATTCAGGATGCTACGAGTTTATTGGTGTCCAAAGCTCCTGAAGGAGGAGGGCGATTGGTTGAGTGTTGGTCCCGCCTCTGCGCTAGTCGCCGGTTCTTTGCGGTGTGGAATTGAACAGGGAGCTCAGAGTCATAGGGGGTAGGTTGAGGTGAACCACTTGAGTGTCGAGGTTCCATTCTGGGGTTGGGACGGGTTGGGCTGCTCGGTTCCCCCGTTTCGGCCGCCTCAGCAGGCAGAGGAAGGGACAGGCAGGGACCAGCGGCCCAGAGAGAATGATCCTAGTGCGGCTGATAGTCCCTCCTCCTGCCCTGTTGGGGCGAGGACTAGGAAGGCAGGAACGGGCTTGGCCGCCTTTGGAGGGCTGGGAGCGCCCTCCTCCCTCCGCAGGTCCCTGGCTACCTCCGGGGATGTATTGCATAACTGACCTTGACCTCCGCCAAAGTGCCCGAAGAGGGAGTGGGTGTGCCTTTGAGATCGAAAGTCACAACCACTTCAATTGAGGAAGTGTACACGCACACCCATGTATATACACACACATAACATACACACATATGTGTATAACATACGTACACATGCGTATATATAAACACCAAAATATATTTAAATTAAAATATATATTAAAACACACGCACACACACACACACATATATCTATTTTTTTCATTTTTTTATTTTCGAAGAGGACCAATGACATCATGATGTTGGGGTAAAATAGTGGACAATGGGTGATACCTTGATTTGTAAGTTAATTGGATTTAAGTAAGGCAGAGTTGCAAAAATTTGTCAAGACTCATCAAAGTCCAGTGGCAGAACAAAAATCAAGAGGAACCTGCCATGGGCCAGGATGAAATAGATGACCCTGAAATCTTCCACAAAGCGCCTGCTCTAGCTGCCTTCCTGGCCCTTGGAACAAATTGTTCTCATCTGTCCATTCTTCTGGGAGAGAAGGTGGGGGACAGGGCGGAGTCTTCACATTCTTTGAGTAGACATCCCCCTAATTCACTGGATCGGTGTGAGGCTTGTCCCTACCCTCAGCCTGGTTTTAGCTGCGTGCCAAGAGGTTTTACAGGGCTGTGACTGCACTTGCTACAGCTTCTTGGAGCCACAGGTGAGAATTGGGGGACAAATGGACACAAAAGATGGATAAGCAGGAGTAGGGTTCAGCAAGTCCTCACACCAAATGATCTAGTCCTTCCTGAATACCATACACACACACGCATACACAATATACATATGCATACATGTGTATACACACACACACACACACACACACACATATATATATATATATAGTTTTAATTAGACAAGGCCTGCTTTCTCATCCTCCTTGCACCCCACTCCACATGCATTGAGAACAGGAGAAAAAAAACCCATTATAAACATGTATAGTCAATTAAAACACAGTTCCACCATTGGCCGTGTCCCTCCCACCCCATATTTGACTCATTCTACATTCTGAGTCTTTGACCTATCTCAAGAGATGGATAGCATGTTTCAATATTAGTCCTCTGGAACTAGTCTTTACCCTAAAACTTCACAGTAGTATACCTTGACATTTATATACCAAAACCTGTTTATCCATTTCCCAATTTATGGAAACTCCCTCATATTCCCATTCTTTGCCACCTCAAAGAAAGGTATACATATTTATGTATATTCTTAGAGTTTGTTTTACTGATGAGTAATCCCTCTCTTAATTTGTCCTATCTTGAATTCCCCCTCCCCTGCTTCTTTCATTTCCACTTCTGTTTTTCTTTTGAGTGAAATGTATTTCTGAATCCAACTCTGTGTGTGTGTGTGTGTGTGTGTAGTCTTTATTCTTTTGCCCAGAGGAGAGTGAGGTTCAAGTGTCAGAAGCTCACCCTGTCCTTCCTTCTTTGTCGGCTTTTGCACCCACATTATGTGAGATAATTTTTCCTAACCTTTCTCCCACTTCTCCCCAATTCCTCTTCCCCTCTCCATTCTTTTCTTAAGATCAAAATATTATAGAACCACTCCTGGACCTTATCTAATTAGACTTCCTCTATGAACTCCAATAATGGTAGGGCTCAGTGGGGACACATATATCATCTCCCCATATTTGAATGGAACAGTTTATCCTTTAGTCCTTTATCATTTTTAATTTATGTTTACCTTTTAATGTTTCTTTTCACTCCAGTGTTTGAACTTCAAACTTCTATGCAGCTATGGTCTTTTTATCAGGAATACTTAGAAGTCCTCTATTTCATTAAAGGCGCATTTCTCTCCCCGCCACACACACAATGTAATATTATACCCAGTTTTACTGGGTAAGTTCTTCTTGGCTGTAAGCCCATATCCTTTGCCTTCTGGAGTATTGCATTCCAAGCTCTCCCATCCTTTAAGTGTTGGCTGCTAAATTGTGGGTGATCCTGACTGTGGCTCCTTGGTACTTGAATTCTTTCTTTCTGGCTTCTTGCAACATTTTTTCTTTGAACTGGAAGTTCTGGATTTTGGCTATGATGTTCCTAGGAGTCTTCATTTTAGGACTTCTTCCAGGAGGTGACTGGCAGCTTATTTCTGTGTCCATTTTACCCTCTGGTTCTAAGAGCTTTGGGCAGTTTTCTTTTAAGATTTCTTGAACTAGTATAGCCAAGCTCTTCCTTTGGTCATGGTATTCAGATAATACAATGATCCTTAAATTTTTGTCTTTTATCTGTTTTTCAGGTCAGTTGTTTTTGCTATGAGATAATTTACATGTTGTTTTATTTTTTCAGCCTTTTAAAAAAAAATTTCCTCTTGCCACATGAATTTGTTGGCTTCTATTTGGTCCATTTAGATTTTCAGGGAGTTTGTTGCTTAAGTAGAATTTTATACTTCTTGTGTGATTCCCTTTTCAATTCCTTCTTCCATATCCTTTCTTTTCCAGTTTTATCCTTAAGTTCTTTCATTCCATCTATAAAAACATTTTAATTCTTTTTTTTTAAAAAAACAAACTCTTCCTTCATCTCTTCTAGGAATTCTAGTTGAGTTTTTGCCTATGCTGTATTTTACTCTGAGGTTTTGCTTGTAAATGTTTTGGAGTCATTATCTTCTTTTGAATTTCTGTTTTGAGCATCCTTCACCATAATATTTCATTATGATTTAGTTCTTTTTTTGTTTGCCCATTTTTTGTTTGCCCATTCTTTCTGCCTACTTCCTGACTTCGGACTTGATGTTACAGTTATGCTATGCCACACTTCTGGAGGGACTATCTGAGTTGGTCCTATTGCTGCTTCCTTGTGGTACTGAGTGGTGTGTTATTCCAGGATCTTAGGGACAGACTGGGGATTTGCAAGCTAGCAGTGCTCCCAAAGGTGTGTGATCTAGGGCAAAGTCTGATTGCTATCCCACCCCTCCCACCCATTGTTCTGCAAGTTTCTGACGTGGGTTTGGGTCTGTTTAAGAATTCAGTGCTGTTAGATTCTGTCCCTATTAGCCAGCAGGAAAAACTCTATTGGTTCAAAATGGCAGAAGTGTAGGCTCCTCTTTGGTCTGTGTTTTCTGATTCTGTGCAAGCTAAGCTAGATGCTTGAAGTGAGACCCTTCTCTGAAGTTGGAGTCCGAGCCATACCACTGCTGCGACTAGTTCTCCTTTCTAGGCACAAAGGCCTCCCTACCTGGGAAAGGCAATATCGCTGCCCATATAGGTTCCCTTCTCACTCTTCACTGGATCTATGACCCAGGATTGAATAATGGACAACAAAGCTACTGGTTGACACCTGTCCCCACTGCAGCATGCTGGTATGGATCTGGGCCTTCCTTTTTCTTGGGTGTACAGTCTTCTCTGTGGGTGCTAGTCTGCTCCAGGCACCACCTCTCCTGTTCAAACATGTCTCCATGTCTGAAGACCTCCCTGTGTA